>NC_091981.1:287733363-288033363 GCF_044704955.1 Pristiophorus japonicus | reverse complement strand
TGTAGTATCTCCAAATTTGCGGATGACACTAAGTTGGGTGGCAGTGTGAGCTGCGAGGAGGATGCTATGAGGCTGCAGAGTGACTTGGATAGGTTAGGTGAGTGGGCAAATGCATGGCAGATGAAGTATAATGTGGATAAATGTGAGTTTATCCACTTTGGTGGTAAAAACAGAGAGACAGACTATTATCTGAATGGTGACAGATTAGGAAAAGGAGAGGTGCAACGAGACCTGGGTGTCATGGTCCATCAGTCATTGGCATGCAGGTACAGCAGGCGGTTAAGAAAGCAAATGGCATGTTGGCCTTCATAGCGAGAGGATTTGAGTACAGGGCCTGGGAGGTGTTACTACAGTTGTACAGGGCCTTGGTGAGGCCACATCTGGAGTATTGTGTACAGTTTTGGTCTCCTAACTTGAGGAAGGACATTCTTGCTATTGAGGGAGTGCAGCGAAGGTTCACCAGGCTGATTCCCGGGATGGCGGAACTGACATATCAAGAAAGACTGGATCAACTGGGCTTGTATTCACTGGAGTTCAGAAGAATGAGAGGGGACCTCATAGAAACGTTTAAAATTCTGTCAGGTTTAGACAGGTTAGATGCAGGAAGAATGTTCCCAATGTTGGGGAAGTCCAGAACCAGGGGTCACAGTCTAAGGATAAGGGGTAAGCCATTTAGGACCGAGATGAGGAGAAACTTCTTCACCCAGAGAGTGGTGAACCTGTGGAATTCTCTACCACAGAAAGTTGTTGAGGCCAATTCACTAAATATATTCAAAAAGGAGTTAGATGTCGTCCTTACTACTAGGGGGATCAAGGGGTATGGCGAGAAAGCAGGAATGGGGTACTGAACTCATTGAATGGTGGTGCAGGTTCGAAGGGCCGAATGGCCTACTCCTGCACCTATTTTCTATGTTTCTATATTTCTATTAACAGTGTACAAACTTCCTAAGCTCACATTGACAACACCTCCCAGTCCCATGATCCCTGACACCAAAAGGAATGAGAGCAACAACAACTTGTATTTATATAGCGCCTTTAACGTAGTGAAACGTCCCAAGGCACTTCACAGGAGCAATTAAAATTTGACACCGAGCCACAGAAGGCAATATTAGGGCAGATGACTAAAAATTTGGTCAAATTTGATTAAAAAAAAGGTAGGTTTTAAGGAACTTCTTAAAGGAGGAGAGAGAGGTGGAGGGCGGAGCGGTTTAGGGAAGTTAATTCCAGAGCTTGGGGCCTTGGCAGGTGAAGGCACGGCCACCAATCGTGGAGTGATGAAAATGAGGGATGCGCAAGAGGCCACTAATGGGGGGAGTGCAGATATCTCGGAGGGTTGTAGGGCTCGAGGAGGCCACAGAGGTAGGGAGGGGCAAGGCTGTGGAGGGATTTGAAAACAAGAATTGAGAATTTAAAAATCGAGGTGGTATTGGACCGGGAGTCAATGTGGGTCAGCGAGCACAGGGGATGGGTGAGCGGGACTTGGCGTGAGTTAGGATATGGGCAGCAGAGTTTGGGATGAGCTCACGTTGATGGAGGATGCAGTAGGAAGATGTGGATGCTTTGTTTAAAGGATTGAAAGTGAGTGTTTGTTCCAAACCCCAGGGCTGCAGTGGGGACGAGCGTGAGATGGCGAGGTCTGTGGCCAACAACCTGTCCAAGCGTGAGAAGCAGACCATTCTGGAGGGTCAGGAGCCCGCAGACTTCTGGGCAGCTCTGGGAGGGAGAGCACCTTATGCGAATGACAAACGGTAAGGACCACCTGCCAGTATCGAGCTTCGGGAATCACTGTCGATAATTGTAAAATCCAGTGTCAAACCCCACCTATTACATCCCCATGCCAACCTAGTGACCGTAGGGAATGTATTTTGTGATGTCTCACTGGCTCGCTGAACCTCACTGTGTGTTGGTCACATGACCCTGAACCTCACTCTGTGTTGATCACATGACCCAGGACCTCACTCTCTGTTGGTCAATGATGACTCTCTCTCTCTAAACTTCACTCTGTGTTTTTCAGTGATGACTCTTGCTTCAAGGGTTCTTGCTTAAGATTTCATAGCAACACGTTGCTATTACTAACAAAGGTTTAACAATCACCAGTTCATCCACCAGGCTCACAACCACCTGCCTCATCGTGGATGACCCAGACCCAGCTGACTGGGGTTTTATTGAGTCTTGTGAACGTCATGTGACTGGCTAAGCCACTCACAATGCAACAGCTCTACAACTATTTTAAAGTTGAACTGTAGATCAAGTGCCCCCTGATTAAAGGGGGGGCTCTAAAACCGACAAAATAAACCAATTAAACTTCTGACGTTAATGGATCAAATTAAAATTTGGTTGCCAGGGGTGATGATGCACTCCAGTCCCTCCGGTGAGCATACTCATAGGTGCCTACATTACAACTCTCTCCCTCTCAATCTCACTCTGTTTTTCAGCGATGTCTCTCTCTCTCCCTCTCAATCTCACTCTGTTTTTCAGTGATGTCTCTCTCTCTCAATCTCACTCTGTTTTTCAGTGATGTCTCTCTCTCAATCTCACTCTGTTTTTCAGTGATGTCTCTCTCTCTCTCAATCTCACTGTGTTGGTAACTGACGATGCTTTATGTGAACTTCAGATTTCAGGAAGAAGAAATTGAGTATGAGCCTCGCCTCTTTGAATGCTCCAATCAGACTGGGCGATTCATCATGACAGAAATGTATGACTTCTCGCAAGAGGACCTTGATGAGGATGATGTCATGTTGCTGGATACGTGGGAAGAGGTACGAGCGAGTTCAGAGTTGGTCATCAACATCTGCCCCACCATTACTGAGCAGCTCAGTCCCACAGAGCCTCAGCAAATGGCCTGTTCTTTGTAGGGAGGGTTGCCGAACTCGGCCTCCCTTGTTGCCCACACTCCCAAGACTCACAGGACTAGGAGGTGCATTTAATGCTTTCCCCTACCCACCGGCCCAGCTTCTCCATTTTCTTCCCTCTTCTCTTGATGGCAATGATTCATGCCAGCACTCTGTCCCACCACACGTGGATCGTGTCCCAGCCCCTGCGCCGACACGGTGGGCTCCTTAACCAACCCTCAACCACGTTCTACCCGACGTAAACTAGAAGTGATCCAAAACTCGGCTGCCCGTGTCCGAACTCGCACCAAGTCCCGTTCACCCATCACCTCTGTACTCGCTGACCTACATTGGCTCCCAGTTAAGCAACATGTCGATTTCAAAATTCTCAGCCTTGTTTTAAAATCCCTCCATGGCCTCGCCCCTCCCTATCTCTGTAATCTCCTCCAACCCCACAACCCCCCCGAGATGTCTGCGCTCCTCTAATTCTGCCCTCCTGAGCATCCCTGATTATAATCACTCAACCATCGGTGTCCGTGCCTTCTGTTGCCGAGGCCCCAAGCTCTGGAACTCCCTCCCTAAACCTCTCCGCCTCTCTACCTCTCTTTCCTTCTTTAAGATGCTCCTTAAAACCTACCTCTTGGACCAAGATTTTGGCCAGCTGCGCTAATTTCTACTTAGGTTGCTTTGTGTCAAATTTTTATCTCATAATACTGTGAAACACTCTGGGACGTTTCACTACGTTAAAGGCGCTATATAAATAAAAGTTACTGTTGTTGTTGTCTGAACCAGATATGCATGAAGAAGAGGTGTAGTGGTCATGAGCTGACTGACTGATCCCCTCCCTACACAAGGGATAACTGTAGCACCTTACCGTCACTCTGGCTGACATCAGTCGTGTTGTTGGTACCACAGAACAAGCATTAAATCTGAGTCCCTCCTGATCTGTGTGGCTTAGCTCCACACTAGGGGGTGTATTTACACAGCAAAACCCTTGTCGGACCCTTTATTTTGGGTTTCAGACACTTTTTTAATCTGGGGTTTTTCCTCGAATTTACAGCCCAGCGAATGTCATACAATGAAAGAATAAACTGGCACTTAGTCATAAAACAGTGCACCTCCATCAGTTTCTGCAGGTTGAAATTAAGGTGATGATAGAAAGACCCGCATTTACCTATTTGTCTTCATTATTGCACTTCTCAGAAGTGTTCATCACACCCGTGGCTTGAACTGTTACAATTCGGCCTAACAGGTCCGTGCCGGTGTTTATTCTCCACACCAGTCTCCTCCTACCCGATCAGCACATCCTTCGATTCCTTTCTCCCTCATGTACACATCTAGCTTCTCTTTAAATGCATCTATGGTATTCGTCTCAACCATTCCCTGTGGTAACGAATTCCACATTCTCACCACTCTCTGGGTGAAGAGGATTCTGCTGAATTCCCGATTGGATTTATTGGTGACTATTTTATATTTATGGCACTTAGTTCTGGTCTCACTCACAAGTGGGAACACCATCACTTCGTCTACCCTATCAAAGCCTTTCATAATCTTGAAGCCCTCTATCAGGTCACCCCTCAGTCTTCTCTTTGCTGGAGATTTTGCGCTCGTGCCCCCCTGCCAATGGCTTTTTACAGCACCAGTGCGTAAGAACATCAGAATTAGGAGCAGGAGTAGGCCATACAACCCCTCGAGCCTGCTCCGCCATTCATAGAAATATAGAAAATAGGTGCAGGAGTAGGCCATTCGGCCCTTCTAGCCTGCACCGCCATTCAATGAGTTCATGGCTGAACATTCAACTTCAGTACCCCATTCCTGCTTTCTCGCCATACCCCTTGATCCCCCTAGTAGTAAGGACCTCATCTAACTCCTTTTTGAATATATTTAGTGAATTGGCCTCAATAACTTTCTGTGGTAGAGAATTCCACAGGTTCACCACTCTCTGGGTGAAGAAGTTCCTCCGCATCTCGGTCCTAAATGGCTTACCCCTTATCCTTAGACTGTGACCTCTGGTTCTGGACTTCCCCAACATTGGGAACATTCTTCCTGCATCTAACCTGTCTAACCCCGTCAGAATTTTAAATGTTTCTATGAGGTCCCCTCTCATTCTTCTGAACTCCAGTGAATACAAGCCCAGTTGATCCAGTCTTTCTTGATAGGTCAGTCCCGCCATCCCGGGAATCAGTCTGGTGAACCTTCGCTGCACTCCCTCAATAGCAAGAATGTCCTTCCTCAGGTTAGGAGACCAAAACTGTACACAATACTCCAGGTGTGGCCTCACCAATGCCCTGTACTACTGTAGCAACACCTCCCTGCCCCTGTACTCAAATCCCCTTGCTATGAAGGCCAACATGCCATTTGCTTTCTTAACCGCCTGCTGCACCTGCATGCCAACCTTCAATGACTGATGTACCATGACACCCAGGTCTCTTTGCACCTCCCCTTTTCCTAATCTGTCACCATGCAGATAATAGTCTGTCTCTCTGTTTTTACCACCAAAGTGGATAAACTCACATTTATCCACATTATACTTCATCTGCCATGCATTTTCCCACTCACCTAACCTATCCAAGTCGCTCTGCAGCCTCACAGCATCCTCCTCGCAGCTCACACTGCCACCCAACTTAGTGTCATCCGTAAATTTGGAGATACTACATTTAATCCCCTCATCTAAATCATTAATGTACAGTGTAAACAGCTGGGGCCCCAGCACAGAACCTTGCGGTACCCCACTAGTCACTGCCTGCCATTCTGAAAAGTACCCATTTACTCCTACTCTTAGCTTCCTGTCTGACAACCAGTTCTCAATCCATGTCAGCACACTACCCCCCAATCCCATGTGCTCTAACTTTGCACATCAATCTCTTGTGTGGGACCTTGTCGAACGCCTTCTGAAAGTCCAAATATACTACATCAACTGGTTCTCCCTTGTCCACTCTACTGAAAACATCCTCAAAAAATTCCAGAAGATTTGTCAAGCATGATTTCCCTTTCACAAATCCATGCTGACTTGGACCTATCATGTCACCTCTTTCCAAATGCACTGCTATGACATCCAGGCTGACCGGTCTATAATTCCCTGTTTTCTCTCTCCCTCCTTTTTTAAAAAGTGGGGTTACATTGGCTACCCTCCACTCTATAGGAACTGATCCAGAGTCAATGGAATGTTGGAAAATGACTGTCAATGCATCCACTATTTCCAAGGCCACCTCCTTAAGTACTCTGGGATGCAGTCCATCAGGCCCTGGGGATTTATCGGCCTTCAATCCCATCAATTTCCCCAACACAATTTCCCGGCTAATAAGGATTTCCCTCAGTTCCTCCTCCTTACTAGACCCCCCGACCCCTTTTATAACCGGAAGGTTGTTTGTGTCCTCCTTCGTGAATACCGAACCAAAGTACTTGTTCAATTGGTCCGCCATTTCTTTGTTCCCCGTTATGACTTCCCCTGATTCTGACTGCAGGGGACCTACATTTGTCTTTACTAACCTTTTTCTCTTTACATATCTATAGAAACTTTTGCAATCCGTCTTAATGTTCCTGCAAGCTTCTTCTCATACTCCATTTTCCCTGCCCTAATCAAACCCTTTGTCCTCCTCTGCTGAGTTCTAAATTTCTCCCAGTCCCCAGGTTCGCTGCTATTTCTGGCCAATTTGTATGCCACTTCCTTGGCTTTAATACTATCCCTGATTTCCCTTGATAGCCACGGTTGAGCCACCTTCCCTTTTTTATTTTTATGCCAGACAGGAATGTACAATTGTTGTAGTTCATCCATGCGGTCTCTAAATGTCTGCCATTGCCCATCCACAGTCAACCCCTTAAGTATCATTTGCCAATCCATCCCAGCCAGTTCACGCCTCATACCTTCAAAGTTAGCCTTCTTTAAGTTCTGGACCATGGTCTCTGGATTAACTGTTTCATTCTCCATCCTAATGCAGAATTCCACCATATTATGGTCACTCTTCCCCAAGGGGCCTCGCACAACGAGATTGCTAATTAATCCTCTCTCATTACATAACACCCAGTCTAAGATGGCCTCCCCCCTAGTTGGTTCCTCAACATATTGGTCTAAAAAACCATCCCTTATGCACTCCAGGAAATCCTCCTCCACCGTATTGCTTCCAGTTTGGTTAGATCATGGCTGAACTCAGTCTTGAATATACTCAACTGAGTATATTCAACTGAGTATATTCAAGACTGAGCCTCCACAGTCCTCTGGGGCAGAGAATTCCAAAGATTCACCACCCTCTGAGTGAAGAAATTCCTCCTCATCTCAGTCCTAAATGGCCAACCCCTTAATCTTGGACTGTGACCAACTTTCCCTCTAAGCTTTGCAGTTACTCTCTGCTGGTTCCGGGCAGCACCTTAAAGGGGCCACGCACCCAAAGAAAACTACTGGCAACATTGACTATAGCCCCTAGTTCTAGACTCCCCCAGCCAGGGGAAATAGCCTCTCAGCATCGACCCTGTCAAGCCCTTTAAAGAATTGTATATGTTTCAATGAGATCACCTCTCATTCTTCTAAACAGAGAGTATACGCCCAATCTACTCAATCTCTCCTCAACCTCTCCTCTCTTCTCAGGGATCAATTTGGTGAACTGCCTCTAACCTTGGGGCTTGTGATGAAAGGTGCCCTCCTCATTGCTAGCTTATAAAGATCCCACGCTTGAGTCTGTGTTGCCTTGACGCCCGCCACCTCCCCAATGGCTGGTAGGCTAAGGAGGGAAGGTTTAGATCTTACCATTGCTCATGTTTCTTTGTCCCCACAGGTGTTTACGTGGGTGGGCCGATCGGCCAACGATTATGAGAAGAAGGAGACCATTAAGTCGGCGACAGAGTACCTCCAATCCCACCCAGCTGGACGGGACCTGGACACACCTATCATCAGGGTAAACCAAGGGTCCGAGCCCCTGACTTTCACCGGCTGGTTCAATGGCTGGGATTCGCACAAGTGGAGCGTAAGTTGGGCCTGCCTTACCTACCTTGCCTGCCATCATTAACCCTTTCAACACTCAGCACCTTTGGCCAATGTTTTGAAAGAGATCCTCCCTCCCGCCTCTCATTACAGAGACTTCGTAGCCCGTGAAACGCATTACCTCGAGTGCTCGGGGAGGGAGCTATCAATCAGCTGTGAATTTTTCTGAGAGGTGTTCAGGTTTATTTATCTTTCCCTCACCCCCCTCCCCTGAAGACATCGATTCATTTTCATAGCATGATACGGCACAGAAGGAGGCCATTCAGCCCATCGTGCTTACGCCTGCTCTTTGAAAGAGCTTCCCCATTTATCCAACTCCCTTTTGAAAGTCACTATTCAATCTGCTTCCACCGCCTTTTCCGGCAATGCATTCCAGTGCGACTTGCAGTGTAAAGAAAATTCTTCCTCATTTCCTCTCTGTGTTTTTTAGCCAATCACTTTAAATCTGTATCCTCTGGTTACCGACCCTTTCACCAGTAAAAACAGTTTCTCCTTATTTACTCCATCAAAACTCTTCGTGATTTTAAACACCTCTATTAAACCTCTCCTTAACCTTCTCTGCTCTAAGGAGAACAACCCCAGCTT
Organism: Pristiophorus japonicus; assembly: GCF_044704955.1. Lineage (NCBI taxonomy): Eukaryota > Metazoa > Chordata > Chondrichthyes > Pristiophoridae > Pristiophorus > Pristiophorus japonicus. The sequence continues at coordinate 288,024,972 of NC_091981.1, read as the reverse complement.
CTCCAGTCTCTCCATGTAACTGAAGTTCCTCATCCCTGGCACCATTCTCAGAAATCTCCTCTGCACCCTCTCCGAGGCCTTGACATTCTTCCTAGAGTGCGGTGCGCAGAATTGGACACAATACTCCAGCAGAGGCCTAGCCAATCATTTATAAAGGTTTAAGAACATAAGAACTAGGAGCAGGAGTAGGCCAATTGGCTCCTCGAGCTTGTTCCGCCATTCATCTAGGACAAGAAATTCCTTATTTCCATTTTAAATGGGCGACCCCTTATTCTGAAACGATTCCCTCTAGTTCTAGATTCCCTCGAGGGGAAACATCCTCTCTGCATCCACCTTGTCGAGCCCCCTCAGAATCTTATAAGTTTCAATAAGATCACCTCTCATTCTTCTAAACTCCAATGAGTATAGGCCCAACCTACTCAATCTCTCTTCATATGACAACCCTTTCATCTCAGAAATCAACCTAGTGAACCTTCTCTGACCAGTCTCCAATGCAAGTATATCCTTCCTTAAATACGGAGACCAAAACTGTATGCAGTACTCCAGGTGTGGCCTCACCAATACCCTGTACAGTTGTAGCAGGACTTCTCTGCTTTTATACTCTATCCCCCTTGCAATAAAGGCCATCATTCCATTTGCCTTCCTGAATACTTGCTATACCTGCATACTAACTTTTTGTGTTTCATATACAAGGACCCCCAGATCCCTCTGTACCACAGCATTTTGTAATCTCTCCCCATTTAAATAATAATTTGCTTTTTTATTTTTCCTACCAAAGTGGATAACCTCACATTCCCCACATTATACTCCCATCTGCCAAATTTTTGCCCACTCACTGAGCCCATCTATATTGCTTTGTAGATTCTTTGTGTCCTCCACACACATTGCTTTCCCACCTATCTTTGTAGCAACAGCAAATTTGGCTACATTACACTCGGTCCCTTCATCCAAGTCATTAATATAGATTGTAAATAGTTGAGGACACAGCATCAATCCCTGCGGCACCCCACTAGTCACTGTTTGCCAACCTGAAAGTGACCTGTTTATCCCGACTCTGTTTTCTGTTAGTTAGCCAATCCTCTATCCACACTAATATATTACCCCCAACCCTGTGAGCTTTTATCTTGTGCACTAACCTTTTATGTGGCACCTTATCGAATGCCTTTTGGAAATCCAAATATACCACATCCCTTATCCACCCTGCTCATTACATCCTCAAAGAACTCCAGCAAATTTGTAAAACATGATTTCCCTTTCATAAAACCATGCTGACTCTGCTTGACTGCATTATGATTTTCTAAATGTCCTGCTACTGATTCCTTAATGATGGACTCCAGCATTTTCCCAATGACAGATGTTAGGCTAACTGGTCTATAGGTTCCTGCTTTCTGTCTCACTCCTTTCTTAAATAGGGGCAATACATTTGTGGTTTTGCAGTTCATTGAGACCTCTCCAGAATCCAGGGAATTTTGGTGGATTACAACCAATGCATCCACTATCTCTGCAGCCACCTCTTTTAAGACCCTATGATGCAGGCCATCAGATCCAGTGGCTTGTCCACCTTTAGTCCCATTCGTTTGCCTCGTACTTTTTCTCTAGTGATAGTGATTGTATTAAGTCTCTCCCACCCTCCAATAGCCCCTTGATTATCAATTATTGAGATGCTTTTACTGTCTTCTACCATGAAGATGGATACAAAATATTTGTTCAAAGTCTCCGCCATTTCCGTTCCCCATTATTAATTCCCCAGTCTCATCCTCTAAGGGACCAACATTTACTTTAGCTACTCACTTCCTTTTTATATACTTGTAGAAGATCTTACTGTCTGTTTTTATATTTCTTGCTAGTTTACTCTCATAATCTATCTTTTCTCTTTTTATCATTTTTTTAGTCGTCCTTTGCTGGTTTCTAAAAATTTCCCAATCCTCTGGCCTTCTATTGTTCTTCACAACATTGTATGCCTTTGTTTTCAATTTGATACCATCCTTAACTTCCCTAGTTAGCCACGGATGGTTCATCCTTCTCTTAGAGTCTTTCTTTCTCAATGGAATATATCTTTGCTGAGAGTTATGAAATATCTCCTTAAATGTTTGCCACTGCTTTTCTACAGTCTTACCTTTTAATATATTTTCCCAGTCCACTTTAACCAACTCTGCCTTCATATCTTTATTTAAGTTCAGGACACTAGTTTGAGACCTCGATTTCTCACCTTCAAACTGAATTTGAAATTCAACCATGCTATGATCACTCTTCCCAAGAGGATCCTTCACTATGAGATCATTCATTAATCCAGACTTGTTACACATTACCAGAACTAAAATACTCTGCTCCCTGGTTGGTTCCACAATGTATTGTTCTAAGAAACCATCCCGCATATACTCTATGAACTCTTCCTCAAGTCTACCTTTGCCAATTTGATTTGCCCAATCAATATGAAGATTAAAATCACCCATGATTATTGCCGTACCTTTCTTACAAACTTCCATTATTTCTTGATTTATGCTGTCCTACAGTTTAGGGGTCTGTAGACCATTCCCACCAGTGACTTCTTTCCATTATTATTTATTGTCTCCAACCAAAACTCATTCTACATCTTGATCCTCTGAGCCAATATCATTTCTGACGTCTACACTGATCTCATCCTTTATTAACAGAGCTGCCCCACCTCCTTTTCCTTTCTGTCTATCCTTCCGAATTGTCAAATACCCCATAATATTCAGTTCCCAGCCTTGGTCACTTTGCAACCTCGTCTCTGTAACGGCAATCAGATCGTACCCATTTATATCTATTTGTGCTCATCTATCTTGATACGAATGCTGCGTGTGTTCAGATATAGAGCTTTTAATTTTGTCTTATGTGTATATGCTCTGTCCCTTCCTGTCACATTCTGGTTTACAACAACCTCCTTGCTTTTGTACTCTGTGCCTCTATTAATAAAGCCAAGGATCCCGTGTATTTTTTTAACAGCCTGATCAACTTGTCTTGCCACCTTCAAAGATTTGTGTATGTGAACCCCCGGGTCTTTTTGTTCCTGCATCCCCATTAAAATTGGAGCATTTATTCTATGTTGCTTCTCCTCATTCTTCCTTCCAAAATGTATCACTTGACACATCAGGTTAAACATGGCACATCCCCATGGCCTCTTCCAATCACCTTGCCCAGAGGCCAGTCTTGGTGTGTGCACTTACTTACTGTTGGCAGGCAGTCCAACAATGGTGGTGCTCCTCTACTGCCATCTGGGGGTGAGAGGGCGAACAGGCTTCATATGCCCCACTGCGGTGCTGCTGCTGTTCCAGAGATGACCACCGGGGGAAGGGCATCAGAGCAACCCTCAACTTCCTTCACCAGGCATTTCACCTTGGAGTCAACCTGACCCCATTGGAGATCCCATTTCCTCCACCCCCCGCCCAACCCATCAGCTAAAGGTCCGAGCAGGAGATTGGCCTTTGATTTAAACATGAGTGGATCAGGCATGCACTTGGGAGATAACCTTGCTTCTCTCCTGCTCTTTAGCCTGGCAACAGAAACCACTACGATGAGATGATAGGTAACCTGGGCGATGTTTCCGCGATCACAGAGATCTCTGTGGTGAGTACTGGCAGTCATTTTATTGACCATTCCTTCTTCACAACAACAACTTGTATTTATATAGCGCCTTTAATGCAGTGAATCGCCCCAAGGCGCTTCACACGGGTATTATGGGATTTTAAAAAATTGACACCGAACCGCATAAGGAGAAATTAGGGCAGGTGACCAAAAGCTTGGTCAAAGAGGTAGGTTTTAAGGAGTGTATTGAAGGTGGAGAGGTTTAGGGATGGAGCTCAAGGGTTATGGGGAGCAGGCAGGAAATTGGAGTTGAGGCCAAGATCAGATCAGCCATGATCTTATTGAATGGCGGAGCAGGCTCAAGGGGCTAAATGGTCTACTCCTGTTCCTATTTCTTATGTTCTTATGTTCCAGAGCTGGGGGTCCACGCAACAGAAGGCACAGCCACCGATGGTTAAGCGATTACAATCAGGGCTGCTCAAGAGGGCAGAATTAGAGGTTCGCAGACACCCCAGGGTGGGTTGTGGGGCTGGGGGAGGTTACAGAGATAGGGAGGGGCGACGCCAGGGAGGGTTTTGAAAACAACTTCCTCATTCCGTTTCAGAGTAATACACATCGAACAGCCGCTCAGCACACAAAGTGCCGCTCCCCCTCAGTAAAGGAGCTTCGCCTTCTGTCCGCCCTGTCTCAGGTTTCTCTGCAAATCACGAGGATGTGGGGGAGGGGCCGGACTTTCAGGTGTAAGGCAAGGAGCAGCTAGAACTGGTGAACAAGTCTCTTGCCATCCATGAGCTTACTGCGGATCTTTGCATTGACATCATGGTCTTGACTGAAACTTGGCTCACGGGCGATAACACTTTGCCTCTTTCTGGAGCCTCCCTGCCGAACTATACCTTCTAGATCCTCACTGCTTTCCTTCCTCAGCCTCTGCACCGAGCGACTTCTCATCCTCGGTGATTTCAACCGCCGTCTCCACTCATCATGCCCTCCTCGCTGAGGGAGAGAGAGGGAGTAGGGAGGGAGAGTGAGCGTGAGAGGAAAGTGGGGTTGGGGGGAGAGAGAGGGAGAGAGAGAGAGTAATGGTGACCATGAAACTACTGGACTGTTGTAAAAATATAACTGGCTCACTAATGTCCCTTTCGGGAAGGAAACCTGCCGTCCTTACCCGGTCTGGCCTATATGTGACTCCAGACTCTCAGCAATGTGGTTGACTCTTAACTGCCCTCTGAAATGGCCCAGCGAGCCACTCAGTTGTACCAAACAGCTACGAAAAACAACAATAAGAATAAAAGCGGACGGATTACCCGGCATCGACCTTGGCACCGGCTTCGGACACGAAAATGGCACGCCCAGCCCAGTCGATCCTGCAACATCCTCCTCACCAACATCTGGGCACTTGTGCCAAAATCGGGAGAGCTGTCCCACAGACAAGTCAAGCAACAGCCTGACATAGTCACACTCACAGAATCCTACCTTTCGGCCAATGTCCCAGACTCCTCCATCACTATCCCTGGGTATGTTCTGACCCACCGGCAGGACAGACCCACCCGAGCTGGTGGTACAGTGGCCCTGGGAGTCCTCAACATCGGCTCCGGACCCCATGAAGTCTCATGGCTTCAGGTCAAACATGGGCAAGGAAACCTCCTGCTGATTACCACCTATCGCCCTCCCTCAGCTGATGAATCAGCACTCCTCCATGTTGAACACCACTTGGAAGAAGCACTGAGTAGCAAGGGCACAGAATGTACTCTGGGTGGGGGACTTCAATGTCCATCACCAAGAGTGGCTCGGTAGCACCACTACTGACCGAGCTGGCTGAGTCCTGAAGGACATAGCTGGGCAAAGGGCGGGGGGGTGGGACTAGCTAAAGTTATCTTGCAGAGAGCTGACATGTACTGCAACCATCTATGATTTTATAATTCAGACTGGGCCTGCGGCAGGTCGGGAGAGAACTAACACGATGGAAAAGCCTACAAAGTGTCAGCTGTGGCTCAGTGGGTAGCACTCTCGCCTCTGAGTCAGATGGTTGTGGGTTCAAGTCCCACTGGAGCACAAAAATCTAGGCTGAGACTCCAGTGCAGCGCTGAGGGAGTGCTGCACTGTCGGAGGTGCCGTCTTTCGGATGAGACGTTAAACCGAGGCCCCGTCTGCTCTCTCAGGTGGATGTAAAAGATCCCATGGCACTATTTTGAAGAGGAGCAGGGGAGTTATCCCCGGTGTCCTGGCCAATGTTTATCCCTCAATCAACATCACAAAAACAGATTACCCTGTCATTATCACACTGCTGTTTGTGGGAGCTTGCTGTGTGCAAATTGGCTGCCGCGTTTCCCACATTACAACAGTGACTACACTCCAAAAAGCACTTCATTGGCTGTAAAGCACTTTGAGACGTCCGGTGGTCGTGAAAGGCGCTATATAGATGTAAGTCTTTGTTTCTTTTTACTTGACCTTGTCCTCACCAATCTACCTGTCGCAGATACATCTGTCCATGACAGCAGTGGTAGCAGTGATCACCGCACAGTCACTGTGGAGACGAAGTCCTGTCTTCACACTGAGGACACCCCCCATCGTGTTGTGTACCACTACCACCGTGCTAAATGGGATAGATTGAGAACAGGGCTAGCAGCTCAAAACTGGGCATCCATGAGGCGCTGTGGGCCATCAGCAGCAGCAGAATTGTATTCCACCACAATCTGTAACCTCATGGCCCGACATATCCCTCACTCTACCACTACCATCAAACCAGGGGACCAACCCCGGTTCAATGAGGAGTGCAGACGAACATGACAGGAGCAGCACCAGGCGTACCCAAAAATGAGGCACCAACCTGAGGAAGCTGCAACACAGGACTACTAAACAGCAGAAGCAGCATGCTATAGACAAAGCTAAGCGATCCCACAATCAACGGTTCAGATCAAAGCTCTGCAGTCCTGCCACATCCAGTCGTGAATGGCGGTGGACAATTAAACAACTAACGGGAGGAAGAGGCTCCATGAATATCCCCATCCTTGATGATGGCGGAGCCCAACACACGAGTGCAAAAGACAAGGCTGAAGCATTTACAACTATCTTCAGCCAGAAGTGCCGAGCGGATGATCCGTATGGGCCTCCTGTTGAGGTCCCCACCATCACAGAAGCCAGTCTTAAGCCAATTCGATTCACTCCACGTGATATCAAGGAACGGCAGAGCGCACTGGATACAGCAAAGGCTATGGGCCCTGACAACATCCTGACTGTCGTGCTGAAGACTTGTGCTCCAGAACTAGCCGCACCTCTAGCCAAGCTGTTCCAGTACAGTTACAACACTGGCATCGACTCGACAATGTAGAAAAGTGCCCAGACATGTCCTGCCCACAAAAAGCAGGACAATTCCAATCTGGCCAATTAACACCCCATCAGTCTACTCTCAATCATCAGCAAAGTGATGGAAGGTGCCATCGCCGGTGCTATCAAGCAGCACTTACTCACCACTAACCTGCTCATCAATGCTCCATTTGGGTTCACTCGGCTCCAGACCTCATTACAGCTTTGGTCCAAACATGGACAAAAGAGCGGAATTTGAGATGTGAGGTGAGGGTGACTGCCCTCGACATCAAGGCAGCATTTGACCGACTGTGGCATCACGGAGCCCTAGTAAAATTGAAGTCAATGGGAATCAGGGGGAAAACTCTCCACTGGCTGGAGTCATACCTAGCACAAAGATAGATGGTTGTGGTGGTTGGAGGTCAATCATCACAGCCCCAGGACATCGCTGCAGGAGTTCCTCAGGGCAGTGTCCTAGGCCCAACCATCTTCAGCTGCTTCATCAATGACCTTCCCTCCATCATAAGGTCAGAAGTGGGGATGTTCACTGATGACTGCACAGTGTTCAGTGCCATTCACAACACCCCAGATAATGGAGCAGTCCATGCCCACATGCAGCGAGACCTGGACAACATTCAGGCTTGGCTGATAAGTGGCACGTAACATTTGTGCCACACAAGTACCAGGCAATGACTATCTCCAACAAGCGAGAGTCTAACCATAAACAGCATTATTATCACTGAATCCCCCACCATCAACATCCTGGGGGTCACCATTGACCTGAAACTTAACTGGGCCAGCCACATAAATACTGTGGCTACAAGAACAGGTCAGAGGCTGGGTATTCTGCGGCAAGTGTCTCCCCTCCTGACTCCCCAAAGCCTTTCCACCATCTACAAGGCACAAGTCAGGAGTGTGATGGAATACTCTCCACTTGCCTGAATGAGTGCAGCTCCAACAACACTCACGAAGCTCAACACCATCCAGGACAAAGCAGCCCGCTTGATTGGCACCCCATCCACCACCTTAATCATTCACTCCCCACATCACTGGTGCACCGTGGCTGCAGTGTGTACCATCCATACGATGGACTGCAGCAACTCGCCAAGGCTTCTTCGGCAGCACTTCCCAAACCCGCGACCTCTACCACCTAGAAGGACAAGGGCAGCAGGCGCATGGGAACACCATCACCTCCACGTTCCCCTCCAAGTCACACACCATCCTGACTTGGAAATATATCGCTGTTCCTTCATCGTTACTGGGTCAAAATCCTGGAACTCTCTCCCTAACAGCACTGTGGGAGCACCTTCACCACACGGACTGCAGCGGTTCAAGAAGGCGGCTCACCACCACCATCTCAAGGGCAATTAGGGATGGGCAATAAATATCAGCCTTGCCAGCGACGCCCACATCCCGTGAACGAATACAAAGAGAGGGAGGAGTAAAAGGGAAGAAGAAGAGAGAGAGAGAGACGATGAGAGAAGAAGGAGGGAGAGAGAGAGGGCTGAAGAGAGCGGAGTAAGGAGGGAGAGAGAGAGAAGAACAGTACATTATCCTGAATGACAGTCTGACCAAATCCCAAAACTGGGAAGCCTGTGAATCGGATTCCCAGAGACACTTGGAGCAGAAACTATTCTGAGGCTGAGGAGGATGCAGGCAGGAACAACTCTGTCACACGCGCAGTGCTCCAGATCAAGTTTTGCTTTTAAAAGTTGTTATGTCTATAATGCACTTATGAATGACTCCACGAGGCAATGTGTTGTACTCAAACTGTAGTGACCTTGGTCCTTTATTCGTAACCCCAGAATGAGGCACAAGCCATGGTGGGCAGCCTTTTATACTGGGCCCTGCACACCTATGCAGGTCACCCTCAGGTCTCCCACCGCAGTGCCCTCTGATGGACAGCCTCTGCCACAGGGGCAGGAAACCCCGGTCTCCACCAGTTACACCCTCTAGTGGTGCCAGCATAGTATATACACAGTGTAAACCTTATTGATAGTACATCAGGTAACAAGTCTCCATCTTATGCAACTATACAGTGACTACACAGAGAGTATATCTATAGTCTGCATATATAACAAAAGTTATTTACACTTTCAACAAATGGAAGATCATGACGCTTTATAACGATGTGTTTCTTCTCCCGTGTTCTCTTCCAGGACCTCAACGATACAGATCTGAACAGAAACGGAGGCCGATCCCCTGCCTCTCCCATGGCCCCTCCCTCGGGCTCGGCCTCTGCCGGCCGGTCCTCTCCCCTCCAAAGGTCTGGGGGTCACGATTTGGACAGCCCGCAAACTGGAGCCGACCGCCCTGCTTCCCCACCCCCCACAGCTCCCATCGTCGTCAACGGCAAGCAGTATTACCCCCAGGACGTGCTGGTGAACAAAACGCCCGATGAGCTTCCCGAGGGAGTGGATGCCGGGAAAAAGGAGGTGAGAACTAAATGGTCCTATTTTCAAGAGTGCGCAGGAACAGCGAGACCTGGGCGGTGTATGTGCACAAACCTCTAAAGGTGGGCAGACAAGTTTATCAGGCTGTTAAAAAAGCACGGGGGGGGGGGGGGGGGGTCCTTGGTTTTATAAATAGAAGCAGAGTACAAAAGCAAGGAAGTTATTCCAAACGTTTCTAAACGATTGCTTAGGCCTCAGCTGGAGTATTGTGTCCAATTCTGGGCACCGCACTTTAGGAAGGACGTCAAGGCCTTGGGGAGGGTGCAGAGGAGATTTACTCGAGTGGTGCCGGGGATGAGGGATTTCAGTTATGTGACAGGACTGGAGAAGCTGGGGTTGTTCTCCTTCGAGCGGAGAAGATTTAAGGGGAGATTTAATAGTGTTCAAAATCATGAAGGGTTTAGATCGAGCAGATGAGGAGATACTGTTTCCAGTGGCAGGATGGTCGGTGACCAGAGGACACAGATTTAAGGTAATTGGCAAAAGAGGGGAGATAAAGGAGACTTTTCTTGTTGCACAGAGAGTTGGTTATGATCGGGAACGTGCTGCCTGAAAGGGCGGTGGAAGCAGAATCAACAGGGAATTGGATAAATATTGGAAAGGGAGTAAGTTGCGGTGGTAATTGGATAGCTCATTGAACGAGCCAGCAGAGACACGATGGGCAGAATGGCCTCCCCCTGTGCGGCACGACTCGATGAACCGGGCTTTAGGCAGGACGTGTGAGGAAGGGTTTTACTGACGCACTCCGACCTTTCTTAAAGGTGCGCTGCCCAATAATCCCCAACCCCCCCCCCCCCCCCCACACAGTTTATGTTCTGGTCACTTACCTTAAATAAGCCCGTTGTCCGATCTCTCCGCAGGACTATCTGACGGACCAGGACTTTGAGGACATTTTCGGGATGACTCGTCAGACGTTTCACAAAATAGCAGTCTGGCGGCAAGTGATCTTGAAGAAACAGAACCACCTTTTCTAAAGGGTTTGCGGATTTTCTATCTCTGCTCTGCACATCTTCAGTTGTAATCGCCGAGAATCTAACCTCTCTGTGGAAGGTGTGGGGTGTGGGGGCGGGAGGGGAGGGCGGCGGGAAGAAATTAGAAAATAGAAGTCAGGCTATATATACATATATATTTTCTTTTTTAAAAAAAATCTCTAGCTCTTTGTGCAACACCGCTGATTATACGAGGTCAATAGAATAATGGTTTATACAGTTTTTCGAGGCAGCTTCTGGTGGATTTCCCACAATGATGTCCTCTGGCGAGGGATGCACCAGTTGCCGGCGATCCGGCTCCACCTCAGTGGAACGGGAGCAAGCTGTTTGCCGATTATCCCGCCACTAGTGCTGCCGCTGGTCGTCCCGTCCGCCGCTGACCGTCTGAGTCCGTGGGAACGGGAACCGAGGGAGGGAGGAGGGGGGGGGGGGGTTCCTGCTCCCGGCCATTGTCCAGTAGGTGCCCGGCAAAAGGGCGGGTGTGCGGAATGTGTGAGGGTGGGGGAGGAGGCGGACCCGCCTCGGGCTCGAGGGCGATGCACCCCACAGTCAAATAGTCTGCCGGTACTTCGACCTCTGGGCCTCACGGGGGGGGGGGGTGGGGGGGGTGCAGATGAGAGCGGAGGTGAGGGAGTAAATGGTCACCGGCGGCTGAGGCACCAGGCGGCCACTGTAACCGTGCCAACCAACCTGTGGAAAACTGCAGCCCCGGCAACAAGTCGATTCTTTGCAGAAAAGGACGGGAGCAAAGTGGAGGGGGTGGGGGGTGTAGGGTACCGTGGTCAGCATAATCCACAGCAAGACATGTCAAACTACACGTGTCCTGTCTGCAAGCGGCCCAAACTGGTTCCTCATGGGCCTCAGTAGCGGCTGACAAGCAGCAATGCTTGAGGCCATCAATTTCATCTTGTTTGCTAGTTTTTGGTTCTCACTTTGCTTTCTGAATAACAACTTCCTCCTTTCCCAGTTCTTGTTTTCTCCTTTTTTTAAATTTGTTAAAAATTGTAGCTCTTTGGAAACTATTCGGGAATGTAAAGTAGATCGTGTGAGCGCGCAGACTCGATGGGCCGAATGGCCTCCTGTGCTGTACTATACTATTCCGTAGTATACCTGCTCATCCCACAAGCTGTTCGTGGACAGGGGTGGGCTTATTCGGGTTGTTTCATTTTCCCAAGTTTCTGGAGTGGATTAGAGTGGGGGTGGGGGTGGGGGGGAGCGGAGGGGGTATTGGGGAGGGGAGGGGAGGGAAAAGTAGGGGCAGGATGCTGGCCTGCGTCTGTAACCACAGGACAAGGATTCCTCTCCTCACCCAGAAGGACAAGGGCAGCAGGTGCATGGGAATACCACCAGATCACAAAGGTCACAGATCAGCCACGACCTCATTGAATGGCAGAACAGGCTCGAGGGGCTGAATGGCCTCCTCCTGTTCCTATGCTCCTATCACCTCCATGTTCCCCGACAAATCTCACACCATCCAGAGGTTGAAATATATCGCCGTTCCTTCATCGTCGCTGGGTCAAAATCCTGGAGCCCCCTCCCTGACAGCACTGTGAGAGTACTTTCACCACACGGACTGCAGCAGTTCAAGAAGGCAGCTCACCACCACCTTCTCAAGGGCAACTATTGATGGGCAATAAATGCTGGCCTTGCCAGCGATGCTTACAACCTTCATCTTTTTGAATACATTTTATAATTTCCCCAGAAGTAGCCCCCAGATCAAATCCTTCTGAGAAGACTGTTACGTGTATTAAGTAGGGGAAGTCCCATTTCCCAGACCCATCTATGTTGATTATTATTACGGGAGTTCAGAAGGACATGCAGCATCTATTAGGCTGGGTAGATTTGCAGTGTGACTGCAGAGTGGTACTCATTAGAGGGAGTAAGATGAAATGAAGGTTACGTGATGTTATGTGATGTCGTCTAATGTTATGTGATGATGTGCCTTGACATTGCCTGACGTTGTATGACATTATGTGACATGACGTGATGTTATGTGACGTGTGAAGTTATGTGACATTCTGTGGCATTGTATGACATGTGCCATGACATGATATGTGACATGTAACATTATGTAGCATTGCATGGCATGTGACATGACGTGATTGTATGAGACGTGTGAAGTTATGTGACATTATGTGCCATGACATGATTATGTGACATTATGTAGCGTTGTATGACATGTGACATGACGTGATGGTATGTGACGTGTGATGGTATGCGACATTATGTGGCGTTGTTTGACATCATGCGACATGACGTGATGATATTTGACATGTAACGTTATGTGACATTATGTGACATTTTGAATTTCTCAAAGAAGGCGGTACATTCAACTTTTACCCATGATTCATAGAACATTTCAAACTCTTCGATGTAATGTCATACAGAAGTAAGTAGGGTTTAAAGAATAGACTTTTTTGGGGGGAGGAGGGGGTGGGTGCAATTTTAACCTAACCTGACGGGATCAGTTCCGCCACCCCTTTGAGACACCCGCCTGATTGACCTTCCAATTGGCGGGTGCTGTGTAAAGCGTACGGCTGATTTGATCCCGTCAGTTTCCCACCAGGTGAGTGGGGTTAAAATGAACCCCCTCCCCCCCCGCCCACCCCCGGGCGCCCAGTTTACCCACCAGAACCTATCAGAGAACCCAACGAAAGGACCTGGACAACCTGGTCCAAAGCGAATCCCTCGTTGGCCAGGATCTCTCCAGTGCCCAAAACAATTTACTCTTGACATTTTTTTAAATATTGGAAACGTGCAATCGTCCCAACAGGCCCCACCACCGGGGGTTGCCAGCTCCGATCGGGTGTGTCTTGCTGGAGGTTTCGTCACATGATGTCCCACACTTGTGCCATTGGCCCATCCTCCAGGTACCAGGGTTGTCCCATGGCAGACTGGGAAGGACCAGACCCATTGTTACCGAACTGGATTAACCGTGACTGTCAGCGAAACAGTCATTTCCCCCGCACACCATCTCCAATAGTTTTATCATTAAAGACTTTCATTTATACGAAGAAAGATTTATATAGCGCCTTTCATGGCCTCAGAATGTCCCGAAGCACTTCACAGCCAATTTTTCAAGTGTAGTCAACATGAAATGAAAATAAACTGCACCACCCCCTCACCCCCCCCACCCCACCCTACAATTTTGTTTGAAGCCGCTGTGTGACTTTTCTCCCGGGAGTCGCTCGGTGCAGGGTCCCGGAGATTAATCTTCCATTCCTGGAGACTCCCGGCCAATCAGGGAGCACGGGCGACGCTCAGCAACAAATCCCATTGGCCAGTGAGAACTGTCAGGCTATCGATGCGTCAACTGAGGTAACGGTCCTGTTGCAGCAAAAGCGGGTGTCTGGGTGCCACATGTATCACCAGCTGAGCTCGGGGGGGTTGGCCGGGTGATGGTGGGGCAAGGGCCGAGGGCCAGCGATGTTGAATATTCCAGTTCTGTTATCGCGATTGGACGTGGGTTTCTCGAGGGAGTTTTACACAGTTTTTGCTTTGTAAAGTAGGGCAGATAAATAATATCTTGCCTATTGATAGCTGGGGCTCCCTGCTTTCCCCTCCTCTCCCTGTCAATTGACCTGATGTGATACTACTACAGCACTAGTTTCATGTACTAATATTATTAAAACAATTAACGCTTTAAGTGTTTGTGCATTGATTTTTTTTATTGTGTTGCCTGAAAGGGATTTCGCTTTATTCTTTCTATAATCATAGAATGGAATGGCACAGAAGGAGGCCATTAAGCCCATCATGCCTCTGTCGGCTCTTTGAAAGCACTATCTAATTAGTCCCACTCTCCTCCCCTGCCTTCAGTTTAACTCGTTAGGTCATACTCGTGTCTCTCTACGTCCAGGTTGTGGGTTTGAGCCCCGCTCCAGCACTTACAGGCATAATCTAGAACACAAAGTTCAGTGCTATACCGTCAGAGGTGACATCCTTGGGATCAGATGTTAAACTGAGGTGTGTCTTCCTGTTCTGCTCGTTGGCGTGGATCGTAGAATCATAGAAATTTATAGCACGGAAGGAGGCCATTTCGGCCCATCGTGTCCACGCCGGCCGACCAAGAGCTAATCCCACTTTCCAGCTCTTGGTCCGTAGCCCTGTAGGTTACGGCACTTCAGGTGCACATCCAAGTACTTTCTAAAAGTGATGAGGGTTCCTGCCTCTACCACCCTTTCAGGCAGTGAGTTCCAGACCCCCACCGCCCTCTGGGTGAAGAAATTTCCCCTCATATCTCCTCTAAACCTCCCCCCAATTACTTTAAATCTCTGCCCCCTGGTTGTTGACCCCTCTGCCAAGGGAAACTAGGTCCTTCCCATCCACTCTATCCAGGCCCCTTATAATTTTATACACCTCAATCAGGTCTCCCCTCAGCCTCCTCTGTTCCAAAGAGAACAGACCCAACATCTCCAATCTTTCCTCATAGATAAAATTACCCAGTCCAAGCAACATTCTTGTAAATCTCTTCTGCACCATTTCCAGTGCAATCATGTCCTTCCTGTAATGTGGTGACCAGAACTGCACACAGTTTTCATCATAGGCAGTCCCTTGAATGAGGATGACTTGCTTCCATACCAAAAGGGATGAGTTTGCAGATGTCTCAATGAAGGACCCGATGTTCCAGTCCTGAACTCCAGTTGAGGGGGTGGAAGATGCCTGTGGGTGGATTTTTTTTAACGTGTGGTGACCGTTGCACATCAGCCACCACACGGGCTCGACAGAGCTAGGCCTTTATCCAGTGGCAAGGGTTAACCAGGACGACTGGAGACCTGCTCTGCTGCACAGACCTAGTGTGCGCACATATCGCAGTGTGGGCTGGCCCGTGCTGCCCCTGGGCCCTCGCCTCTTCTGGGCCCCGTACCCTCATTTGCCGCGCCTCCACCACGATCTCTCGCCGCTTATCCGCCCCAACCTACCCGCTCCTCCGTTGTACCTGGCCTCTGCCGATGCTCCTGCCCACGCTCCAAATGACGAGCTGGGTTTTAATGATGTCACTCAATCGCCCACCAGTTGCACACAGTACTCCAGCTGTGGCCTAACCAGTGTTTTATACAGTTCAAGCATAACCCCCCTGCTCTTATAGTCCATGCCGCGACCAATAAAGGCAAGTATTCCGTATGCCTTCTTAACCACCTAATCTACCTGGCCTGCTACCTTCAGGTATCAGTGGTCCTGCACACTTTTCAGTGTCATACCATTTAATGTGTATTCCCTTGCCTTGTTAGATCTCCCCAAATGCATTACCTCACACTTCTCCGGATTGACTTCCATTTGCCACTGTTCTGCCCACCTGACCAGTACATTGATATTGTCATGTATTCAACTGTCATTGTAATCCATGTATAAGCTGACCTAAGTTGTACACCTTGAGAACATTGACCACAAGGGGGTGAACTTATGGGAGACACTCCTAACCTGGACTTTCAGGTATAAAAGGGGAAGCTCCACCCACCTTCATCACTTGAGGTCTTGGTAATAAAGGTAACTGGTCACAGAGTGACTTTCTCTCAAGTATGGGCCTCGTGTGCATTTATACTGTATAGTAAGGACATATCATTGGCGACGAGAAACTGGGATTTAAACCACGTGAGCACGGCCACTAGCAGCACAGACGAGAGGTAATATGTTGATGATAATTGGAACGACTTTATTGCGAGACTACAGCAAAGTTTCGTCACCAAGGAATGGTTGGGACAGGATTCGGCCGACAAACGCAGGGCTCATCTCCTGACGGTTTGTGGATCCAGGATGTACTCCCTGATGAAGGACCTTCCAGCACCAGAGAAGCCGGCAGACAAGACGTTCGAAGAGCTCAGTAAGTTGATCAGGGAACACCTTATACCGGGGAGCAGCATGCACATGGCGAAATACCGGTCTTACACGCACCGGCGGCGAGAAGGGCAAAGCGTTCCAGATTTCGTGGCAGATCTCGGGCAACTGGCGAGCCTATGTAAGTTCCCAGATGCATGCAGAGCGGAGATGCTGTGAGACTTTTTTATTGAGGGCATCGGGCACGCTGGGGTTTTCAGGAAACTGATTTGAGACCAAAGACTTGACCTTTGGAAGCGGTGGCTCTGATAGCCCAGACATTTATCTCAGGGGAGGAAGAGACCAGAATGATGTATGACAAAAATCTTGGCTCAAATGTGGCAAACGACCAGGGAGTCAACATTGTTAACGCGGCACACAGTTCTCTAGGCAGACAAGGGCAATCGGACATGCCCCAGCATGCAGTCAAACCCAAAGGGGGAATTCAACAGAGACAATGGCTAGCTGAATGGCGATTCATGCCATCGCAATAGACAATGCGGCCAGTATTGGGGCCATCAACGCCTGTTAAGGGTGCGCTTAAGGACAGTTACAGAGACAGTCAGAGACGATCAACTGGTAATGGACCTTTTGTTTCCAACAATGGGGCCTCCAGCACATGCTGGAGGTGTGGAGGCAAACATCCAGCCAGAACTTGCAGGTATCAGCAATTTACCTGCAGAAACTGCAACGTCAGCGGTCACTTGGCGCGTATGTGCAGGAAGCCTGCAGCCAGGTTGATGTAAGAGGAGGACGGGCTCAATGTAAGCCCTACGAGGCCAAATGAATACTGGGGGAAATCGCTGGAAGCTGAAGTTCAGCGAGTTCATGTGGAGCACATATACAGTTCATATACCAGGACGCCACCGATAATGATGAAAGTGCTCCTCAAAGGCATCCCGGTATCAATGGAGCTAGACACGGGGGCCAGCCAGTCCCTGATTAGTATTAAACAGTTCAAAAGGTTGTGAGTGTCCAAGGCCAGGAGGCCAAAATTATTGCCGATTGATGCACAGCTACAGACATATACAAAGGAGATCATTCCAGTGCTAGGCAGCGCCACGGTAGAACATAAGAACATAAGAATTAGGAGCAGGAGTAGGCCATCTAGCCCCTCGAGCCTGCTCCGCTATTCAACAAGATCATGGCTGATCTGGCCATGGACTCAGCTCCACTTACCCGCCCGCTCCCCATAACCCTTAATTCCCTTATTGGTTAAAAATCTATCTGTGACTTGAATACATTCAATGAGCTAGCCTCAACTGCTTCCTTGGGCAGAGAATTCCACAGATTCACAACCCTCTGGGAGAAGAAATTCCTTCTCAACTCGGTTTTAAATTGGCTCCCCCGTATTTTGAGACTGTGCCCCCTAGTTCTAGTCTCCCCGACCAATGGAAACAACCTCTCTGCCTCTATCTTGTCTATCCCTTTCATTATTTTAAATGTTTCTATAAGATCACCCCTCATCTTTCTGAACTCCAACGAGTAAAGACCCAGTCTACTCAATCTATCATCATAAGGTAACCCCCTCATCTCCGGAATCAGCCTAGTGAATCGTCTCTGTACCCCCTCCAAAGCCAGTATATCCTTCCTTAAGTAAGGCGACCAAAACTGCACGCAGTACTCCAGGTGAGGCCTCACCAATACCCTGTACAGTTGCAGCAGGACCTCCCTGCTTTTGTACTCCATTCCTCTCGCAATGAAGCCAACATTCCATTCGCCTTCCTGATTACCTGCTGCACCTGCAAACTAACTTTTTGGGATTCATGCACAAGGACCATTATTTAAAGGGGCTGCACCTGAAATTCTGGCTGCACTTCAGTCCCACTCTCCTGATCTTTGGGCACCCTGTGCGGAGGGGAGCGGGTAGGTCCGAAGGCCTCCTCGTAGGACTGTTCCTGGGCACGGCCAAGGGTGCCATCAGCCGGTCCAGGCAGCGGGCGGTCGAGGGGGTCGTCCAACCTGACTGCCTGCCTCTCTTCCGCTCTTACATCCGGTCCAGGGTGTCCTTGGAGATGGAGCATGCGGTGTCCACCGGTACGCTCGCGGCCTTCCGCGAGAGGTGGGCACCGGAGGGACTGGAGTGCATCATCACGCCCGGCAACCAAATTTTAATTTGATTTTACGTTTTAAAGTTTAATTTGTTTTAATTGCCGGTGCTTTTAGTGTCCCCCTCCCCTTTTATAGGGGGCACTGGAGGAAAAAATTTGATTTTAGTGCCCAAAAAAAAAACACAAAAAAGAAAAAAAAAAGGTGCCTTGTAAATGTCTGGTGTGTCATCCAGGTTGGGTGGCACAGATTAATGTTTTATGTTTTGCAGATAAACTCCAAAAAGAGTTTCATGCACAAGGACCCCCAGGTCCCTCTGTACCGCAGCATGTAGTCGTGACCCACAAAGATTTGGAGAACAGGTTGCCACTCTGGATTGTCCCGGGGGACAGTCCCGCACTACTGGGGAGGAGTTGGCTTGCTGTCATGAACTGGAAATGGGGCGATGTCAATGCAATTTCTTCTGTGGAGTGAGTATCATGCTCACAGGTCCTGGACAAATTTGACTCATTATTTCAACCCGGCATCGGCACTTTCATGGGGGCGAAGGTAGTAATTCACATAAACCCGGACTCCAGGCCAGTACTCCACAAGGCCAGAGCGGTGCCGTACGTGATGCGGGAAAAGATAGAAGGCGAATTGGACCGCCTGCTGAGGGAAGTCATCATCTCGCCAGTCGAATTCAGTGACTGGGTGAGCCCGATTGTGCCGGTGCTCAAGGCGGATGGGTCAGTCAGGATATGTGGCGATTACAAGGCCACCATCAATCGGGTGTCACTCCAAGACCAGTACCCACTACCGAGAGCGGAGGACTTCTTTGCGACGCTATCCGGTGGCAAACTTTTTTCAAAATTGGACCTGACCTCAGCTTACATGACCCAGGAGCTGGCGAGTGAGTCGAAGAAGCTGACCACCATCACGACACACAAGGGGTTGTTTGAGTATAACAGATGTCCGTTCGGGATTTGTTCAGCCGCCTCGATCTTTCAGCGAAATATGGAAAGCCTCCTCAAGTCGATTCCAAGGACGGTGGTTTTTCAAGACGACATCCTCACCACGGGTCGCGATACTGAAGAACATCTCCACAACCTGGAGGAGGTGCTACGCAGACTGGATCGGGTAGGGCTGCGACTGAAAAAGGTGAAGTGCGTCGTCTTAGCTCCAGAGGTAGAATTCCTGGGGATGAGGGTAGCAGCAGATGGGATCAGACCTACTGCATCCAAAACGAAAACGATCCAGAGAGCACCCAGACCCCGTAACACGACGGAGCTGCGTTCATTCCTGGGGCTCCTGAACTATTTTGGTAACTTTCTTCCCAAATTGAGCACGCTGTTAGAGCTGCTACACGTGCTCCTACGCAAAGGTCGCGATTGGGTCTGGGGGGACAGCCAGGAAAGGGCTTTTGATAGAGCACGCAATTTGTTATGTTCCAACAAATTGTTAATGTTATATGACCCGTGTAAGAAACTTGTTTTAACGTGCGATGGGTCGTCCTATGGGGTCAGGTGTGTGTTGCTGCATGTGAATGCCAATGGTCAGTTACAGCCGGTAGCTTATGCCTCCAGAAGTCTGTCCCAGGCAGAAAGGGGCCACGGGGTGGTAGAAAAGGAAGCGCTAGCATGTGTATATGCAGTAAAACAAAAGCACCAGTACCTGTTTGGCAGGAAATTTGAGCTGGAGACAGATCACAAACCCCTAATGTCCCTTTTGGCCGACAACAAGGCCATAAATGCGAATGCATCGGCCCACATACAGAGGTGGGCACTCACGTTAGCCTCCTATGACTACACAATTCGACACAGACCGACACTGAAAACTGCGCCGATGCACTCAGCAGGCTCCCACTAGCCACCACTGAGGGGGCAACTGAGCATGATGCTGAGATGGTCATGGCTGTTGAAGCTTTCGAAAGCAAAGGCTCACCTGTGACAGCCCGTCAGATTAAAGTCTGGACAAATAAAGACCCGCTACTGTCTTTAGTTAAGAAATGTGTCCTGAATGGGGACTGGGCAGCCACGTACGGGGCATGCCCTGAGGAATTTAAACCATTTCATAGGTGCAAGGATGAACTCTCGATTCAGGCCGATTGCCTACTGTGGGGAAACTGAGTAGTCATGCCCCAGATGGGCAGAGAGGTGTTTATCAGAGAACTTCACAATGAGCACCTGGGCATTGTCATGATGAAGGCAGTTGCTAGGTCACACGTTTGGTGGCTAAGGATAGATGCAGACCTGGAACTTTGTGTTGCTCGTACCCAGCTGGGCAACGCACCCAGGGAAGCCCCCCTTAGCCCCTGGTCCTGGCCCGCCAAGCCATGGTCATGCATCCATGTGGACTACGCAGGTCCTTTCATGGGAAAAATGTTTTTGGTTGTAGTAAATGTTTTTGGTTGTGGATTGAGTGTGCCATTTTAAATTCAAGCACATCCTCTGCCACGGTAGAAAGTCTGTGGGCAATGTTCGCCGCCCATGGTCTATCGGATGTCTTGGTCAGTGACAATGGCCCGTGCTTCACAAGCATTGAATTCCAGGACTTCATGGCAGGCAATGGAATTAACCATGTCAGAACGGCACCGTTCAAGCCGGCCTCAAACGGCCAGGCGGAACAAGCAGTGCAGATAATCAAACAGGGGATGCTCAGAATCCAAGGAGGTTCCCTACAAAGCCGCTTATCACGCCTCCTGTTGGCCAATAGATCCCGACCACACTCACTCACAGGTGTTCCACCAGCATGAAAAGGACGCTCAAAACCAGGTTATCCCTTATACACCCTACTATGAAAGAACTTGTTGAGAGCAGGCGTCAGTCACAATGTGACTACCATGACAGGGCGCGATGTATTGATGTCAATGACCCTGTTTTTGTCCTTAATTACGCTGCAGGGCCCAAATGGCTTGCAGGCACTGTGATTGCCAAAGAGGGGAATAGGGTTTTGGTAGTTAAACAATGGACAAATCTGCTGCAAACACGTGGATCAAACTAAAAAGAGGTTCAGCAACCCCATAGAAGAAGCAGAGGAAGAACACGATGTAGAGTTCACTTCACCACAGGTGACCGAACACCAGAACCAAGTGGAGGAGAGCCCAGTCACTGTGGGCAGTCCGGACAGGCCTGAGGCACCGCAAACAGCAGACACTCAGGCCAGCGCCCAACAACCGGAGCCCCAACTCAGGCGCTCTACAAGGGAGCGTAAACCACCAGAGAGACTTAACCTGTGATCCCAATAAGACTTTGAGGGGGAGGTGATGTTATGTATTCAAATATCATTGTAACCCATGTGTAAGCTGACCTAAGTTGTACACCTTGAGAACATTGGCCACTAGGTGGTGAACTTGTGGGAGACACTCCTAACCTGGACTTTCAGGTATAAAAGGGGAAGCTCCACCCACCTTCATCACTTGAGGTCTTGGTAATAAAAGTAACTGGTCACAGAGTGACCTTCTCTCAAGTATGGGCCTCGTGTGCATTTATACTGTATAGTAAGGACATATCAGATATCTTCCTGCAGTCCACAACTTTCTTCTTCATTATCAACCACACAGCCTATTTTAGTATCATCAGCAAACTTCTTAATCATACCCCATATATTCAACTTCCCACTGCACCATATGAAGAAGAGCGGGAAATTCAGTGTCCCAGCCAACATTCTTCCCTCCAGCAGCCAAAAACCAATCATCATTACCCTTTGTGTCAGCTGTGGCCCACTGGGCAGCACTCTCACCTCTGCATCAGAAAGTTGTGGGTTCAAGTCCCACTCCAGGGACTTGAGCACAAAAACCTAGGCCAACACTCCCAATGCAGTACTGAGGGAGTACTGCACTGTTGGAGGTACAGTCTTTTGGATGAGACGTTAAACCGAGGTCCCGTCTGCTCTCTCAGATGGATGTAAAAGATCCCACGCCACTCTTTCGAAGAAGAGCAGGGGAGTTATCCCTGGTGTCCTGGCCAATATTTATCCCTCAATCAACATAACCAAAACAGATTATCTGGTCATTGTCACATTGCTGTTTGTGGGAGTTTGTTGTGCACAAATTGGCTGCTGCGTTTCCCACATTACAACAGTGACTACACTGCAAAAGTACTTCATTGGTTGTAAAGTGCTTTGAGACATGAAAGTCGCAATATAAATGCAAGTCTTTCTTTTCTTTGAATCAACTTGCCTTCAAAAATAGCGGATAGCCATGACTCAGTGGGCAGCACCCTCGCCTCTGAGTCAGGTTGTGGGTTCAAATCCCACTCCAGAAACTTGAGCACAAAAATCCAGGCTGACACTCCCAGTGCAGTGCTGAGCGAGTGCTGCACTGTCGGAGGTGCTGTCTTTTGGATGAGTTGTTAAACCGAGGCCCCGTCTGCTCTCTCAAGTGGACGTAAAAGATCCTGTGGAACTATTTTAGAGAAGAGCAGGGAAGTTATGCCTGGTGTCCTGGCCAATATTTATCCCTTAACTAACATCACTAAAACCCCGATATTCTCGAGATGATCTCATTACTGTTTGTGTGACCTTGCTGTGCGCAAATTGGCTGCTGTGTTTTCTCCATTACCACGGTGACCACACTGAGGTGGTGAAAGATGTTATATTCTCAATGAAGAACCAAGTACAGACAGACATGATCAGACATTGCAAGCAACGCAAAAAGCTTTATGAAGAAGGAAGTGGTTTGTGTTATAATAGTTGGGTGTGAAATCCCTTTCGATGGTCTTAATCCAGATCCCATTGGGAGCGCCGTGGGCCCACAGAACAATACTGACCCCAATTGGGTCGTTTCCCTGGAACAGGCCATGGGACGGTTGGTGCTGTCCTTGAGCTTCTGGGTTCTACGCATTGCTGGAGCATGGGGTGCTTTACTCTCAGAGCCTGGGAATAGGAGGAGGCCATGCAGCCCCTCGAACATGCTCTTCTATTCAATTAGGTCATGGTTGGTCTGCATCTTAACTCCATCTTGGTTCTGTAACCCTTAATACCCTCAAAATCTATCCTTCTGAGGTTTGAAATTTTCAATTGGCTTTTGGGGAGAGAGTTCCAGATTTCCACCACCCTTTGTGTGTGAACCAATGCAGGGAGACAGAGGGAAACAAAAAGGAGACAAAAGCAAAAGACAGAAAGGAGATGAGGAAAAGTGGAGGGCAGAGAAACACAAGGCAAAGAACAAAAAGGGCCACTGTACAGCAAAATTCTAAAAGGACAAAGGGTGTTAAAAAAACAAGCCTGAAGGCTTTGTGTCTTAATGCAAGGAGTATCCGCAATAAAGTGGATGAATTAACTGTGCAAATAGATGTTAACAGATATGATGTGATTGGGATTACGGAGACGTGGCTCTAGGATGATCAGGGCTGGGAACTCAACATCCAGGGGTATTCAACATTCAGGAAGGATAGAATAAAAGGAAAAGGAGGTGGGGTAGCATTGCTGGTTAAAGAGGAGATTAATGCAATAGTTAGGAAGGACATTAGCTTGGATGATGTGGAATCTATATGGGTAGAGCTGCAGAACACCAAAGTGAAAAAAACGTTAATGGGGTGATGTTGGGGAGGGCATCAAACAGGAAATTAGGGCTGCATGCAATAAGGGTGAAGCAGTTATAATGGGTGACTTTAATATGCACATAGATTGGGCTAACCAAACTGGAAGCTATACGGTGGAGGAGGATTTCCTGGAGTGCATAAGGGATGGTTTTCTAGACCAATATGTCGAGGAACCAACTAGGGGGGAGGCCATCTTAGACTGGGTGTTGTGTAATGAGAGAGGATTAATTAGCAATCTCATTGTGCGAGGCCCCTTGGGGAAGAGTGACCATAATATGGTGGAATTCTGCATTAGGATGGAGAATGAAACAGTTAATTCAGAGACCATGGTCCAGAACTTAAAAAAGGGTAACTTTGAAGGTATGAGGCATGAATTGGCTAGGATAGATTGGCGAATGATACTTAAGGGGTTGACTGTGGATGGGCAATGGCAGACATTTAGAGACCGCATGGATGAACTAAAACAATTGTACATTCCTGTCTGGCGTAAAAATAAAAAAGGGAAGGTGGCTCAACCGTGGCTATCAAGGGAAATCAGGGATAGTATTAAAGCCAAGGACGTGGCATACAAATTGGCCAGAAATAGCAGTGAACCCGGAGACTGGAATAAATTTAGAACTCAGCAGAGGAGGACAAAGGGTTTGATTAGGGCAGGGAACCTGGAGTACGAGAAGAAGCTTGCAGGGAACATTAAGGCGGATTGCAAAAGTTTCTATAGATAGGTAAAGAGAAAAAGGTTAGTAAAGACAAACATAGGTCCCCTGCAGTCAGAATCAGGGGAAGTCATAACGGGGAACAAAGAAATGGCGGACCAATTGAACAAGTACTTTGGTTCGGTATTCACTAAGGAGGACACTAACAACCTTCCGGATATAAAAGGGGTCAGAGGGTCTAGTAAGGAGGAGGAATTGAGGGAAATCCTTATTAGTCGGAAAATTGTGTTGGGGAAATTGATGGGATTGAAGGCCGATAAATCCCCAGGGCCTGATGGACTGCATCCCAGAGTACTTAAGGAGGTGGCCTTGGAAATAGCGGATGCATTGACAGTCATTTTCCAACATTCCATTGACTCTGGATCAGTTCCTATGGAGTGGAGGGTAGCCAATGTAACCCCACTTTTTAAAAAAGGAGGGAGAGAGAAAACAGGGAATTATAGACCGGTCAGCCTGACATCGGTAGTGGGTAAAATGATGGAATCAATTATTAAGGATGTCATAGCAGTGCATTTGGAAAGAGGTGACATGATAGGTCCAAGTCAGCATGGATTTGTGAAAGGGAAATCATGCTTGACAAATCTTCTGAAATTTTTTGAGGATGTTTCCAGTAGAGTGGACAAGGGAGAACCAGTTGATGTGGTATATTTGGACTTTCAGAAGGCTTTCGACAAGGTCCCACACAAGAGATTAATGTGCAAAGTTAAAGCACATGGGATTGGGGGTAGTGTGCTGACATGGATTGAGAACTGGTTGTCAGACAGGAAGCAAAGAGTAGGAGTAAATGGGTACTTTTCAGAATGGCAGGCGGTGACTAGTGGGGTACCGCAAGGTTCTGTGCTGGGGCCCCAGCTGTTTACACTGTACATTAATGATTTAGACGAGGGGATTAAATGTAGTAGCTCCAAATTTGCGGATGACACTAAGTTGGGTGGCAGTGTGAGCTGTGAGGAGGATGCTATGAGGCTGCAGAGTGACTTGGATAGGTTAGGTGAGTGGGCAAATGCATGGCAGATGAAGTATAATGTGGATAAATGTGAGGTTATCCACTTTGGTGGTAAAAACAGAGAGACAGACTATTATCTGAATGATGGCAGATTAGGAAAAGGGGAGGTGCAACGAGACTTGGGTGTCATGGTACATCAGTCATTGAAGGTTGGCATGCAGGTACAGCAGGCGGTTAAGAAAGCAAATGGCATGTTGGCCTTCATAGCGAGGGGATTTGAGTACAGGGGCAGGGAGGTGTTGCTACAGTTGTACAGGGCCTTGGTGAGGCCACACCTGGAGTATTGTGTACAGTTTTGGTCTCCTAACCTGAGGAAGGACATTCTTGCTATTGTGGGAGTGCAGCGAAGGTTCACCAGACTGATTCCCGGGATGGCGGGACTGACCTATCAAGAAAGACTGGATCAACTGGGCTTGTCTTCACTGGAGTTCAGAAGAATGAGAGGGGACCTCATAGAAACGTTTAAAATTCTGATGGGTTTAGACAGGTTAGATGCAGGAAGAATGTTCCCAATGTTGGGGAAGTCCAGAACCAGGGGTCACAGTCTAAGGATAAGGGGTAAGCCATTTAGGACCGAGATGAGGAGAAACTTCTTCACCCAGAGAGTGGTGAACCTGTGGAATTCTCTACCACAGAAAGTTGTTGAGGCCAATTCACTAAATATATTCAAAAAGGAGTTAGATGTAGTCCTTACTACTAGGGGGATCAAGGGGTATGGCGAGAAAGCAGGAATGGGGTACTGAAGTTGAATGTTCAGCCATGAACTCATTGAATGGCGGTGCAGGCTGGAAGGGCCAAATAGCTACTCCTGCACCTATTTTCTATGTTTCTATGTTTCTATGTTTCTAAGTGCTCCCTGACATCACCCCTTAATGGGCTGGCTCTAATTATGGACTCCTCCTTGTTATAGACTCCTCCCACCCCCACTCCATCCCAAAACCAGAAGGAATAGTCTCTATCCACCCGATCACATCCTCTAATCATCTTAAACACCTCAATTGAATCCCTCCTTACTCTCCTATATTCGAGGGAATACAAGTCCAGTCTATGCAACCCGTCCTCATAATTTAACCCTTTGATCCCCAGTATCACTCTGGTGAGTTCTTTCTGCACCCGCTCTGAGACCAATCATCATCATAGGCAGTCCCTCAAAACGAGGATGACTTGCTTCCATGCCAAAAAAGGATGAGTTCACAGGAGTTTCAATGAAGGACCCAAACTACATCCTGAAGGGTGGAAGATGCCTGTGCGTGGATTTTTTTAATGTGTGTTGGCCGTTGCACACCAGCCACCACAGGGGCTTGACAGAGCTAGGTCTTGGTCCAGTGGCAAGGGTTACCCAAGACGACTGGAAACCAGCTCTGCTGCACGGACCTAGTGCGCACACATATCGCAGTGTGGGCTGGTCCGTGCTGCCCCCGGGCCCCTGGCCCTGAACTCACACCTCCCCTGGGCCCCGATCACGTCCCTCCACAGTCTCTCGCTGCTCCTTCGCCCCGACCTCGCCGCTCCTTCTCTACCTGCCCACGCTCCAATCACCGACCTGGACCTTGCTGACGTCACTTTTCACAGCCGTTGCTCTCCTGCTCCAGCTCGCGCTGTACCTTGTAGTGGCCTCCACGCTGCTCCCAGGCCACCGCTCACTGCTCCTTTTATGGCCCCGACCTGCCGCTGATGTTCCCTCGCAGGTCGGGGCCTCCAAGACCAATTATAGCCTTCCTGAGGGCTGGTGCCCAGAACTGAATGCAGTAACTCTGCTGGGTAAATGTTCTCAGCCTCTGTATGCAGTATGCGGGCGAGGATTGAGAAAGTGGACCAGATTGAGCCACAACTGATTTTAGAAGGGGGCCATTTTGCCGCCCGAGTGTCGGCCTGATGAACCTCCCACTTTACTGTGCCCACTCCCTGATGCTCTGAGGGGTGTTCAGAGTCAACCGCATAGGGTGCGGACTGGAGTCACGTGTAGGACAGACCGTGTAAGGGGTGAGAGGCCTCCCTTTCCTCCAAGGGCCTTAGTGAACCAGTCGGGTTTCGCATGGCAAAATTATTATTGGATATTAAGGGAATCGAGGGATATGGGGATAGTGCAGGAAAGTGGAACTGAGGTAGAAAATCAGCCATGAGAACATTGAATAGCGGAGCAGGCTCGAGGGGCCGAATGACCGACTCCTGCTCCTAATTCTGATGTAAAAATAGTCAGTTTTTAATGGTTATTTGGCTGGTGTTGAGGACCAGATTTTATTAAATTCGGTTTCACAACTCGGCACGGTGGGGGGTTTGAGCTCTGGATTACTGGCCAGGAACATAACCAGTTCTCCGTGTGGGCTCCGAGCTGAAATCCTCCAGCCGGGTGAGGCTCCGGCCCACAGCACGCTCCTGGCCCAGAAATAATGATACTGCTCTGGGAAACAAGTCCCCCCGGCAGGGAGTTTCCCTTAAACGTTGGCAGTTGATGGACCTGCATTGTTGGTGTAAAGAATCATCCTCGGGATGTGAGCAAGGCCGGAGTTTGTTGTTCATTGCTAGCTAACCCTGAGAAGCTGGAGACAGCCGCCTTCTCGAACCTCTGGGGAAAAACGACTGGCTTACGAGGTCACGCAAGGGTCATAGAATGATACAGTGCAGAAAGAGGCCATTCGGCCCATCGTGCCTGTGCCGGCTCTCTGAAAGAGCTGTCCCATTGGTCCCACTCCCCCCTGCTCATTCCCCGTAGCCCTGCAAATGTTTTCCCTTCAAGCATTTATCCAACCGCGTTGCTGTGGGAATGGAGTCACATAGAGGCCAGACTGGGTATAGAGGGCAGGTTTCCTTCCCTAAAGGGACATTAGTGAACCCGTTGGGTTTTTATAATAATCTGACAGCTCCGTGCTCACCTTTAGTGGTACCAGATTCCGATTTACAGATTTTAAAATTTAAACTGAATCCAAATTCTCAGACTGTCCACGGTGGGATTTGAACCCACGTTTTCTGGATTATTATTCCAGGATTACGGGTTCACTGGTCCCGTAACATACCCATTACACAGCTATGTCCCCTACGATGGGGGCTGGCCGGCTCCCGGTTAAGCAACGGCTCCATTTAAAAATCCTCATCCATATTTTCAAATCCCTCCGTGGCCTCGCCCCTCCCTATCTCTTAACCTCCACCAGCCCCACAACCCCCCGAGATGTCTGCGCTCCTCTAATTCTGCCCCCCTGAGCATCCCTGATTATAATCGCTCAACCATTGATGGCCGTGCCTTCAATTACCTGGGCCTGAAGCTCTGGAACTCCCTCCCTAAACCTCTCCGCCTCTCGTTCCTTCTTGAAGACACTCCTTAAAACCTACCTCTTTGAACAAGCTTTTGGTCACCCGCCCTAATTTCTTCTTATGTGGCTCGGTGTTAAATTTTGTTTGACCACGTTCCTGTGAAGCATCTTGGGACGTTTTACTCCATTAAAGGCGCTATATGTTGTTGTTGGTAAGTGAGCATTTCTGTCCAGCTGCCTTGTCTGGTTAGCCTCCCAGGGCCCAATCACCGACAATTTTAACCGACTCTAGACAAGAGACTAGGGAAGCTGGGATTGGTCTCCTTAGAGTGGCTACGGTTCGGGGAGCTTTAATAGGGGTGTTGAAAATCATGAGGGGTTTTGATCGAGTAAATAGGGAGGAATTCCTTCCAGTGGCAGAAGGGATGGTAACCAGAGGACACAGATATTTTTTTTTAATTGGCAAAAGAACCAGAGGGGAAGATGAAAACGTTTTGTTAAACTCTGTGCCTTGTTGTGATCTGGAATGCACTCCTCTGTGTCCTGCACGATATTTATCCCTCAACCAACGTCATGTCATTATCTGGTCATTATCTCCTTGCTGTTTGTGGCAGCTTGCTGTGCGCAAATTGGCTGCTGCGTTTCCCACACAGTGACTGCTCTTCAAAAAGGTATTTCATCGGCTGTAAAGCGCTTTGTGACATCCTGCAAGTTCTTTCTATAAACGGAAAAAAAAACCTTCCAGAACCTTTTGGACCCAAGTTATACCAAACAGACACAACCCGAATAAAGCAGCCGGGGTCAGGGCCGACCAAGCCAGTGGGGAGGTCAGAACTCACAACTTCGCCCCGGCCAGACACACCTCCAGGGTTCGGTCCAAGTGCAGAATCCCGACTCCACTGCGGAGGCTGACATGTGAAGAATGTCCACTAGAGGGCAGACAGCACCAGTGGAACCAAACTCCAGCCGGGAGACAGCACCTTCAGCACAGGAGGACAGTTCTCACAGCGACTTCCTTCAGTCGTTCAGTGATGTGCTTTTCATGACATGTTGCTCGGACATGTCTCCGCAAGATCCGACAGATCCCCTGGGAAGACAGACGCACCAAGACCAGTGTCCTCGACCAGGCCAACATCCCCAGCCATCGTCATCAGAGGCAGTCCGTCGGAATCAAAGACTTGCTTCCACTCCTGAAGTGAGTTCTTTGGTGGCTGAACAGTCCAATACGAGAGCCACAGACTCTGTCACAGGTGGGACAGACATTTGCCGAGGGAAGGGGCGGGTGGGACTGGTTTGCCGCACGCTCTTTCCACTGCCTGCACTTGACCTCTTCACGCTCTCGGCGTTGTGATTCGAAGAGCTCGACGCCCTCCCGGATGCACTTTCTCCACCCAGGGCGGTCCTCGGCCAGGGACTCCCAGGTGTCAGTGGTGATGTCACACTTTACCAGGGAGACTTTAAGGGTGTCCTTGTAACGTTTCCGCTGCCCACCTTTGGCTTGTTTGCCGTAAAGGAGCTCCGCATAAAGCACTTGCTTAGGGAGTCTCGTGTCTGGCATGTGAACTATGTGGCCTGCCCAGCGAAGCTGATCGAGTGTGGTCAGTGCTTCAACACTGGGGATGTTGGCCTGGTCGAGGACACTGATGTTGGTGCGCCTGTCCTCCCAGGGGATTTGCAGGATCTTGCGGAGACATCGTTGGTGATATATCTCTAGCGACTTGAGGTGCCTTCTATACATCATCCATGCCTCTGATCCATACAGGAGGGCGGGTATTACTACAGCCCTGTAGACCAGACAACACCAGTGGAACAAAACTCCAGCCAGGAGACAGCACCTGGTGGTAGATTTGAGGGCCTGGTCGTTGAACACTCTTTTCCTCAGGCGGCCGAAGGCTGCGCTGGCGCACTGGAGGTGATGTTGAATCTCCGCATCAATTTCTGCCTTTGTTGATAAGAGGCTCCCGAAGTATGGGAAGTGGTCCACGTTGTCGAGGGCCGCGCCGTGGATCTTGATGACTGTGGGGCAGTGCTGTGCGGCGAGGACAGGCTGGTGGAGGACCTTTGTCTTACGGATGTTAAGCGTAAGGTCCATGCTTTCATATGCCTCAGTGAATACATTGACTATATCCTGGAGTTCAGCCTCTGAATGTGTGTAGACGCAGGCGTCGTCCGCATACTGTAGCTCAACGACGGAGGTTGGGGTGATCTTGGACCTGGCCTGGAGGCGGCGTAGGTTAAACAGCTTCCCACTGGTTCTGTAGTTTAGTTCCACTCCAGCGGGGAACTTGTTGACTGTGAGGTGGAGCATGGCAGCGAGGAAGATTGAGAAGAGGGTTGGGGCAATGACGCAGCCCTGTTTGACCCCAGTCTGGACGTGGATTGGGTCTGTAATGGATCCGTTGCAAAGGATCACGGCCTACATATCGTCGTGGAGCAGGTGAAGGATGTTGACAAACGTTTGGGGGCATCCAAAATGGAGAAGGACGTTCCATAGACCCTCACGTTGAAGCACTGACCACACTCGATCAGCTCTGCTGGGCAGGCCACATTGTTCGCTTGCCCAACACAAGACTCCCAAAGCAAGCGCTCTACTCGGAACTCCTTCACAGCAAACGAGCCCCAGGTGGGCAGAGGAAATGTTACAAGGACACCCTCAAAGCCTCCCCGATAAAGTGCAACATCCCCACTGACACCTGGGAGTCCCTGGCCAGAGAACACCCGAGATGGAGAAAGGGCATCCGGGAGGGCGCTGAGCACCTCGAGTCTCATCGCCGAGAGCATGCAGAAATCAAGCACAGGCAGCGGAAGGAGCATGCGGCAAACCAGTCCCACACTCCCCTTCCCTCAACGACTATCTGTCCCACCTGTGACAGGGACTGTAATTCCCAAATTGGACTGTTCAGCCACCGAAGGACTCATTTTAAGAGTGGAAGCAAGTCTTCCTCGATTCCGAGGGACTATCTATCATGATGATGTCAGGACATGCAAAATAGTCTCGACCCGAATAAATCAGCTGGGGTCAATTGCGAGCACACTCGCCTCTGAGTCAGAAGGTTGTGGGTTCAAGGTTCACTCCAGGGACTTGAGCACAAAAAAAATCTCGGCTGATGCTCCAGTGCAGTGCTGAGGGAGCGCTGTACTGTCGGAGGTGCTGTCTTTCGGATGAGGGCCCTCGGGTGGACGCAAAGGATCCTGCGGCACTATTTTGAAGAATGGGAGAATTCTCGCAGAGTTCCTCCTGACCACCATATAATCCCTTCACTAAAAACGGATGACATGGTCATTTACCTCATCGCTGTTTGTGGGAGCTTGCTGTGCGCGGGAGCTTGCTGTGCGCAAATTGGGTGCCGTGATTCCTGCATTACAAGTGACTGCACTTCAAAAAGTGCTTTGTTGGCCACGAGGGCAAGGATGTCAAAGGCGCTATATAAATGCAAGTCTTGCTTTCTATTTCATCTGGTCCTTCGTGTATCTGACGAGACAGCTCCGAGACTTGGGACCACGGCTGATGGAAGCATGAGTTTTGTCCCGGGCTTGGGCTACTGAGAGGCAGACAGGTATCAGATCAGATCACGGGTTTAACTCAGTCCCAATGACCATAACCAGCAGTGTCATCGCCCACCACCACTCTCACCCTAGGGACCGGCTGAAGGCCTTAGATTGCGCCGTCGGAGGTGCCGGCTTTCGGATGAGATGTTAAACCGAGGCCCCGACTGCTCTCTTGGAAGGACGGAAAAGATCCCGCGGCCCGAGAAGATGCAAGTTCTTTCTATAAATGGAAATAACTTTCAGAACTTTTTGGACCCAAGATATACCAAACAGACCCAACTCGAATAAGGCAGCCGAGGTCAGGTCAGAACTCACATCCCAGCCCCTGCAAGACCCTCCAGGATTCTGTCCAAGTGCAGAATCCAGACTACACGGCGCAGGCTGACATGTGAAGAATGTCCACTAGAGGGCAGACAGCACCAGTGGAACCAAACTCCAGCCAGGAGACAGCACCTTCAGCACAGGAGGGCAGGGAAGGAAGGGAGGGCGGTTTTCACACCTATTTTCATTAGATACTTCTGTATTTTACCGTCTCTTGAACAACTCTGGGGGGTTGTTCATTTTGCAACCATTCCATCCATAGCAGAATAGGTACATACAGTTGCACCGCTCAACATCGATTTCGATCGGCCCGAAAAAGTCCTACAATGCCAATATTTCGGTCGTAGATGCGTTCGACGAAAGATCGGAAATCTCCGCTTCTGACACCATGTATTTTATAGTCTCTTGAACAACTTTTGAGTTCAATTTAACTCCCTTTATTCTGGAGCTCAGTCAGCGTTGTGCAGTTAAAATGGCGATCCACCTATACACCACGAGGTTTTTTCACACCGACCAAGGGCACTATACCTCCGAGCTACAGTGCCCTGCACATTCTATCGTTACCACTTCCTTCAGTAGTTCAGTGATACGCCCAAACTCACCGAGAGCAGAGGCGAGAGCGGACCTGGTCGGGGACAGACAGAGTCGAGGAGAGTGAGAGAGAAAATCGAGGTGTTACATCACAGGACAGCAGGTAGGTGATTGGTTGGTGAGTATTACAGCTACTTTGTTCTCTAGGTTAGTTAAACTGCATTAACTAATTCAAACTACAAATTAAAAGTAAAAATAATCCTTTGAATAAATACTGTAACTAATTATATAAATAAAAGAAGGTTGATCAAGATGACAGGGCAGGTGGTGTGCTGTAACTGCAGCATGTGGGAGTGGGTGGAGACTAGTGGGATCCCCAGCAACCACATCTGCGGTAAGTGTCTGAAGCTCGAGGAACTTCGGCTCAGAGTTGTTGAGCTGGAGTCCGAACTGTAGACATTGCGATGCATCAGGGTGGGGAGAGTTACCTGGACACTTTGCCCCAGGAGGCAGTCACAGTCCTTAGGTTAAATAATACTGTAGAGTTCGTCAATGGTCAGGGACAGGAGGGTGTGACTGTGAGTCAGGAAGGTATGGGGACCCAGGATGCAGTGGTGGAGGACCCTCAGCTCTTGACCCTGTCCTGCAGGTACAAGGTACTTGCTCCCTGTATGGATGAGGAAAAGGACTACAGGGAGGATGGGCAAACTGACCATGGCACCATGGTACAGGAGGCCATCCAAGTGGGGGGGGGGGGGAGAAGGAAGGAATGTGGCAGTGGTAGGGGACAGTATAGTCCCCTACCACTTTTCTCTGCAGCCATTACAGGGAGTTCTGGAGTTGTGTTGCTAGCCCGGTTCTAAGGTTAAGGATATCTCTAGCGGCTGGAGAGGAACTTGGAGTGGGAGGGGGGAGGATCCAGTTGTCGTGGTCCACGTAGGAACCAACGACGTAGGTAGAACCAGGAATGAGGTTCTGCAGAGGGAGTTTGAGGAGTTAGGCTCCAAATTAAAAAGCAGGACCTCAAAGGTAATAATTTCTGGATTGTTACTGAGCCTAAATAGGCATAGGGTCAAACAGATCAGAGAGTTAAATTTGTGGTTCAAAGAGTGGTGTGGGAAGAAGGGGTTTCAGTTCATTAGACACTGGCACCAGCACTGGGGAAAGAGGGAGCTGTTCTGTCACGGTGGGCTCTACTTAAACCGGGCTGGGACCAGGGTCCTGGCAAATCGAATAACTAGGGCAGTAGACAGAACTTTAAACTAATGATGGGGATGGGGTGGATTCAGGAAAGAGTAAATTTTAAAGCAGCAAGAGAAACGACAAGGCTCTGGTGCAGAGAAGTGTTTTTGGTCAAAATAAGCAGTGGGCCAGGAAGGGACAGAGAGAGTAACAAAGGTAATGAGGCATCAGGTGACATAGAGTCTTAGAAATTTACTGTAATTAGGAGGACGAATTCATGGAATGTATACAAGCTGGATTTCTAGATCAGTATGTTGAGGAACCGGCTAGGGGAACAGGCTATTTTAGATATAGTATTGTGCAATGAGAAAAGGTTAATTAATAAGTTGTAACAAAGGGAAGTTTAGGAAAGAGTGACCATAATATGATAGAATTTTATATTGAGTTTGAAAATGATTTGATTGAATTTGAAACTAGAGTCTTGTATCAGGACATTTGGAAAAGCAAAATTCGGTCAGGGAGAGTTAGCATGGATTTATGAAGGGGAAATCATGTTTGACAAATTTGCTGGAATTATTTGAGGATGTAACGAACAGGGTGGATAAAGGGGAACCAGTGGATGTGGTGTATTTGGACTTCCAGAAGGCATTTGACAAGGTGCCACATAAAAGATTACTGTACAAGATAAAAGTTCACGGGGTTGGGGGTAATATATTAGCATTAACTAACAGACCACAGAGAGTTGGGATAAATGGTTCATTCTCGGGTTGGCAATCAGTAACTAGTGGGGTGCCGCAGGGATCAGTGCTGGGACCCCAACTATTTACAATCTATATTAACTACTTGGAAGAAAGGACCGAATGTAATGTAGCCAAGTTTGCTGATGATACAAAGATGGGAGGAAAAGCAATGTGTGAGGAGGACATAAAAAATCTGCAAAAGGACATAGACAGGCTAAATGAGTGGGCAAACATTTGGCAGATGGAGTATAATGTTGGAAAGTGTGAGGTCATGCACTTTGGCAGAAAAAAAAATCAAAGAGCAAGTTATGGAGAAAAATTGCAACGTGCTGCAGTACAGCAGGACCTGGGGGCACTTGTGCATGAAACACAAAAGGTTAGTATGCAGGTACAGCAAGTGATCAGGAAGGCCAATGGTATCTTGGCCTTTATTGCAAAGGGGATGGAGTATAAAAGCAGGGAAGTCTTGCTACAGTTATACAGGGTATTGGTGAGGCCACACCTGGAATACTGCATTCAGTTTTGGTTTCCATATTTACAAAAGGATATATACTTGCTTTGGAGGTAGTTTAGAGAAGGTTCACTAGGTTGATTCCAGAGATGAGGGGTTGACTTATGAGGAAAGGTTGAGTAGGTTGGGCCTCTACTCATTGGAATTCAGAATAATGAAAGGTGATCTTATCGAAATGTATAAGATTATGAGGGGGCTTGACAAGGTGGATGCAGAGAGGAAGTTTCCACTGATAGGGGAGACTAGAACTAGAGGGCATGATCTTAGAATAAGGGGCTGCCCATTAAAAACTGAGATGAGGAGGAATTTCTTCTTTCGGGGATTTATAAATCGTTAGAATTCACTGCCTCAGAGAGCTGTGGAAGCTGGGACATTGAATAAATTTAAGATAGGAATAGAGAGTTTCATAATCGATAAGGGGTTATGGGGAGCAGGCAGGGAAGTGGAGCTGAGTCCATGATCGGATCAGCCATGATCTTATTGAATGGCGAGCAGGCTCGAGGGGCCGTATGGCCTACTCCTGCTCCTATTTCTTATCTTCTTATGTAGTATATATGGATTTTAGCAAAGCTTTTGATAAGGTCCCACATGGCAGACTGGTCATGAAAATAAAGGCCCACGGGATTCAGGGCAAAGTGGCAAGTTGGATCCAAAATTGGCTCAGTGGCAGGAAACAAAGGGTAATGGTTGATGGGTGTTTTATTGATTGGAAGGCTGTACCCAGTGAGGTTCCGCAGGGCTCAATGCTGGATCCCTTGCTTTTTGTGGTATATATCAGTCCTTGGACTTGAAACACAAAAGGAAAGACCATCAGCAGGCTGGGGCCATTGGAGGGAGCAGCGTGCGGGAGGAGCTGCGAAGCCAGGTCGCTGATTGCAGTGTGGGTAGGCACAGCAGGAGGGGCGAAAGAGCGGCCATAGAGGGAAATGACCGGGGCCCAGGAGAGGCATGAATCTGGGGCCCAGGAGAGGCGAGGGCCCAGGGGCAGCACGGGCCAGCCCACACTGCGATATGTGCGCGCACTAGGTCCATGCAGCAGAGCTGGTTTCCAGTCGTCTTGGGTAATCCTTGCCATTGGCCCAAGACCTAGCTCTGTCAAGCCCGTGTGGTGGCTGGTATGCAACGGCTCTCATATTGGACTGTACAGCCATCAAAGAACTCACTTCAGGAGTGGAAGCAAGTCTTTCTTGATTCCGATGGACTGCCTATGATGATGATGATGAAAAAGGAAAAGATTAGCGAAAATAAATGTGGGCCCCTAACGGGCCGAGACAGAAGATAGTGATAATGGGGAATAAGGAAATTAAACAAATTCTGTGTGTCCGTTTTCGTGGAAGAGAACCCAAAAACTTGCTGGAAATAGGGGATAACAAAGGGTCTAGCGAGAATGAGGAACTGAAAGGCATTAGTATTATGTAAAAAAAAAAGTACTGGGGAAATTAATGGGACTGAAAGCCGATAAATTCCTTGGATTTGATGGCCTACATCCGAGGGTTTTGAAAGAGGTGGCTATAGAGATAGTGGATGCATTGGTTGTCATCTTCTAAAATTTCTTGGATTCTGGAGCGGTTCCCACGGATTGGAAGGTAGCAAATGTAACCCGACTATTTAAGAAAGGAGGGAAGAGAGAAAATGGGGAACTACAGACCAGTTAGCCGGACATCAGTAGTAGGGAAAATGCTGGAGTCTATTAAGGACATGGTAACAGGACACTTAGAAAATAAGATTGAGCAGAGTCAACACGGATTTATGAACGGGAAACTATGTTTGATAAATCTGCTAATCGTTTTTGAGGTTGTAACTAGCAGGATAAGAGGGAACCAGTGGATGTAGTGTATTCGGATTTTCAGAAGGCATTCGATAAGGTGCCACACAAGAGGTTATTGAACAAAATTAGGACTCATGGGATTGGGGGCAATATAGCATGGATTGAGGATTTGTTATCAGACAGAAAACAGAGAGTAGGAATAAACGGGTAAGTGTCGGGTTGGCAGGCTGTAACTAGTGGGGTGCCGCAAGGATCGGTGCTTGGGCCCCAGCTATTCACAATCTTTATTTATGGATGAGGGGACCAAAATGTAATGTATCCAAGTTTGCTGATGATACAAAGCTAGGTGGGAACGTAAGTTGTGAGGAAGATGCAAAGAGACTTCAAGGGAATATAGCCAGGCTATGTTAGTGGGTAAAAACACAGCAAATGGAGAAATGTGAAGTTATCCATTTTGGTAGAAAAAATAGAAAAGCAGAGTATTTTTTTTTTAAATGGTGAGAGATTGGGAAATGTTGGTGTTCAGAGGGACCTGGGTGTCCTTGTACACAAATCACTTAAAGTTGACATGCACGTACAGTATGCAATTAAGAAAGTAAATGGTATGTGGCCTTTATTATAAGAGGATTTGAGTATAAGAGTAAAGAAAACTTACTGTAATTATATAGAGCTCTGGTGAGACCACACCTGGAGTATTGTATACAGTTTTGGTCTCCTTACCTAAGGAAGGATATACTTACCATAGAGGGAGTGTAACAAAGGTTCACCAGACTGATTCCTGGGATGGGGGGATTGTCCTGAGGAGAGATTGAGTAGACTAGGCCTATATTCTCATAAGTTTAGAAGAATGAGAGGTGATCTCATTGAAACATACAAAATTCTTACAGGGCTTGACAAGGTAGATGCATGGAGGATGTTCCCCCTGGTTGAGGAGTCTAGAACCAGGGGTCATAGTCTCAGAATAAGGGGTCAGCCATTTAGGACTGAGATGAGGAGAAATTTCTTCACTCAGAGGGCTGTGAATCTTTGGAATTCTCTACCCCAGAGGGCTGTGGAGGCTCAGTCATTGAGTATATTCAAGATAGAGAGCCATATATTTTTTGGATATTAAGGGAAACAAGGGATATGGGGATAGTGCATGCAAGTGGAGTTGAGGTAGAAGATCAGCCATGACCTCATGGTTCGCAGCAGGCTCGAGGGGCCGAATGGCCTACTCCTGCTCCTATTCCTTATGTTTTCATGACATGTTGCTAGGACATGCAAAATAGCCTCGACCTGAATAAATCATCTGGTGCCAATTGCTAACACACACGTCTGAGTCAGAAGGTTGTGGGTTCAAGGCCCACAGAGTCTGGAGCACAAAAATCTAGGCTGACACTCCAGTGCAGTGCAGAGGGAGTGCCGCACAATCGGAGGTGGCGTTTTTCAGATGAGGGCCCTCGCGGGTGGACGTAAAAGATCCTGTGGCACGATTTTGAAGAATGGAAGAATTCTCCCAGAGTTCCTCCTGACCACCATATATCTCTTCACTAAAAATGAATGACATGGTCATCTACCTCATCGCTGTTTGTGGGAGCTTGCTGTAAGCAAATTGGTTGCCGTGATTCCTGCATTACAACAGTGACTACACTTCAAAAAGTGCTTTGTTGGCCACGAGCGCTTTGGGACATCCCGAGGGTGTCAAAGGCGCTATATAAATGCGACTTTTACGTTCTAATACATCTGGTCCCTCGTGTTTGTCTGTTGTGTATCTGACGAGGTAGCTTAGGGCCTTGGACCACGGCTGTTGGAAGCCCAAGTTTTATCCATAACAACGTAAGAAATAGGAGCCATTTGGCACCTCGAGCCTGCTCTGCCATCCAATATCATGGCTAATCTGATCTTGGGCTCAGCTCCACTTCCCTGCCCTCTCCCCATATCCCTTCACTACCTTATTGTTCAAAAATCTGTCTACTTCCACCTTAAATATATTCAATGACCCAGCCTCCACAGCTCTGAGAATTCCACAGATTTACAACCCTCAGAAGAAATTCCTCCTCATCTCTGGTCTAAATCGGCAACCCCCTATTCTGAAACTATGCCCCCTAGTTCTAGATTCCCCACGAGGGGAAATATCCTCTCTGCATCTACCTTGTCGAGCCCCCTCAGTACCTTATATGTTTCAATAAGATCACCTCTCATTCTCCTGAACTCCAATGAGTATAGGCCCAACCTGCTCAACCTTTCTTCATAAGTCAATTCCCTTCATCACAGGAATCAAGCTGGTGAACCAGTGCTCAGTACCTCCCGGGTTTGGGATACAGAGAGGCAGACAGGTATCAGATCAAATCATGGGTTTAACTCAGTCCCAATGACCATAACCAGCAGTGTCATCGCCCACCACCACGCTCACCCCAGGGACCGGCTGAAGGCCTCAGAATGCAGTGTCGGAGGTGCCGGCTTTTGGATGAGACGTTAAACCGAGGCCCCGACTGCTCTCTGATGGACGGAAAAGATCCCGTGGCCCGAGAAGAGCAGGGCAGTGCTCCCTGGTGCCTGGCCAATATTTCTCCCTCAACCAACAACAGATTACCTGGCCATTATCACATTGATGTGCCTACATTTCCGACAACTGTGACAAGATTTCAAAAGTGATCACTGGCCGTGAAGCACTTGGGACGTCCGGAGGTCACGAAATACCCTGTGTACATGCAAGTTCTTGCTCTTCGTATATAAAGAGAGGGGACAAATGACGGGTGAAATGAGTTCTTTTATTATGCTTGAAGTTATAGACAGTGTATCACAAGAGAAGGTCCCCAACCAATCAATCAGATGACATTTGAAGACAACCCTTTTCTCTCTCCCTCACTCCACCTCAGTCTCTCTCTCCCATGTCCCAGGATTAGTATTAAAGTGGAATATGCAGAGATGTTTTTTTATTTAAAAAGTAAATAAAAAAGTCAAAGTGTATTTGACAAAACAAGCAGTGGCAGCAGCAAAACCGACCACAATACTCTGGAAAAGACCATGTGATGTGCGATCAGTCTGCCTCTCTACCTCCTCCCATATCTCTCCCTCCTCCCACTCCTCCCTCCCCTTCGCTCTCTCTCTTCCCCCCCCCCCACCCCTCCGCCCCGTATCACTCCCTCTTCCCACCCCACTCGCCCCATCTCCGTCTGTCTCTCTCTCCCCCTCTCTCCTCCGCTCCTCCTCAGTCTCTCGCTCTCCCTCCCCCCTCCCCCCATCCCTCTCTCTCATCACCCCCCTGAAGTTTCTCCCCCCCCCCCCACCCGCCGCATCCCCACAGACTCTCTCTCTCTCCCACCCTCCCGCTCCGTATCTCTCCCTCTTCCCACCCAACTCGCTCTCCCTCCTTCCATCTCCGTCTGTCTCTCTCTCTCTCTCTCTCTCCTCCGCTCCTCCCCAGTCTCTCTCTCTCTCTCTCCCCCTCTCTCCCCCCCCTTCCTTCTCTCACCACCCCCCCTGCAGTTTCTATCCCCCACCACCGCTTCAGTGCAGGCGGCACCGGGTCAGGAAGACGGGTCGAGGTGGAAGAGACCGAGTTGTGGACGTTTTACTCGATCATGATATGGACGAAGAGTGAGGCGGAGGGCAGGTGATCCCCATTCTCCGACAGTAGATGAACGTGTCGATAGCCTGCGGACAGCGAGCAAAGAGAACGTCACTATCCCCAAAACACACACCAAACCGCCTGCTCCAACCGAGCCTTGCTTCTTCAATCCTCGAAGGCTCATGGATTTGAACATAGCCTCTCAACCCTTCACCTCCCCTTTCCCATCACCCCCCTCCAATCCCCTTCACCCCCTCCCCCCATACACCCCCCAGATCATCCCCAATCCCTGCCCCCACCCAGGCCTCCCTATCATCACCCAATCCCTTCCCGCACCGACTCCCCTCCCAATCAGCCCTTCCCTTCACACCCGCCCTCACCTACAGCCTCGCTCCAATCCTTCGCCTACACAACCTGCCCCCGCCCACCCTTCGCCCCTTCACCCCCCACCCCCCCTCCCCTCGCCCCTTCACCGCCCCCCGCCCCCCCCTCCCCCAGCACGCTGGCAAAAGCTTTCACTGGTATCCGGAGCCTTTGCCCGAGAGGCCCCGGTCTCGGAACCCCGCTCCTGCCCCAGTGATGATCGCAGGACTGCCCTGGTCACCTCGGAATATAACCACTGCTCTCCGGTCCGGAAGTTGGTGGGGGGGGGGGGGAGGCGAGGGTATTGCGGAGTCGGATTCACTGGACCCATAGAATGCCAGCTCTCCTCTCTCCAGCCCAGGTGTGTGGGGAGGACAGGCACTGAATCCAAATACAGTGCTCCCACCAACAAACACAGCGGAGATCAGATTAACCCGGACCTGACCAGAGAACCTCCCTGCCCGACCTGGCTCAGCTCCCCGCTGAAGCAGCAGGATCATTTGAAGGTGATTGGCAAAAGAAGCCGATTTTTTACGCAGTGAGTTGTTATGAATGCCGGTTGGCAGAAGTCTCGCTCGGGAGATTGGAACGCGTTGGTTGAGAGAATTGGATAAATACTTGAAGGGGAAAGCAATCAGCAGGGGCTTTCGGGGAAAGAGTGGGGAGTGGGACTAACTGCACTGCTCTTGGAAATCATAGAAAACTACAACACAGAAGGAGGCCATTCGGCCCATCGTGTCCGCGCCAGTCAAAAAAGAGCTATCCAGCCTAATCCCACTTTCCAGCTCTTGGTCCATAACTCTGTAGGTTACGGCACTTCAAGTTCACATGTGGTGAGGGTTTCTGCCTCTACCACCCGATTCAGGCCGTGCGTTCCAGACCCCCACCACCCTCTGGGTGATAAAAGTTCTCCTCAAATCCCCTCCTATCAATTACTTTAAATCTATGCCCCTTTCATAGTGACATCCCTACGAAGGGAAATAGGTCCTTCCTATCCACTCTATCTAATCCCTACATAATTTTATACACCTCAATTAAATTTTCCCTTAGCCTCCTCTGTTCCAAGGAAAACAATCCCAGCCTATCCAACCTTTCCTCGTAGCTCAAATTCAGGCAACATCCACGTCAATCTCCTCTGTACCCTCTCTAGTGCAATCACATCCTTCCTGTAATGCGGTGACCAGAACTGCACGCAGTACTCCAGCTGTGGCCTAACTGATGCTTTATACAGTTCAACTATAACCTCCCTGATCTTGTATTTTATGCCTCGGCTAATAAAGGAAAGCATTCCGTATGCCTTCTCAAACACCTTATCTACCTGTCCTGCTACCTTTAAGGATCTGCCGACATGCACTCCAAGGTCCCTCCACACTTCTCAGTATTCTCCCATTTATTGTCTATTATTGTGTCTTCCAAAGACCCAACACAGGCACGATGGGCTGAATGGCCTCCTCCTATGCTGTAAGATCCTATGAAACGTTAAATAATGTGTGTATGTGGGGGGGGAGCTGCGGGGGGCAGGTGGAAGAAGCTTCAGATGCAAAATCCCTCCTGTATCAGAATCGCTGGACTTCACTTGACCCCGGTATCTGGTTTTGATTTCAGGCTGGCCGAAGAGGTGGGTGGGCCGGCGATGGGAACAAATGTGTCCTGGTGCGGCCGGGAGAGGGCAGTTGGAACCTACAGCGCTGGCGAGAGAACCTGAACCTCCGGGAGCCCACGGCCCCAAAGACTGCGGTGCAGCGCTGTGCGATCTGGCTCCGCAGGAGCAGGGGCAGGCCTCCCCCTATCTTCCAATATATATAAAAAAAAGAGGGCCTGCGACAAGCAGCGTTACGGTACCTAGTTTCAGGCTGGTGAACGGCACTGTGAACTGTCCGATGAAGTCGTTCCTGGAGGACAAGTCAAAGTCCTGGACCAGAAACCGGACCAGGGCCAGTTCGGGGACAGACACGTTGAACTGGAAGTTCACATTCCACATGGGGTTGAACCCTGCAATGAAAAAAGGAAAAAAAAGAGATGAAATAAATAAATCACGAAACAGTTTTGTCCACGCCTGTGTAGCGGTTGTGTTACTGAGAGGTTAGAATCCCACCACCGGCAGTTTGAGAATTTTAATTCAGCTTGAAATTAAATAAATCTGTAAATACAAAAAATACACGATCATCAGTAAGAGTGAGCTTGAAAGCTGTCGGACTGTCGCTAAAACCACAACTGGTTCAGAGGTCCCTTTACAGCAACAGCAACTTGTTTTCATATAGCGCCTTTAACATAGTAAAATATCCCAAGGCGCTTCACAGCAGTGTTTCAAGACAAAACAAATAAATTTGACACCGAGCCACATCGGAAGAAATTACGGCAGATGACCAAACTCTTGGTCAAAGAGGTATGTTTGAGTGAGCGTCTTAGAGGAGGAAAGAGAGGTAGAGAAGCGGAGAGGTTTAGGCAGGGAGTTCCAGAGCTTGGGGCCTAGGCAACAGAAGGCATGGCCAGCAATGGATGAGCGATTATAATCAGGATGCTCAGGAGGACAGAATTTGAGGAGTGCAGATAACTCAGCAAGGTTGTGAGGCTGAAGCAGATTACAGAGACAGGGAGGGGCGAGGCCATGGAGGAACCTGTAAACAAGGATGAGAATTAGGGAAGGGTATCTGCCGTCCTTACCCAGTCAGGCCTATAGGTGACTCCAGTCTCTCACCCACGTGGACTCTACCTTCTGAAATCGCCGAGTACCACTCAGCTGTACAGGGCAATGAGATGTGGGCAATAAATGCAGGCCTTGACAGCGAGCCCACATCCTGAGAATGAATTGTGTCCAGAAACACTAAATACTCAGAGTAACCCTTTAGAGCATGGCTGTGAAATAATGCAGAGGCTCATCAATATGCCTACACACACCCACCCACACATATATGGTCTGTGTCTACCCTGTACAGTGCTGTATATAAAGGGTGTGTCTATCGCTGACCGTACAGTGCTGTATATAAAGGGTGTGTCGATCGCTGACCGTACAGTGCTGTATATAAAGAGTATGTCTATCCCTGACCGTACAGTGCTGTATATAGTGTGTGTCTATCCTGTACAGTGCTGTATATAAAGGGTATGTCTATCGCTGACCGTACAGTGCTGTATATAAAGGGTATGTCTATCGCTGACCGTACAGTGCTGTATATAAAGGGTGTGTCTATCGCTGACCGTACAGTGTTGTATATAAAGGGTGTGTCCATCGCTGACTGTACAGT
The DNA here is from genome assembly GCF_044704955.1 of Pristiophorus japonicus. Taxonomy (NCBI): domain Eukaryota; kingdom Metazoa; phylum Chordata; class Chondrichthyes; family Pristiophoridae; genus Pristiophorus; species Pristiophorus japonicus. The sequence continues at coordinate 287,980,575 of NC_091981.1, read as the reverse complement.
GCTGTATATAAAGGGTGTGTCGATCGCTGACCGTACAGTGCTGTATATAAAGAGTGTGTCTATCGCTGACCGTACAGTGCTGTATATAAAGGGTGTGTCTATCCTGTACAGTGCTGTATATAAAGGGTGTGTCGATCCCTGGCCATACAGTGCTGTATATAAAGGGTGTGTCTATACCGTACAGTGCTGTATATAAAGCGTGTGTTTATCCTGTACAGTGCTGTACATAAAGGGTATGTCGATCCCTGACCATGCGGTGCTGTATATAGCCTTGCTGGTTGCTGTAGTTACTCTGACCCCACTCTTACCATTGTTGGAAATGTACTCTGTTACTTTCGTGTCACTGTCGTTGCTGACTCCAAAAACCTCCACCGTCACAAGCGGGTCCACGACAGACTTGAGCTTCTGCTTTTCGGACTTTGGAAGCTGCTGGGCAGAGATGACCTGAGGGGGAACAAGGAACCAGTGGATAAGGACCAGTGGGTAATTGTTTTAACAATTGGGCAATGGATCAGTAGCTTGATGTTGGTTAACGATTGGATGAAAATTCTTCTTAACCGATTCCAACCAGGGAAAGCGTAATTTCCTTACCATGGGTTTCCCACAGGATCTCTTCCAACCCGCCTCTCCTCCATCACCGAGGAGTCGGGGATAATAAGCATTCCATTCATTTAAATTACTTCAGTTCATAAAAAAATATTTATAGTTTGGGTACGGTTCTAAAAGGGTACAACTACGAGGACAGGTATTCCCTCGCGTATAGAAGACTGAGGGGGTGATCTAATTGTGTTTAAGATGATTAAAGGATTTGATAGGTTAACTGGAGCAAAACTATTTTATTTGGTGGGGGGAGGAAAGAGTCCAGAACGAGGGGACATAACCTTAAAATTAGAGTAATGCATTTAGGGGTGATGTCAGGAAGCACTTCTTCACACAAAGGGAAATCTGGAACTCTCCCAAAGCCTGGGGTCAATTGAAAATTTCAAAACCAAGCATGATAGACTTTTATTAAGCAAGGGTATTAAGGCTTACGGAGTCAAGGCGGGTAGATGGAGTTATGATAGCGATCAGCTCGTATGTAACTGAATGACGGAACAGGCTCGAGGGGGCTGATTGGCCTACTTCTGTTGCTAGAGGCCTTAATACTCCAACAGCCACTCAGGAGATGCCGTGGGACTTGAAATAAGGAACATGTTGGGAGAGAGTGTACAGCCTGGTCGGGTCAGGATATGTTCCCACTCAATGGGGAGACTTACACACGCGATGCCAATGCAAGCCAACGTTTGTGAGCCAAGGTGTGCCATGGTGATCAAGCACCGTGGAGGCTCAGCAAGTCCTCGGAGGCACAAGGGGGAAATCAGAATGAGCATCATCTCTGGGGACTGGTTAGTATAATTCCTGGGGGCCATTGCCAATGCTTATTGCGGAGCTCCTTCCAAAGGTGGGCAGCAGAAATGTTACAAGGATACCCTCAAAGCCTCCCTGGTAAAGTGCGACATCACCACTGACACCTGGGAGATCCTGGCCGAAGACCGCCCTAAGTGGAGAAAGTGCATCCGGGAGGGCGTTGAGCTCATCGCCGAGAGCGTGAAGAGATCAATTGCAGGCAGCGGAAGGAGCGTGCGACAAATCAGCCCCTCCCAACCCTTCCCTCAGCAAATGTCTGTTCCACCTGTGAAAGAGTCTGTGGCTCTCGTATTGGACTGTTCAGCCACCAAAGAACTCACTTCAGGAATGGAAGCAAGTCTTCCTCGGTTCCAAGTGACTGCCTATGATGATGATGGCACCAAGCTTGAGCCAACGCATTCTCCCCTTTTGCCTCTTCTCCTGGCTCTTTCTATCAAATGGGTCTTGGCCCTCATCTCCCAAATACTGTCCAAGTGGCCACTGCTCGTGAGCCCAGAGGCCGGGTCTTGAGGGGCCACTAAATGGTGGGTGGCGTGGCAACAGATCCTCAACTTGAGTCAGTGCACTTCACTCTCCCGAAGAGGTCACTCAATAGCCTCCACGAAAGGCAACACAGCTCTCTCGCTCCTCTTTAGCCCAGCAATTGAGGCCCAACTTTCACCGAGTCAGAACAGTTAACTCGGCAATGACCAGGGGCTGGCCCTGGGGGACATCCCAGACTGCACAGTTGGACACTGCGCTGGTTGCAGATGGCTGCCGATACCCACTAAACCAGCTGTTGGCCCACCTGTTCCTTTGGCCGTCGAGGGTGCTTGGCGAGGGAACTCGGAAACGCAAGCTGGCAACACTGTAGGCCTAATGTATACCTGCTCTCGAGCAGAAGTGGAAGCTCCAACATCTTGGGGCTAGGGTTTCAGATTCAAAACTTCAGGTCGCCGCCAATGGTATAACTCTAGCCTCCCAGTGTTTGGTTGCACGGTACAATGCCTGTTTAACGTACTGAGTCATAGAGATTTACAGCACAAAAGGAGGCCATTTCGGCCCATTGTGTCCGTGCCAGCCGACCAAGAGCTATCCAGCCTAATCCCACTTTCCAGCTCTTGGTCCGTAGCCCTGTAGGTTACGGCACTTCAGGTGCACATCCAAGTACTTTTTAAAACTGATGAGGGTTTCTGCCTCTACCACCCTTTCAGGCAGTGAGTTCCAGACCCCCACCACTCTCTGGATGAAAAAGTTTATCTTCAAATTCCCTCCAAACCTCCTACCACTTACTTTAAATTTATGCCCCCTGGTCGTTGACCCCTCTGTTAAGGGAAATAGGTCCTTCCTATCCACTCTCTAGTCCCCTCATAATTTTATACCTCAATAAGGTCTCCCCTCAGTCTCCTCTGTTCCAAAGAAAACAAACCCAGCCTATCCAATCTTTCCTCATAGCTAAAATTCTCCAGTCCAGGCAACATCCTCGTAAATCTCCTCTGTACCCTCTCCAGTGCAATCACATCTTCCCTGTAATGTGGTGACCAGAGCTGCACACAGTACTCCAGCTGTGGCCTAACTGATGCTTTATACAGTTCAACCATAACCTCCCTGCTCTTGTATTCTATGCCTTGGCTAATAAAGGCAAGTATTCCGTATATCTTCTTAACCACCTTATCTAAATGGTCTGCTACCTTCAGGGATCTGTGGAACTGCACTCCAAGGTCCCTTTGTTCCTCTACACATTCCAGTGTCCTACCATTTATTGTGTAGTCCCTTGCCTTGTTAGCTCTCCCCAAATGCATTACTTCGCATTTGTCCACATTGAATTCCATTTGCTGACATCCCCGACCTAGGAGGGAACACCGGAGGAGGAACGGGGGTAAAAGGGCAAGCAGCCCACCCCAGCCCAGCACACACAGCCGACACCCCCTGTTGTGTATCTGTAAAGCATGCACTCCCATGTTCCGCCACCAGGGAGTGCATCCCCTGAAGTCCCAAGGGATCCCAGCATCCCTTGGGAGCACTGTATATAAGCCGGCCCCCAAGGCTTGTTTCTCACTCTGGAGTGTCTTAATAAAGACTGAGGTCACTGTTACTTTAACTTCCCTGTGTGCAGTCTCATCTGTGTTACCCCTGACCTGGGACCTAAAACGACGATGGCGGCAGCGGAGGATAAAAAGAGCAAGCCACCACAGGGAGCAGCGCGAGCAGGTAAGAGAGGGCAACGAAGGAGAACAGGGCGACTACATTCGACGTTACAGGAAGGCAGGGAAGTGATTGGTTGGTGAGTTTCTCTCTCTCTCGCGTTGCTTTAAATTAAGGGCCTTAAATTAGGGGCCGGTATTAATAACTAAAAGCTAAATCTGATTAATTAAATACATTAGAGATGGCAGGGCAGACGATGTGGCACTGCTGCAACATGTGGGAGCTGGTGGACACCATTGAGGTCCCTGGCGGACCACATTTGCGGCAAGTGTCTGCAGCTCGAGGAACTTTGGCTCCGTTTTGATGAGCTGGAATCCGAGCTGCAGACACTGCGACACATCAAGGAGGGGGAGAGTTACCTGGACGCCGCGAACCAATGAGAGTAATTAATTCAAATTCGATCCGTGGTCAAGGACAGGAGGGAGTGTGTCAGGATAGAGTGATGGAGGAGGCTCAGCCCTTGATCTTGTCCAACAGGTTTAAAGCTCTTACTCCCTGTGTGAACGAGAGCAGGGATTGCAGGGAGGATGAAAATGGCATAAAAATAAAAAAGCAAAGGTGGGTCAACCGTGGCTATCAAGGGAAATCAGGGATAGTATTAATGCCAAGGAAGTGGCATACAAATTGGCCAGAAATAGCAGCGAACCCGGGGACTGGGAGAGATTTAGAACTCAGCAGAGGAGGACAAAGAGTTTGATTAGGGCAGGGAAAATGGAGTACGAGAAGAAGCTTGCAGGGAACATTAAGACGGATTGCAAAAGTTTCTACAGATATGTAAAGAGAAAAAGGTTAATAAAGACAAATGTAGGTCCCCTGCAGTCAGAATCAGGGGAAGTCATAACAGGGAACAAAGAAATGGCGGACCAATTGAACAAGTACTTTGGTTCGGTATTCACCAAGGAGGACACTAACAACATTCCGGATATAAAAGGGGTCAGAGGGTCTAGTAAGGAGGAGGAACTGAGGGAAATCCTTATTAGTCGGGAAATTGTGTTGGGGAAATTGATGGGATTGAAGGCCGATAAATCTCCAGGGCCTGATGGACTGCATCCCAGAGTACTTAAGGAGGTAGCCTTGGAAATAGCGGATGCATTGACAGTCATTTTCCAACATTCCATTGACTCTGGATCAGTTCCTATGGAGTGGAGGGTAGCCAATGTAACCCCACTTTTTAAAAAAGGAGGGAGAGAGAAAACAGGGAATTATAGACCGGTCAGCCTGACATCGGTAGTGGGTTAGATGATGGAATCAATTATTAAGGATGTCATAGCAGCGCATTTGGAAAGAGGTGACATGATAGGTCCAAGTCAGCATGGATTTGTGAAAGGGAAATCATTCTTGACAAATCTTCTGGAATTTTTTGAGGATGTTTCCAGTACAGTGGACAAGGGAGAACCAGTTGATGTGGTATATTTGGACTTTCAGAAGGCTTTCGACAAGGTCCCACACAAGAGATTAATGTGCAAAGTTAAAGCACATGGGATTGGGGGTAGTGTGCTGACATGGATTGAGAAATGGTTGTCAGACAGGAGTAAATGGGTACTTTTCAGAATGACAGGCGGTGAGTAGTGGGATATCGCAAGGTTCTGTGCAGGGACCCCAGCTGTTTACACTGTATATTAATGATGTAGACGAGGGGATTAAATGTAGTATCTCCAATTTGCGGATGACACTAAGTTAGGTGGCAGTGTGAGCTGCGAGGAGGATACTATGAGGCTGCAGAGCGACTTGGGATAGGTTAGGTGAGTGGGCAAATGTATGGTGGATGGAGTATAATGTGGATAAATGTGAGGTTGTCCAATTTGGTGGTAAAAACAGAGAGACAGACTATTATCTGAATGGTGACAGATTAGGAAAAGGAGAGGTGCAACGAGACCTGGGTGTCATGGTACATCAGTCATTGAAGGTTGGCATGCAGGTACAGCAGGCGGTTAAGAAAGCAAATGGCATGTTGGCCTACATAGCGAGGGGATTTGAGTGCAGGGGCAGGGAGGTGTTGCTACAGTTGTACAGGGCCTTGGTGAGGCCACACCTGGAGTACTGTGTACAGTTTTGGTCTCCTAACCTGAGGAAGGACATTCTTGTTATTGAGGGAGTGCAGCTAAGGTTCACCAGACTGATTCCCGGGATGGCGGGACTGACCTATCAAGAAAGACTGGATCAACTGGGCTTGTATTCACTGGAGTTCAGAAGAATGAGAGGGGACCTTTATAGAAACGTTTAAAATTCTGATGGGTTTAGACAGGTTAGATGCAGGAAGAATGTTCCCAATGTTGGGGAAGTCCAGAACCAGGGGTCACAGTCTAAGGATAAGGGGTAAGCCATTTAGGATCAAGATGAGGAGAAACTTCTTCATCCAGAGAGTGGTGAACCTGTGGAATTCTCTACCACAGAAAGTTGTTGAGGCCAATTCACTAAATATATTCAAAAAGGAGTTAGATGGAGTCCTTACTACTAGGGGGATCAAGGGGTATGGCAAGAAAGCAGGAATGGGGTACTGAAGTTGCATGTTCAGCCATGAACTCATTGAATGGCGGTGCAGGCTAGAATGGCCGAATGGCCTACTCCTGCACCTATTTTCTATGTTTCTATTTTCTATGTTTCTATGAGCAAACTGACCACAGCACTGTGGTACAGGGGGCCATTCAAGTGGGGGGAGTAAAAAGAAACGTTATAATGGTAGGGGATGATTAGGGGGATGGATAAGGTTCTTCAGCTGAGAGCGTGAGTCACAAATGCTGTGTTGCCTGCCCAGTACCAAGGTTAAGGACATCTCCTCTGGGCTGGAGAGGAACTTGGAATGGGAGGGGGTGGGAGGGGGGGGGAGGAGATCCAGTTGTCATGATCCACGTGGGTACCAATGACATAGTTAGGTTGATAGGACAAAGAAAGAGGTTCTGCTGAGGGATTATGAGCATCCAGGGGCAAAATTAAAAAGCAGAACCACAAAAGGCAATAATCTCTGGATTAGTACATGAGCCACGAGCAAATTTGCATAGGATAAATAAGATCAGAGAGTTAAACCCTAGCTCAAAGACTGGTGTGGGAGAAATGGGTTTTGGTTCGTGGGACACTGGTACCAGTACTGGGGTAAGAGGGAGCTGTTCCATTCGGACCATGCTGGGACTAGTGTCCTGGCGACTCAAATATCTAGGGCTGCAGAGGGGGTTTTAAACTAATTAGTGGGGGGGGGGGCGCGGCGGGGAGATTCAGGTGAGCAAAAATGTCAAAAGTCAAAGAATAAGGAGAAGGCAATAGAGCAGGCTGGCACTGGGGGAAATGAAATCCAGAGCATGCCAGGAAGGGACAGAATGTATAAACATAAAGGTGAATCAGAAAGTGGGGTCAAAGCAGGAAAAAAATGATTAAAAAAAACAAATTTAAAAGCTCTTTATCTGAATGCACGCAGCATTCACAATAAAATAGATGAGTTGACGGCACAGAGATACAAATGGGTATGATATCATAGCCATGACAGAGACGTGGTTGCAAGGTGACCAAGACTGGGAACTAAATATTCAGGGGTATTTAACAATTCGGAAGGACCGACAAAGAAAAAGGATATGGGGTAGCGCTGATAATAAAGGATGAGATCAGTGCAGTAGTCAGAAATGATATTGGCTCAGAAGATCAAGATGTTGAAGCAATTTGGAGATAAGGAATAATAAGAGGAAAAAGTCGCTGGTGGGCATAGTCTATAGGCCCCCTAACAGTAGCTACACAGTTGGACGGAGTATAAATCAAGAAATAATGGAGGCTTGTAATAAAGGAACGGCAATAATCATGGACGATTTTAACTTTTATATTGATTGGACAAAGCAAATTGGCCAGGGTAGCCGCGAGGAAGTGTTCATAAGTGTATCCGGGATAGTTTCCTTGAACAGTACATTGCGGAACCAACCAGAGAGCAGGCTATCTTAGATCTGGTACTGTGCAATGAGACAGGATTAATAAATGATCTCGTAGTAAAGGATCTTCTAGGAATGAGTGACCATAACATGGTTGAATTTCAAATTCAGTTGGAGGGTGAGAAAGTTGGATCTCAAACTAGTGTTCTAAGCTTAAATAAAGGAGACTACAAAGGTATGAGGGCAGAGTTGGCTAAAGTGGACTGGGAAAATAGATTAAAGTATGGGTTGGTTGATGAACAGTGGCATACATTTAAGGAGATATTTCATAACTTGCAACAAAAATATATCCCAATGAGAAGGAAAGAATAAGAGAAGGGATAACCATCCGTGGCTAACTAAGGAAATAAGAGATGGTATCAAATTGAAAACAAGGGCATACAATGTGGCCAAGACTATTGGGAGGCCAGAGGATTGGGAAACTTTTAAAAGTCAGCAAAGAACGACTAAAAAAGTGATAGAGGGAAGATGTATTATGAAAGTAAACTAGCACGGAATATAAAAACAGATAGTAAGAGTTTCTACATAAAAAGGAAAAAAAAAAGAGTGGCTAAAGTAAATGTTGGTCCCCGAGAGGATGAGACTGGGGAATTAATAATGGAGAAAAAAGAAGTTGCAGAGATGTTGAACAAATATTTTGTATTGGTCTTCATGGTAGAAGACACTAAAAACATCCCAATAGTGGATGATCACGGGGATATAGGGAGGGAGGAACTCAATACAATCACTACTGAATTAATACTCGGTAATATAATGGCACTAAAGGCGGACAAGTCCCCTGGATCTGATGGGTTGCATCCTAGGGTCTTAAAAGAAGTGGCTACAGAGATAGTGGATGCATTGGTTATAATCTATCAAAATTCCCTGGATTCTGGGGCGGTCCCAGTGGATTGGAAAACCGCAAATTTAACGTCCCTATTTAAAAAAGGAGGCAGACAAAAAGCAGGAAACTATAGACCAGTTAGCCTAACATCTGTCATTGGGAAAATACTGGAGTCCATTATTAAGGAAGCAGTAGCGGGACATTCGGAAAAGCTTAATTTAATCAAGCAGAGTCAGCATGGTTTTATGAAAGGGAAATCTTGTTTGACAAATTTGCTGGAGTTCTTTGAGGATGTACCGAGCAGGGTGAATAAGTGGGAACCAGTGGATGTGATGTATTTGGATTTCCAGAAGGGATTCGATAAGGTGCCACATAAAAGGTTACTGCACAAGATAAAAGCTCACGGGGTTGAGGGTAATATATTAGCATGGATAGAGGATTGGCTAACGAACAGAGAACAGAGAGTCGGGATAAATGGGTAATTCTCTAGTTGGCAACAAGTAACTAGAGGGGTGACGCAGGGATCGCTGCTGGGTCCTCAACTATTTACAATCTATTGACTTAGATGAAGGGACCAAGTGTAATGTAGCCAAGTTTGCTGATGATACAAAGATGGGTGGGAAAACAAATTATGAAGTGGACACAAAAAATCTGCAAAGGGATATAGACAGGCTAAGTGAGTGGGCAAAAATTTGGCAGATGGAATATAATGTGGGAAAGTGTGAGGTTATCCAACTGGCAGAAAAAAATAGAAAAGCAAATTATAATTTAAATGCAGTAAAATTGCAAAGTGCTGCAGTACAGAGGGACCTGGGGGTCCTTATGCATGACACACAAAGTTGGTATGCAGGTACAGCAAGTAATCAGGAAGGCAAATGGAATGTTGGCCTTTATTGCAAGGGGTATAGAGTATAAAAACAGAGAAGGGTATTGGTGAGGCCACACCTAGAGTATTGCGTACAGTTTTGGTCTCCGTATTTAAGGAAGGATATACTTGCATTGGAGGCTGTTCAGAGAAGGTTCACTCAGTTGATTCCGGATATGAGAGGGGTTGACTTATGAAGATAGGTTGGGCCGTTACACATTGGAGTTTAGGAGAATGAGAGGTGATCTTATCGAAACATACATGATAATGAGGGGGCTCGACAAGGTGGATGCAGAGAGGATATTTCCACTCATAGGGGAAACAAGGTGACATATTCTGAGAATAAGGGGCCGCCCATTTAAAATTGAGATGAAGAGGAACTTCTTCTCACAGAAGGCTTAAATCTGTGGAATTCTCTGCCCCAGAGAGCTGTAGAGGCTAGGTCATTGAATATATTTAAGGCGGAGATAGACTGATTTTTGAACAATAAGGGAATAAAGGGTTATGGAGAGCAGGCAGGGAAGTGGAGCCGAGTCCATGATCAGATCAGCCATGATCTTACTAAATGACGGCGCAGGCTTGAGGGGCCAGGTGGCCTACTCCTGCTTCTATTTCTTATGTTCTTATGTTCTTGCCACTGTTCTGCCCACCTGATCAGTCCATTGATATCTTTCTACAGTCATCAACTTGCATTTTCATTACCAACCACACAGCCAATGTTTGTATCAGCTGCAAACTTCTTAATCATACCCGCTACATTCAAGTCTAAATCATTGACATATACCACAAAGGACCTAGTACTGAGCCCCGCGGAACCCTACTGAAAACAGCCTTCCAATCACAAAAACACCCATCAACCATTACACTTTTCTTCCTGCCTCTGAGCCAATTTTGGATCCAACTTGCCTCTTTGCCCTGGATCTCATTTTACTTTTGTGACCAGTCTGCCACGTGGAACCTTATCAAAAACCTTGCTACAATCCATATATAGTACATCAAATGCAGTACCCTCATCGACCCTCCTTGTTACCTCCTCAAAAAAGTTAATCAAGTTAGTCAGACACTATGTTCCCGCAACAAATCCATGCTGACTGTCCTTGATTAATCCGTGTTTTTCTAAATTAAGATTTATCCTGTCCTTCAGAATTTTTTCAAATAATTTTCCTACCATTGAGGTTAGGCTGACTGGCCTGTAATTACTCGGTCTATCCCTTTCTAAATAACAGTACAATATTAGCAGTTCTCCAGTACACCTGTAGCCAGAGAGTATTGGAAAATGATGCCCATGAGGCATGATAACCATGAATCACTGCTCAACAAGATAGAGGGGGCTGTTTGCTTGACCACGTTAATGGCTCCAGAATCTTGGAGATAGCGGAGTGGCAGTATAACTTTGATCTAGGTGTTCATGGTACCCTGTTGCATTAACATGTCCACTGTTGGAGAGATCTCAGTCTCCGACTGGTGAAATCAAAGCTGTGCTCTCTTACCATCACATGGAGCTTCTTTTGTTTCAGCCAGTCTCCCTTTTGAACATTCTTCGGATCAAAGTCCGTCTTCTTCTCTCGCAGGTACTTTGGCTTCAGATTATAACCAGCGAAACCATTGTCGAGAAATTTCCCCTGGTTGATGTCCATCTCCTCCCCTGGGGTCTGGAAGTTTAAGGCCACTGGAAAGAGGGGGAGAAGAAGAGGGAAGAGGGAAGAATGGGGAAGGGGGGAAGAGAAGCAGAGGGAAGAAGGAAGAAGGGGGGAAGAGGGGAAGGGGGAGAGGAGGATGGGGGGGGGGGAAGAGGGAGAGGAGGATGGGGGGGGGAAGAGGTGAAGGGGTGGGGAAGAGAAGGATGGGGGTGGGAGAGAGGAGGATGGGGGAGTGGAGAGAGGAGGATGGGGGAGTGGAGCAGAGGAGGATGGGGGGGCAGAGGAGGATGGGGGGCAGAGGAGGATGGGGGGGCAGAGGAGGATGGGGGGGCAGAGGAGGATGGGGGGGGCAGAGGAGGATGGGGGGGGCAGAGGAGGATGGGGGGGAGAGGAGAAGATGGGGGGGAGAGGAGAAGATGGGGGGGGAGAGGAGGGTGGGGGGGGAGGAGGGTGGGGGGGAGGAGGGTGGGGGGGGAAAGGAGGTGGGGGGGAAAGGAGGTGGGGGGGGAAAGGAGGTGGGGGGGAAAGGAGGTGGGGGGGAAAGGAGGTGGGGGGGGAGAGGTGGGGGGGGAGAGGTGGGGGGGGAGAGGAGGTGGGGGGAGAGGAGGATGGGGGAAGAGGATGGAGGGGGGGGAGAGGAGGGGGGGGGAGAGGAGGGGGGGAGAGGAGGAGGGGGGGAGAGGGGAGGAGAGGAGAATGGGGGGGCGGAGAGGAGGATTGGGGGTGGCGGCGGAGAGAGGAGAAATTATTCATTAATCACCTATTTCATTATCATTGTTACCGTGGGCACTGAATGTGACAAATATAACAGGCCTGTTTGCCTTCATGTGCGGCCTCAGGCAGATACAAGAGTTGCTGTAGTTCAGAGTTGTGCCGCCCAGAGTTCCGGTCAGTGGTGGAATTTGTAGGGCCTATCAATTTAGTGCAATCAGTGCTCAATTAGAGACAGTTTTCGCTGAGGGATGCACCCATCAGGATCTTGTGGGGGGGTGGGGGGGGGGGGGGCGGAACTGACAAACTCACCTCAGGTGGCTGAGAGAGAAGGTGGTTGGTTATCCCATGAATCTGGGCTGCTTTTGGATTGAGCCTATTTAGATAATAGAATTTAGACATAGAATAAGGTAATTAATATCACAGAAATAGGCAGAACATGCCGATGCCAAGATTTTTGCTCCACACAAGCTTCCTTCCACCTTACTTCATCTCAACCCATCAACATATCCTTCGATTCCCTTCTCCCTCATGTGTTTATCAAGCTTCCCTTTAAATGCATCGATACTATTCACCTCAACCACTCCCTGTGGTAGCGAGTTCCACAATCTACCCACTCTCTGGGTGAAGATGTTTCTCCTGAATTCTTTATCGGATTCATTTGTGACTAGTGAATTATATAGAGCCCCGGTGAGACTGCACCTAGAGTAAGTATTGTGCACAGTTTTAGTCTCCTTACTGAAGGAAGGATATACTTGCCATTGAAGGAGTGCAACGAAAGTTCACCAGACTGATTCTTGGGATTGCGGGGGGGAGTGGGGGGGTGGACGGAATTGTCCTATGAGGAGAGATCGAGTAGACTCAGCCTATATTCTCTAGTGTTTAGAAGAATGAGAGTTGATTTCATTGAAACATACAAAATTCTTACAGTGCTTGACAGGGTAGATGCAGGGAGGATGTTTCCTTTGGTTGGGGAGTCTGGAACCTTAGTCTCAGAATTTAGGACGGAGACGAGGAGAAACTTCTTCACTTAGAGGATGGTGAATCTTTGGAATTCTCTAGCCCAGAGGGCTGTGGAGGCTCAGTCGTTGAGTATATTCAAGCCAGTGAGCGATAGATTTTTGGGAATCAAGGGATATGGGGATAGTGCAGGAAAGTGGTATTGAGGTAGAAGATCAGCCATGATCTTTTTGACTGGCGAAGGAGGCCCGAGGGGCCGAATGGCCTACTCCTGCTCCTAATTCTTATGTTCTTATGTTCTATCTTATTTAGTGGCCCCTAGTTTTGATCACCCCCCCCCCACAAGTGGAAAGATCTTCGATACGTCTACCCCATCGAACCGCATAATTGTAAAGACCTCAGTCAGTCACCTCTCGAGATGAAGGTCATGGTGCTGGAAACGTTATTACTTCTTCCGTGTCAACATCGAACCGTTCCAGGTCAGCTGCAGCAGTGGTTGGACGGAGAGGAGAGCATCCTTCACACTGCTCACATTACGCCAACTCCAGCACCCACTGCTGCACCAGTGGAACATTTTACCATTTCCGCCATCCTGAGCGAGTTTGCCAATTTAGAGCCAAATAGGCATAAGAACATAAGAAATAGGAGCAGGAGTAGGCCATACGGCCCCTCGAGCCTGCTCCACCATTTAATACGATCATGGCTGATCTGATCATGGCCTTGGGTCCACTTCCCTGCCCGCTCCCCTTAATCCCTTATCGTTTAAGAAACTGTCTATTTCTATCTTGAATTTATTCAATGTCCCAGCTTCCACAGCTCTCTGAGGCAGTGAATTCCACAGATTTACAACCCTCAGAGAAGAAATTTGTCCTCTTATTCTAAGATTATGCCCCCTAGTTCTAGTCTCCCTTATCAGTGGAAACATCATCTCTGCATCTACCTTGTCAAGCCCCCTGGCGACAGTAACTGGGTTAAAACTCCTGTGTGGAGCCCTTACAGGCAGCAACCAGAAGGGACTCCCTGCATTTGAACCCAGCTCTGAGAAGTGACACGCCAATTGCTTAACTCACTGGACCTAGGGGCTGCCAACCTTCCAGATTGGCCTGGGGTCCCCAAGAATTGAAGATTAATCTCCAGGACACTCCTCCGAGCAACACCCGAGGGAAAAGATCATAGGGGCATTAAAAAAAGTTTTTTTTCATTATCATGCATTAGTTATAAAAGTATTGGAGATGGGGGGGAAAGGCTATTTGACTGATAGCGAACTATCATCCAATACCTTTTCAATTGGCTGTGGGAAGACGCGGCGTTGCCAAGATGGACATGTTGGGCAACCAATCATAGAACAAGGAAGGAGGCCATTTCGGCCTATCATGGCCGTGCCGGTCGAAAAGAGCTATCCAGCCTAATCCCAGTTTCCAACCTTTGAAGTGCCGTAGCCTACAGGGCTATGGCACTTCAAGTGCACATCCAAGTACAGGTACTTTTTAAATGTCATGAGGGTTGCTGCCTCTACCACAATTTCAGGCAGAGAGTGCCAGACGAAGAAATGTTCCCTTCATCTCCCCTCTAATCCTTCTACCAACTACTTTAAATCTATGTCCCCTGGTTATTGACCCCTCTGCAAAGGGAATCAGGTCCTTCCTAGCCACTCTATCTCGGCCCCTCATAATTTTACACACCTTAATAAGGTCTACCCTCAGCCTCTTCTGTTCCAAGGAAAACAAACCCAGCCTATCCAATCTTTCCTCATAGCTAAAGTTTTCCAGCCCTGGCAATATTCTCGTAAATCTCCTCTGCACCCGCTCTAGTGCAATCACATCTTTCCTGTAATGTGGTGACCAGAACTGCACGCAGTACTCCAGCTGTGGCCTAACTAGTGTTTTATACAGTTTAAATATAACCCCCGGCTCTTGTATTCTATGGCCCGGCTAATAAAGGCAAGTATTCCATATGCCTTCTTAACCACCTTATCTACCTGGCTTGTTACCTTCAGGGATCTGTGGACATGCACTCCCAAGGTCCCTCAGTTCCTCCACACCACACAGTATCCTTCCATTTATTGGGCCCAAGTTTCGGCCTCAGTTGCTCCTGATTTTTTGGAGCAACTGGTGTAGAACGGAGTATCTTAGAAATTCAAATTCGCAGCATTTAGTTTGCTCCAGTTCTAGTCAGTTAGAACAGTTTCACTTTGGAACAGAATTTTTTTTTCAAAAGGGGGCGTGTCCGGCCACTTACACCTGTTTTCAAAGTTTCGGCAGTGAAAACTTACTCCAAACTAACTTAGAATGGAGTAAGTGAAGAATTTTGTACGCTCGAAAAAACCTTGTCTACACTTTAGAAAATCAGGCGTAGGCTACAAATCAGGCGTAGGGAATGGGGGGGGGGGGGGTTTAAAGGGAAGTTTACAAACATTAAACACTTCAGTTTTACAAATAAAGAGCCATCATCAATAATAAATGATAAAAACATCAATAAATCAACCAATAAATCAATCAAAAAAAATTAATAAGAAATAATTTTTTAAAACAGTAAATAAAACATTTTCTACTTACCGACTGCAGCACCGGGAGCCCTCCAACAGCGTGCTGGGATGCCCCCCCCCCCCCCCAGTGTGTCTCTGTCAGTGTCTCTATCTCTCTGTCTGTCTGTGTCTCTCACTCTGTGTCTGTCAGTGTCTGTGTTTCTGACAGCGAGGAGGGAGGTAGAGGGGAGGGGGGGTAGAGGGAGAGGGGGGGGCAGGGGGAGAGGAGGGGGGCAGGGGGAGGGGAGGGAGGGAGGCAGAGGGGGAGGGAGGGAAGGGGGAGGGAAGGGCAGAGAATGGGGAAGAGGGAGAGGAGGAGAAGGGGAAGGGGGGAGGAGGAGAAGGGGAAGGGGGAGGAGGAGAAGGGGAAGGGGGGAGGAGGAGAAGGGGAAGGGAGGGAGAGAGGAGAAGGGGAAAGAGAAGGGGGGAGGAAAGAGAAGGGGGGAAGGAGAAGTGGGGGAAGGAGAAGGGGGGGAAGGAGAAGGGGGGGAAGGAGAAGGGGGGGAAGGAGAAGGGGGAAGGAGAAGGGGGGGAAGGAGAAGGGGGGGAAGGAGAAAGGGGGGAAAGGAGAAAGGGGGGAAGGAGAAAGGGGGCGAAGGAGAGGGGGGAAGGAGAGGGGGGAAGGAGAAGGGGGGGAAGGAGAAGGGGGGGGAAGGAGAAGGGGGGGGAAGGAGAAGGGGGGGAGAAAGGAGAAGGGGGGGAGAAAGGAGAAGGGGGGAGAAAGGAGAAGGGGGGGGAGAAAGGAGAAGGGGGGGGAAAGGGGGGGGGAAAGGGGAGAAGGGGGGGGGGGGGGAGGGAGGCTGAATGGGCCGAGCCCAAGACTTCGGGCAGGGACCGTCCCCAGCACCAGATTTACAGGTAGGTGGCGTTGGGTCGGGTCGGGTCCGGGATCCGGGGTCGGGACCGGTGCGGGAACCCGGGGGGGTGGGGAGGGGGAGGGAGGAGGGAGGTCGGGTTGGTGTCGGGTCCGGCCCGGGGGCGCGGGGGGGGGGGGGGGGGGGGAGGGGGGTTGGTGAAGCGGGAGTCGAGTCGGGTCGGGAGGAAGCAGGAGCTGGGCCTGGGAGGCAGCCTTATGCACGCAGCCCCAGTGAGGCCATTCGGCCAGGGTTAGGGGCTGCGTGCTTCAGGCCCCTCCCACACAGTTTTGGGTACCTGGAGCTACTGCACATGCGCGCCCACTGTAGCACGCATGTGCAGAGGTCCCAGCACTCTTTTCAGGGACCTGGCTCCGCCCCCACAGCTCGTGCTGCGCCGCGCCCGACTCGAGGACCAGCAGGGAGCCGGAGAATCTGTAAGTTTTTTTAGGCGCACTTTGTGGCGCGAAAAACGGGCGTCCAGGTCGGGGCTGCGCCGTTTTAGGCGCGGCCCGAAACTTGGGCCCATTGTGTATTCCCTTGCCTTGTTGCCCCTCTCCAACTGCATTACCTCACACTTTTCCAGAGTGAATTCCATTTGCCATTTTTCTGGCCAATGGCAGGAGTGGGTGAATGGGGCACTTGGAGGCAGGAGGCTGAGAGATAAAACCTTGAGGAATGCATGCAACCAGAGTTGGCAACCCTAGTCCTGCACCACCTAGTCTACCCATACTTA
The DNA here is from genome assembly GCF_044704955.1 of Pristiophorus japonicus. Classification (NCBI taxonomy): domain Eukaryota; kingdom Metazoa; phylum Chordata; class Chondrichthyes; family Pristiophoridae; genus Pristiophorus; species Pristiophorus japonicus. The sequence goes on along the minus strand of NC_091981.1, from coordinate 287,963,963 downwards.
CCGGCCCCCAAAAGTGTCTGCGACAGGAGCTTGCAGGAAAACCAGTCAGTTACACGTGGCTTACCTATCTGACAGCCGGCGTTCCACATATCAGTCGGACGGTAGTTGGAGGAGTCTGTTCTTAAGCCCGCCGGGTAAATCCTGCTCAGTTGTCGGGTGTTGAGTTGAATAAATGGCTTGGCTGCAAGTGAATACAGCTTATTAATATTTGAACACCTCCCTCAGCGAAACCATCCTCAGCCGCTTCATCAGCAACCTTCCAAACCCTCAGAGTCGGCCGTTGCTCAGTGGGCAGCATTCTCGCCTCTGATGGTCGTGAGTTCGAGTCCTGCTCCAGAGACTTGAGCACATAATCCAGGCCGACACTCTCAGTGCAGTGCTGAATGCCGGCCTTGCACTGTCGGAGGTGCCGTCTTTCGGATGAGGTGGACGAGACATTAAACGTCTGCTCTCTCAGGTGGGCGTAAAACAAGGGTACAGTAACGGTGGTTATGTTACTGGGCTAGTAATCCAGAGGCCTGGACTAATGATCCAGAGACACAAGTTCAAATCCCACCACGGCGACTCGGGAATTTAAATGCAAGTTAATTAAATAAATCTGGAATAAAAAAACTAGTGCCAGTAATGGTGACCATAAAACTACCAAATTGTCAGAAAAACCCATCTGGTTCAATATGGTCCTTTAGGGAAGGAAATCTGCCGTCCTTACCAGGTCTGGCCTACATGTGACTCCAGAGCCACAATAATGTGATTGACTCTTAACTGCCTTCTGTGATTCAAGGCGGCGGCTCCCCACCACCTTAAGGGCCATTAGGGATGGGCAATAAATGCCGGCCTTGCCAGCGATGCACACATCCCATGAACAAATTGCTTAAAAAGATCCCAGGTCAGTATTTCTGAAGGAGAGCAGGGGAGTTCTCCCCGGTATCCTGGCGAATATTTATCTTGCGACCAACATCACTAAAAACAGTTTAGCTGGTCATTATCATATTGCTTGCTGTGGGCAAATTGGCTGCTGTGTGTCCTACATTACAACAGTGACTACACTTCAAAAAGTATTTCATTGGCCGTAAAGCGCCTTGAGGACACCAAGTCCGTGAAAGGTGCAGTATAAATGCAAGTTCTTATGTTAAACCCATCTTGTGATGAGGCCACACATGGCAATCTCCTTGTTTGAGGGGGGGGGGGGGGGTTAACAATGTGGCAGATCTAGGATCTAAACAGCCCAACTTTGACAGATTGTGTAAAATGGGCCTGTATTGTTTGGAGAAAAATGAGAGGTGATCTCATTAACATCTATAAAATTCTTAGAGAGCTTGCCAGGGTACATGCTGAGAGGCTGTTTCTCCAGGCTGGGGAGTCTAGAACTAGGGCTCATAATCTCAGGATAAGGAATCAGCCATTTAGGACTGAGATGAGACATTTCTTCACTCAGAGGGTTTTAAATCTTCAGCATTCTCTACCCCAGAGGGCTATGAATGCTCAGTTGTTGAGTATATTCAAGACGGAGATTGATAGATTTTTGGGCACTAACGGAATCAAGGGATATGGGCACAGTGCAGGAAAGAGGAGTTGAGCTCGAAGATCAGCCATGATCTTTATTGAATGGTGGAGCAGGCTCGAGAAGCAGTATGGTCTACTCCTGATCCTACTTCTTATGTAACTGGAACAAACTCCTCCTCCTGCCCTTTGCCTTCCTTTCCCGGAGGCACTGGCACTTTTCAGTTCGTATCCATGGCTGTCAGGAGCCCACTGAGGTGTAACCCAAGGGATCATTTGCAGCAGTGGGCCTGGAATAGGACAGTCCAAGCTTTCAGCCTCCCTGGGCCCCTTAGTAACGCATCATGGAGCAGATTGGCCTCCTAACGAGGTTTGAATCTATCTTCATATTACTGCCAGATTGTTGTAAAAACCTAATGTCCCTCAGGGAAGGAAACCCGTCATCCTTGCCCCATCTGGGCCCACATGTGACTCCAGTATCACACTGTCTGGTTGTCTCTTAAAGTCCCTCTGGGCAACTAGGATTGGGGAAGAAATACTGGGGTGCCAATGCCAGCCACATCCCAACAATAAACTATACACCTCACGCTGGCGATGCCAAGAAATCGTGCTGTTCGATGTGGGATTCATCCACCAATGAGGCAACAGCGCCAAGAACAGTTCTTTTGGAATATGGAGGAGGCCATTCAACTTCTCGAGCCTCAACCCGGCATTCAACCAGATTATGGCCATTGAGCCACCTTTGAGGCACGTCATAGATACTGTGGCTACAAGAGCAGGTCAGAGGCTGGATATTTTGTGGCACCTCCTGACTCCTTTCCACCATCCAATCCACAAGTCAGGAATGTGATGGAGTACTCTCTTGCCTGGATGAGTGCATCTCCAACAACCCTCAAGAAGCTCGCTATAATCCAGGACAAAGCAGTCTTCTAGATTGACACCCCATCCACCACCTTAAACATTCACTCCCTCCACCACCGGTGCACCGTGGCTACCATCTTTAAGATGCACTGCAACAACTCACCAAGGCTTCTTCGACAGTACCTCCCAAACCCGCGACCTCTACTACCTAGAAGGACAAGGGCAGCAGGTGCATGGAAACATAATCACCCTCCAAGTCACACACCATCCGGACTTGGAAATATATCGCCGTTCCTTCATCGTCGCTGGGTCAAAATCCTGGAACTCCCTCCCCAACAGCACTGTGGGAGCACCTTCACCACACGGATTGCAGCGGTTCAAGGCGGCGGCTCACCACCACCTTCTCAAGGGCAACTAGGGAATGGGCAATAAATGCTGGCCTTGCCACAGACGCCCATATCCCAAGAATTAATTTTTTTTAAATTGTTACGTTATGTTCGACTTACCGGATTCTTGTACCAGCTTATTGAACTTGCTTTCTACAAAGGATGACATCTCATAGAAGACCTGGTTTTGCAAGGCATCTTCAAACCCGTGGAAGTGGACACTCTTGCAGAAGATGACAAGGTCTGAGAGTTCCTTGGCCAGCTTTATCTTTCCGTTCTGGAGTAAAGAGACATTTAGCCAGGAGAGTTAAATGTGCAGGGTTTCCTACATATAATTTTTTCAGTGAATTCTGTGCTCATTGAGGTGATCCTGGCTGGTGCTAATTCAGGAGAGAAGGCCCTAGCCACAATCCCATGCCCCGCGCCGCATCTAGTGAGACTCATGGCATCCTACAGCTCTCCGAGATCTCTGCGCTCCTCCAATTCTGGCCTCTTGTGCATCTCTGATTTTAATCGCTCCACCACTGGCGACCATGCCTTCAGCTGCTGAGATCTAAGCTCTGGAATTACCTGCCTAAACCTCTCCACCTCTCTATTCTCCTTTAAGACGCTCCTTAAAACCTACCTCTTTGACCAAGCTTTTAGTCACCTGTCCCAATATCTTGTCATGTGGCTTGGTGTCGTATTTCTGTCAGATTATGCTCCTGTGGAGCACCATGGGTCGTTTTTACAACTGTAAAGGGGAAAGAAACTGTTGCAAGTCCGAGGCTGTTATGCCTGCCTCTGGGTCTCGCCTCGAACGTTGCATCCAATCCTGGTCACCGAGTGCGCGGGGGAAACACCCAAACCCCCCGAGGTCGTGAAGCGGAATGGGCTACGACGCCGATCCTTGGTGTCGGAGGGAAGGTGTCGAGTTATGAGGGAAGGTTAGAAAACCCGAGGCCGTTATTGGTCTTTGGGTGGTAATGCAAATCGGGCGATAGCAAACCGGCTATCCGGTTTTACACTGCCGCACCAGTTTCTTTTCCATTGAAGGGGCTGCTAATTTGCTATCGCCCCTCAACAATTTCACCCCTTGGGACAGGTTTAAGATAATTGCCAAAAGGATCAGAGGGAAGAGGAGGAAAACATTTTTTTTTTAGCGCAGCTAGTGGTTATGATCTGGAATGCGCTGCCTGAAAGGGCGGTAAAAGCAGATTCAATAATAACTTTCAAAGGGGAATTGGATAGATACTTAAAAAGGAAAATGTGCAGGGCTATGGGGAAAGAGCAGGAGGGAGTGGGACTAATGGGACAGCTCTTTCAAAAAGAGTTGGCAGTGCTGTATCATTCTATGACTCTTTAGCCTTGAAAGGAGATGATTTGAGAAGGGATCTTAGAGATATTTAAGATATTAAGGGGAATAAAAAAGCTTATTCCTGAGCACAGTCTTAAGTTAAACCACACGACTGTAGGATCAGGTCACATATGTACAAACCACTAACAGACAAATTTGGGATTGACATCAGGAAACACTTCTTCATACAAAGAGAGCGATACCTAGGCTGATCGTGGGGTAGGGAGACTGGAGGCAAAGATCTAGGGGGCACAGTCTCAGGATAAGGGGAAGGCCATTTAAGACAGAGATGAGGAGGAATTTCTTCACTCAGAGGGCTGTGAATCTTTGGAATCCCCAGGGCTGTGGATGCTGAGTCTCTGAATATATTCAAGGCTGAGATACATAGATTTTTTGAGTCATGGGGAATCAAGGGATATGGAGATCGGGTAGGAAGGAAGAATTGAGATCGATGATCAGCAATGATCTTATTGAAGGGTGGAGCAGGCTTGAGGGGCCGTACGGACTACTCCTATTTCTTGTGATGTTAAAAACTTGAGTCATTCAAGAGGGGGTTAGCAGTGTGAAGGAAGGGGGAATGGTAGGTTTCTATCAAAGGATGAACTAACTGGCCTCCCTCATCAAAACAGTCTCAGGAACAAGCTCAAGATTAACATGTTTAGATACAGAGTAAAGCTCCCTCTACACTGTCCATTAATCACTCCCAGGGCAGATACAGCATGGGTTAGATACAGAGTAAAGCTCCCTCTACACTGTCCCATCAAGCATTCCCAGGGCAGGTACAGCATGGGTCAGATCCAGAGTAAAGCTCCCTCTACACTGTCCCATTAAACATTCCCAGGGCAGGTACAGCACGGGTTAGATACAGAGTAAACCTCCCTCTACACTGTCCCATCAAACACTCCCAGGGCAGGTACAGCAGGATTAGATACAGAGTAAAGCTCCCTCTACACTGTCCCATCAAGCATTCCCAGGGCAGGTACAGCATGGGTCAGATCCAGAGTAAAGCTCCCTCTACACTGGCCCATCAAACACTCCCAGGGCAGGTACAGCACGAGTTAGATACAGAATAAAGCTACCTCTACACTGTTCCATCAAACACTCCCAGGGCAGGTACAACATGGGGTTAGATATAGAGTAAAGCTCCCTCTACACTGTCCTAGCGATGCGCCTCAGCCCTAACTGCAGAAGGGCGCTCTCTAACTTTAGTGACATCTGCAGACTATATGCTGCCCACGAATATCCCCTGGTCCCAGCCCCAGATCTCTCCCACTCTTCGTGCTCCTTTAGTTAACCCAAATAGATACTGCTTTTTCCACAGCTTGTTTTTCCTCCCTAACTTCCTGGTTACTAGTTGACAGTGAGCGAGGGAGGGATGGAGGAATGGAGTGAGGGAGGAAGGAAAGGGAAGGGAAGAAGGGAAAGGAAGGGAAGAAGGGAAAGGGAGGCGCGCCTGTAAAATTACTTACCTTTTCTTTGGTTTCCTTTTTCTCTTCGTCATCCTCATTCTCGTCCTCGTCAGATACCTCATCATTTACCTCCGTCTCCTGGTCATCCTCCAGGTGATTCAGCCTCTTTCCCTTCACCAGGATCTTACCCTTCAGTTGCTGCAAACCATTCATAACGGTCAACAATTATTTTTTTTAAATTGGTATTTTAGCTAAATTTCCCCCTCCCCTGCCCCCAAAATGAGACCATTAGCCCCCTCCCAACTTAAAGGTCCCGGCTCACGTTGGCTGGATATTCACTGCCAGCCAAAGGTTCATTCTTTGTGTGGGAGACGAGACAGCGAATGCCGGCACGGTATTCTACAATGGAGGGCATCACCACTACGCCCAATCCCATCCCCACCTGCACTTTACAGCAATCAAGATGTGTGCCAACTTGGCTTACAGAGTGGGGGATTAACCAAATGTCGGGCTCCAACTGCTGACCTGACTGCAGATAAGGTCACCAGGGAATGGGACCCCTTGACCTTCTGGGTCATAGGGTCCGGGCACCCTGGACGGACAGTACATCCAAGGGACTTGAACCACCAGAGGAGCTAATGGCTGAACTCTCCTCCTCATGATGATGAAACGTGCTCCCTGAAAGACGTTTTAGTTTTAACCTTTCCTTATAACCCAATGATGTGGCGAGTAAAAAAAAAAAACACATGCCTGAGCGCTCAAACGCGACATTCGTATCCAAGAGACACCAAAATCTGGGCCGCTGCCTCCACCAAGAGGCAGCACTCCCTCAGTACCACACTGCGGGGGGGGGGGGGGCGGGCGGGCGGTGTTGGCCCAGATCTTTGTGCCCACAACCTCTGACTCACAAACAGGGAGTGCTAGTGACTGAGCCAAGCTGATACACAGCTACGTCTCTTGACCTGCGTTACGCTGAAGTAAATTCAAAAGGAGTTCTTTCCAATAGATTCATTTCTCCCGCTATATAAATTCAAATTGTTGTTGTCGAGCAAGAAAGGCCTTTTGCGAATTTACTTCCCCTAGTACTTTTTTCCCTTTCCACTCCAGTCTCGTTTTCGGAGTTTGGTTCCACAGGTTTTCACAGGCAGTAAAAGCAGGCTATTTGACTGTGAAGGCCTTCGCCGCTGAGTCCGATCCTGTCCTCGCTTGATACGCACGTATATTCCAGTAAGTGGGGCGGGGGGTGGTGGGGGTCATTCGATGATCAGCATTAGAAACCCTGACTCTATTTTTCTACAGTGGAATTGCAACGTCAGGTGTAGCACTGCTACCAACAGCCGGCAGTGAGCAGCTGACTCAACCCAGGCCAGCAAAGTGGGTCGGGGGGGGAGTTGAGGATTGAAATATTAGAACATATCAGAAATAGGAGCAGGAGTAGGCCATACGGCCCCTCGAGCCTGTTCCGCCATTCAATAAGATCATGGCTGATCTGATCATGGACTCAGCTCCACTTCCCCGCCCGCTCCCCATAACCCCTTATTGTTTAAGAAACTGTCTACTTCTGTCTTAAATTTATTTAATGACCTAGCCTCCACAGCTCTCTGAGGCAGCGAATTCCACAGATTCACAACACTCGCAGAGAAGAAATTTCTCCTCATTTCAGATCTAAATGGGCGGCCCCTTATCCTAAGATCATGCCCTCTAGTTCTAGTCTCCCCCATCAATGGAAACATTCTCTCTGCATCCATCTTGTCAAGCCCCCTCATAATCTTATACGTTTCGATAAGATCACCTCTCATTCTTTTGAATTCAAATGAGTAGAGGCCCAATCTCCTCAACCTTTCCTCATAAGTCAACCCACTCATCCCGGGATGAATCTAGTGAACCTTCTCTGAACTGCCACCACAGCAAGTATATCCTTTGGCAAATATGGAAACCAAAACTGTACACAGTATTCTAGGTGTAGCCTCAACAATACTCTGTACAGCTGTAACAAGACTTCCCTGCTTTTATACTCCATCCCCTTTGCAATAAAGGCCAAGATTCCATTGGTCTTCCTGATCACTTGCTGTACCTGCGTCCTAACCTTTTGTGTTTCATGCACAAGTACCCCAAAGTCCCGCTAATGCAGCATTTGCAATCTTTCTCCATTTAAATAATAACTTGCTCTTTGATTTTTTTTCTGCCAAAGTGCATGACTCACATTTTCCAACATTATACTTCATCTGCCAAATTCTTGCTCACTCAGCCTGTCTATGTCCTCCTGCAGCCTCTATGTCCTCCTCACACAGTACCCTTCCTCCCATTTTTGTATCGTCAACAAATTTGGCTATGTTACACAGTCCCCTCTTCCAAGTCGTTAATATAGATTGTAAATAGTTGGGGTCCCAGCACTGATCCCTGTGGCACCCCCTTGTTACTGGTTACCAACCAGAGAATGAACCATTTATCCCGACTCTCTGTTTTATGTTAGTTAGCCAATCCTCTATCCATGCTAATATATTACCTCCAAACCCGTGAACTATTATCTTGTGCAGTAACCTTTTGTGTGGCACCTTGTCAAATGCCTTCTGGAAGCCCAAATACACCACATCCACTGGTTCCCCTTTATCCACCCTCTTCGTTACATCCTCAAAGAATTCTCGCAAATGTCAAACATGACATCCCCTTCATAAATCCATGCTAACTCTTCCTGACCGAATTTTGCTTTTCCAAATGTCCTGTTACTGCTTCTTTAATAATGGACTCCAACATTTTCCCAACCACAGATGTTAGGCTAACTAGGGACTTCGGGTATGGTTCGGTATCATGTTGTATATTTTCCACCAAACCACTGGGTGGGGTGGGGCCTGCTGAATTACATCATTAATTTGACCTACATCTTCCAATCAAACAAACAAACTTGTGTTGGATAACACAAACCCTCTTTGTACTTGGGTTAAGTGGGAGCCCATGGCTGGTGGCATGACCTCTTAACACAGCAGCATGAGAGAACATTTCGCTGCTGAATGCCTCCTTTCTCTTGCTCCGTGCAAACCTCCACTTGTTTTGTCTGCAAGCTCCCGGCACCCATTGATCTTTCAGCTGCTCGATTGGAACGACTGGAGTTTCCTGAATCTTCGGACGCGGGGCGGCCATCAATGGTGCAGCAGGGCTCGTCAATCTGAGACACCGTGAAGGACTTTGGGCTTATTATGGTCCTCGGAGGAGCTCAGCTTCTTCTGCTGTCCTAACTCGCACCAAGCCCCGTCACCCCCCCTGCTCGCTGACCTAGGAGAAAGGGCGGGGGAGCGGGACTAGCTGAAGTGCAGAGAGCTGGCAAGGGCTCGATGGGCCGAATGGCCTCCTTCTGTGCTGTAATCTGGCTGGAGAAAGCGCTCGGGTTGAGCAATGGAATGACACACTAAATGAATGTTCTGGAGTTTGCCTGCGGGGATTAGGGAATGTTTATAGAGAGCTTTTCCCCAAGAGGCAACATCATCATTATCATCATCATAGGCAGTCCCTCGGAATCGAGGAAGACTTGCTTTCACTCTAAAAATGAGTCCTTAGGTGGCTGAACCGTCCAATACGAGAATTACAGTCCCTGTCACAGGTGGGACAGATAGTCATTGAGGGTATGGGTGGGTGGGACTGGTTTGCCGTACGCTTCTTCTGCTGCCTGCACTTGATTTCTGCATACTCTCGGCGATGAGACTCGAGGTGCTCAGCGCCCTCCTGGATGCACTTTCTCCACTTAGGGGGGGTCTTTGGCCAGGGACTCCCAGGTGTCAGTGGGGATGTTGCAGGTCGAATCCCTGATGGAGTAGATATTAGAGAGTCTATGGCAAGAGATTAAATGAGTGGGTGGTCAATGAGGATGTAGTAGACTGCACAGGGCGTGTGGAAGTTTGATGGGCAGAATGGCCATATCCGGTTTGGTGCTTGCCTACTGTCTAATTGAGCGCTCATGTCGAGTGTGCGCAAGGCACTGTTCCTTACCTCAGGCGAGGGGAAATTGGTGGGCACTTTGCCGTCGATGGTCCTGGTGAGCAGCATTTCTCCCAGGATGGTTTTCATGTGTTGGGCCATGACAATCTGCTGCTCTATACTGCAGTGATTCTCGAGAGACAGGATGACAGGATAGGGAGAGGTCTGTAAACAAACATCACAACAAGTCACTACTTCAGCCAGGCTTCTGCTCACAACAAGGAGATGGGAACCGGGGAGCACCGCGGCACTAGAGGTAAAGGGTGGGGGCTGATACAATTGGCCCCCTTTGACGCAGGCCTAGCTTCCATGCGTGGGAAGCTATTGAAATGATTCGCCCCGATCTCCCAAAGTTTGATTAGTGGGACCTAATAGAGGTCTATAAAATTGTCTGGAAACACTCCGAATTATGAAAGAGTTTGATAGGGTAGGCATAGAGAAGATGTTTCCACTTGTGGGGAAGACCAAAACTAGGGGTCATAAATATAAGATGGTCGCTAATAAATCCAATAGGGAATTAGAGAGAAACCTCTGTAGCTAGAGAGTAACCCTAATTTGGAACTCACAAGGTGTGTTTGAATTGAATAGCATAAATGCATTTGCAAGGAAGCTAGATAAACACTTGAGAGAGAAAAGAATCGAAGGATATGCCGATAGTGTGAGATGAAGAGGGGTGGGAGGAGGCTCGTGTAGAGTCTAAACACCGGCACCGACCAGTTGGGCCGAATGGCCTATTTCTGTGTTGTAAATTCTATATTAATCTATCTACATCATCATTTCCTTCATGTCCAGTGTGTATGCAGGCACAATTTCTTGGCTATTGATTGGTCAACACTTAACCAATCACATTCTACACCATACTTCGGTACAGTTGGTATTTTGGAACGATGAGATCAAACGGTCCTTCATTCCAATCTACATTGAGATTTCATTCATAGTCCTGTTGACAAATGAACCTGCAGATGTTGCAAAGACCCAAAGAAATAAACACTTGCAAATATTTATATAGCGCTTTCACGACCTCAGGACGCCCCAAAGCGCTTTACAGCCAAATAAGTACTTTTGCAGTGTAGTCAGTGTCGTGATGCAAGAAAAGTGGCAGCCATTTTGCGCACCGCAAGCTCCCACAATGTGATAATGACTAGATAATCTGTTTGTTATGTTGGTTGAAGATTAAATATTGGCTGGGACACCGGCGATAACTCCCCTGCTCCTCTTCAAAATAGTGCCATGGGATCTTTCACGTCCACCTGAGGGGGCAGACAGAGCCTCGGTTTAACATCTCACCCGAAAGGCGGCACCTCCAACAGTGCAGCGCTCCCTCAGCACTGCACTGGGAATCTCAACCTAGATTATGTACTCAAGTCTCCAGAGTAGACGCGAACCCACAACTCGGATGTGCTGCTGACGGAGACACAGCTCACCTCAGTGAGGATGGGCCTGTGTATTTCATTTGTTTTTCTTTTTACAATAGTTCTTCTATTCTAGGCCCCACTGCTCTGCCCAGCTTCTGTCCCGGCTTCAGCTCGATGCCTCTGCTCCCATCCTCATGTATGTATCTCCCGTGCCCCATGTCCCAGACTTTGCTGCTCCTGCACCCAGCCGGGATGCACCGGATGCAGTCACTCCTGTTTGCCAGCTCACAGTGAGAGTGGCCCAGCTCTATTCCTGCTTCAACCCAGGCCAGACTCCCTACTTGGCCAGCAGGAGTGGGTTGTGTGGGAGCTGCACTGGGCTGGAGGCGAGTGCCAGCACGAGAGACTGAGGCACAGGTATAACGTCTTTCTATTATCTAATAAAACACACCATTTAGCACCCATCAATTCCAGTTTTCTGAGAGGCCGAAATTCGGTACCATTTTCGTGACAGATGAGGACACAGTTGCTATGGTAACCAGCAAAGGGGGAGGAGGCCGGGGTGGAGTTTGAGGCCCTTTTTCTAGGCCTGGTTGCTATGAGTAACCAGCAGGAAGGAGGATGGGAGAGGGATTATTTTAAACTGAACACTGAGATTGCCAATCAAGTAAGGATGGAAAATGCCGGAAACATTCAGCAGGCCAGACAGCATCCGTAGAGAGAGAGGGAGAGGCAGAGCGAGCGCGAGAGGCAGAGAGAGCGCGAGAAAGGCAGAGAGAGCGCGAGAAAGGCAGAGAGAGCGCGAGAGGCAGGGAGAGCGCGAGAGGCAGGGAGAGCGCGAGAGGCAGGGAGAGCGCGAGAGGCAGGGAGAGAGAGCGAGAGGCAGAGAGAGCAGAGAGAGAGCGCAAGAGGCAGAGAGAATGGACAAGGTCATGTTTCCGGTATAGATGCTGGAAGGGTTAACTCCTCGGTTCCCTCCTCAGATGCCGTGGAGAGTTTCCACCATTTACTGTTCTCATTTCCGATTTCCTGCAAGACCGTGACACATACTGAAATAGAAATCTACAAGATTTCCATATAGAGTGTATGATTTGCTTAAACCAACTTGTTTTTAAACAGTTGCATTAAGTGACTGCAGTAGGAACCCATAAATGGCTCAACTCAAATACAAAGTGTGAAAATCAACTGGGCAGATTACTATGTCCATCGTCATCAGACCACCATATCCCAATCAACAAGCTTTTCAAAACTTACTGGAAGACAGTAACCAACCTTTCAGCCTTCGCGAACCACGCATAAAGTTTAATTCATTAAATGCAACATCGCAGGTCAGCACAGCAATTAAAAATGCTAACAAAAGCACTGGGATTTATTTCTAGAGGTATAGAATTCAAAAGTAGTGAAGTTATGTTAAACGTGGCCAGGCTGCTGAATTCTGTGCAGAGTTCTGGTCTCCATACTAGTAAAAAGGATATAGAAACACTGGAGAAAAGGCAAAAAAAATTTGCAAGGATGGTACCAGGACTGAGAGATTACAGCTGTCAGGAAAGATTGACAGCTTGGGACTTTTTTTCTTTAGAAAAAGGTAAGATTTATAGGTGACCTGATAGAATTCTTTAAAATTCTGAATGGTAGATGTGGACAGAATGTTTCCACTTGTGGTAGATTCCAAAACTAGGGGCCATAAACACAAGGTAGTTACTCATTAATCCTATAGGGAAATAGGGGAATTTGTTCCTGGGCGTTGCTGGCAAGGCCGGCATTTATTGCCCATCCCTAATTGCCTTTGAGAAGGTGACACTGAGCGACCTTCTTGAACCGCTGCAGTCCGTGTAGTGAAGGTGTTCCCACAGTGCTGTTAGGGAGGGAGTTCCAGGATTTTGACCCTGCAACGATGAAGGAACGGCGATATATTTCCAAGTCAGGCTGGTGCGTGACTTGGAGGGGAACGTGGAGGTGGTGGTGCTCCCATGAGCCTGCTGCCCTTGTCCTTCTGGATGGTAGAGGTCGCGGGCTTGGGAAGTGCTGCTGAAGAAGCCTTGGCGAGTTGCTGCAGTGCATCTTGTAGATGGTACACACTGCAGCCACGGTACGCCGGTGATGGAGGGAGTGAATGTTTAAGGTGGTGGATGGGGTGCCAATCAAGCGAGCTGCTTTGTCCTGGATGGTGTCGAGTTTCGTGAGCGATGTTGGAGCCGCACTCATCCAAGCAAGGGGAGAATATTTCATCACACTCCTGAATTGTGCCTTGTAGATGGTGGGAAGGCTTTGGGGAGTCAGGAGGGAAGACACTCAATGAGAATACCCAGCCTCTGACCTGCTCTTGTAGCCACAGTATTTATGTGGCTGGCCCAGTTAAGTTTATAGTCCATGGTGATCCCCAGGATGTTGATGGTGGGGGATTCTTTACTCAGAGTGGTTAGAATGCGGAACTCGCTGCCACAGAAAGTGGTGGAGGGAAACAACATAGAAAGAAACTAGAAGAGTACATGAGAGAAAAGGAAACAGAAAGATGCTGAGATGAGATGGAAAGGGAGGAGACAAGTGTGGACTATAAACACCAGCACAGACTAATTGAGCCAAATGCCCTGTTTCTCTGCTGCATATTTTATGTCATTCTAACAAAAATTAACATTTGATTATATTTCTAGTTGCTGCGGCTCATGGATCTGCGATTTAAGGTCTATTCACCACCGGCGCTTAGAAGGGTCGTGGGAGCAATTCAAACGGAACAAACCAGTGAACCATGAGAGTGAATAGAACCATGTTGCCAGTGCCAGTGCTCCAGAGGTCTCACGCTACTCCTCGAACCACAGTTTTCGATCCTCCCTGCAGTATGGCATTCAATCACGGTGAACTAACAATATCTGGGAGCTGGAATAGAGCAGCAGTTTAGTCGAAGTGAATGTTGTGGAAATGTATTTTTATCTAAGCTGATACCATACGGTATTTGTGTGCCTTTTGATCAAAATGGAGTCCTGGCCCTTCCAGAACTTTCTGCATTTTAGCAGTCAGCTTGCATAAACAGCTAAACCTGGTTTGAGATGGCTGATGGCCATCAGACAGCTAGGAGACAAGTCATGCTGAGACAAGTACCCCCCCCATGGTGCTCTCCTATTGTCTACACGACACCAGTTCCATGTCACCCCACCCTTATCTTCTAGCCATTATCTCTTGCAGAGACCTCATCCATTTGATGCAAACAGATAAACTGACCAGGAAATTGGAACAATCCTGACACAATACAAGACAGGTGATAGCCCATTACCTATGACTCATGGAGTAATGGCCGGCTGGCCAACTGATAACCCTGACAAAAGGAAATATCTGGATACCATGTCAGGACCAGGATATAGTAATTAACTCTTTATCTGTATTCACTGACTGTGAGACAGAGCAATACACAGGGAGAGGCCATAACTTTGGTTTTACTGTATAAATATCTTGTTAAACTGAACCATTTCGGAGGTGTTCACTTAGCCCTTGACTGAGTGTGACCTACCCCTTGCGAGCAAGTAAATTAAAGAAACTTCTACCGGAGCTGTAAGTGTCGGAGTCATTCTTTTCGGAGGTCGAGATTTCGACAGTTATAACTTGGAGGTTCCACCGAGATGCATACTCTCTGTCCTGTGAGTAAAACGGATACAGGCATAGTGCCTCTCCAGTGAAAGGCTTCAGTGGCCAAACAAGGTGAGCCTTTTGCTCACAAGAGGTTTCTTCACTGTTGAATCGCATATGTAATCTGTTGTCCACAGCGGAGGTACTGCATCTACAAGACTCGGCATTTAAAAGTTAAAGGTATTTTTTATAACCATTTCTTTCTCAGCTCGCCAGCAGAAGAGAACAGGTTCTGAAAAAAAATCTCGAGACAGCCCGGGGAAGGTTTCAGTAGGTAAGGGAGCGCTAGTCGATCGAAAAGGGTTTCAGGTTCTTATGTGATAAGATTTTTATTGTTTTTAATTCGGAAGGGGTTCTTATGTGATAAGACTATTAAAAACAAAGAAAGCACTAATCGATCGAAGGTTCTTATGTGGTAAGATTTTTATTGTTTTTAATTCGGAAGGGGTTCTTATGTGATAAGACTATAAAAAAAAAGAAAGCGCAATCGATCAAAGAGTTTGGGTACGGAACCTTAAGTTTTATCAGTTTTTATTAGGATAAGTTAAGGACTCGATCTGTAGTGGCGTACAACGCAGACTGAGAATTTGTTTAGATAAGGTGTAAGGTCATGATTTGTGTACTCGCGGGAATATTGTTTGTTGTCCTTGTTATACTGTCGTGTGCAATACCTTTGTGAGTCATGGCCATTAGAGAAACGGGAAGCGTCACTAGGGAAAGTTGTGATTGGAAAAAAAAAACACAAGGATTGATTAAGAAAAGAAACAGTAACTGATTGATCAACTACGGTTGGTTCGTGCCAACATATCTCACACACCCAGACTGAGCCCGAATTAAGAGCCTTTTCAGGCCACGTAACGGCCAGGAGAAGTGGGCGTAGAGAACTCGGTTGGCCGAAAGGATTGTGAGATCAGAAACTGTGGAAAATCTTAATCATCCAGAATAGGTGCCGGAGCAAGTTAAAACACCACAAAAGGCACACCAGCCTATGTCATGCTCCAGAATTGTGGTCAGTCTTCAATTGACCAAAGAAACAAAAACCGGTAAAGTGGACTAAGGGTGAAAACAGGCCATTTCCACCCGATGGTTCATTTAATTTAGAGAGAACAACATGTCTATAGGAATGTCTTATAAACAGATCCAGGTAGAAAAAAAAAGGAAAGTAATAGAAAAGGCCTGGGTTCCGATTCTTCAAGCCCATGTAAAATTAACAGAGGAAGTAAATCAAATGTAAAAAAAAAGAGAACCTGATAGTGACTTATGGATTCAAAAAAAAATGAAGCTAGCAAAAGAAAAAGCTTTATTGAATGGAGAGAGACTTGTGAATGTCTTGTCTTTGAATGAGAGTGCGTGAATGTCTTGTCTTTGAATGAGAGTGCTTCTGTCTTTTTTCCTTGTGTCTGGAAACCTGTTTGGAAAGGTTGTGGAGCTGCCTGTTTGTTTTAGCTCCACCCACTTTTTCAAACAAAGTGAAGTTTTTTAACCCTTCATAGTGTTGTCCTGTATGTGGGAAGTTTAAGACATTTTAAGTTAGAAGCGCAGGTGTGGATTTATTCGGATGAGAGGTTACGGAGCTAGGAAATGCACAAAGGATAGGTTTGTTGAGACATGGTCCCGGTGGTTAAAAGTTGTGATGCCTTTTTTAAAAAAAAACCTTTGTGGGTCTCTCGAGGTACAGGCTGGGGGAGTACACTCTCATTGTCCTTGGTGTAAAATCTTGGTACAAAAGCTTCTAGCTCAGTAAGAGGATTTTTTTTAGATAAAGAGTGGCAGTACAATATTTGAATTGGGATTTTGAGATATTTCAGGTGATCTCCTTGATCAACATTTTGGGTGTATTGGAAAAATATTGGGTTTGGAAGCCTTTTAATAAAATTAGAAAACAAGTACTTTACATTCTGTGATCTGGGAATCACTATAAGCATAAATGAGAAGTCCGTGTAACACACAGATTCGTCCAGTTCAGAAGCCCACACAAATGGAGGTGTGTCCATGACCTACGAGCTGTGAATTAATCTACTATATTCTCACAATGCTTAAAGGATGTGAAATGAAGTATCCCGGAATGCTTTCCAGAGTCTTAAGCAGTCCCTCACTTCAGCACCAGCCTTGGGAATTACCAGATTACACTAAGCTATTCAACTTATTTGTGCATCACAAGTCGGGTTTTGCACAATCTGTTTTGACTCAGTTACATGGGGACAGGCAGCGACCGGTAGCATATTTCAGTACCCAACTAGACCCAGTGGGACGCGGACTACCAGGATGTCTTCCTTCGTTGGCAGCAGCTTATTATGCTATGCAACAGGCTCAAACAATAACTCTAAATCATCAGACCATTTTGTATATCCCACACTCTGTCGAGATTTTACTTACTAAATGTGCTACCCAACACCTAACCTCCGCAAGAACCACTAAATACGAGGTCGAACTGTTATCAAATCCGAATCTTATCAAAAGATGCACTACCTTAAATTCAGCCACTCTACTCCCCACGGAAGACGACGGCGAACCCCATTCATGTGAAATGGTAACCGAATTAGTGACTAAACCACGTATCAATCTAACAGATGTACTAATGTGTAACCCTGATCTAGTGTACTATGTTGATGGATCAGCCTTACGAAATGATAGGGGCCAACCTAGAGCGGCTTATGCATTGGACCTCAGTTTAATGTTGTCGAAACAGCCTCTCTTCCAGACTCCTTTTCAGCTCAACAAGCCGAATTGTTTGCGTTAACTCGAGCCTGTATTCTGGCTGAAGGACACACAGTTAATATCTACACTGACTCCAGGTATGCTTTTGGGGTATCACATGACTATGGTCAAATTTGGAAGATTCGCGGGTACCTGACTTCTTCAGGAACCCCTATCAAAAATGCAGAACAAGTGGAAAATCTCCTGCGAGCCATTCAATGCCCTTTGAAACTTGCCATTATCAAATGCCAAGCACATACAGGCCAGTCGAATGAGGTGGCACTTGGGAATGCCAGAGCTGATAATGCAGCTAAGTCAGCAGCTCTGTCGAAAGGGGGGATGCAGGTGTCATTGTTCCCACTAAGGAAAAATAATTGCTCAGACCCGCCACCCACTATTAATGACGTGCTGGCCTTTCAGACACAGGCCAGTATGGAGGAGGTGGTGACCTGGACGAAAGATCAATGTTATAAATATCCAGAAGGAATATGGGTTCACCACGACGGCCGCGTGGTGGCCCCTAGATCCTTACTTCCATGGATTGCCCGATGTGTGCATACATTCACACATGCAGGCAAAGGGGGATTGGCAGATTATATTTTGGCAACTTGGTATGCACCAGGTATTTCGGCAATTGCAAAACAAATCTGTGAAAATTGTGTTACCTGTCAGACAATGAATCCGGGTAAGATGGAAAAAGTAGAATCTGCCTCCCACCCAAATCCAGTCGGGCCTTTTGTACATTTACAAATGGATTTTATTGAATTACCTATGTGTATGGGATTCAAGTATGTATTAGTTATTGTAGATGTGTTCTCTAGATGGATTGAAGCCTTTCCATGTAAAAAGGCCGATGCCACTACTGTTGCTAAATGTTTGTTAAAAGAAATTGTACCGCGCTTCAGAATCCCTGCTAAGCTTTCTAGTGATAACGGGTCACATTTCACGGGAACTGTTGGATAAGAGAAATGTGTAAAGCTTTGCAGATTAATCAACGTTTTCATTGCAGTTATCATCCACAATCAGCTGGACTTGGTGAAAGATATAATGGAATGCTTAAAAATAAGCTGGCAAAACTATGCAATGACACTGGACTAAAATGGACAGAACTGCTGCCCTTAGCTTTGATGGTAATGCGATCTGCAACTAACAGAACAACAGGCCTGTCACCGCATGAGATAGTTATGGGACGTCCCCAACGACTACCTTTTACAGCACCATTTACTGCAAAACAGATGGACATCCACAAAATGGAGGAAAATATGTTGAATTATTGTATTGCACTAACCAAATGTATTTCCAGCTTTCATTCACAGGTAAAGGAAGCTCAAATCGAGCCAGCGGAAGGGAAGTGTCATAACCTGGAGCCAGGGGAATTCGTTTACATCAAGATTTTTAAAAGAAAAAGCAGTCTACAGCCAAGATTCGAAGGACCATACCAGGTCTTGCTGGCGACCAATACTGCAATCAAGGTAAAGGAAAGACCAACATGGATCCACACATCCCATTGCAAAAGGGCACCCGACCAGGAGGAAGGGACGAAGGAATCAGAGGAACAGAAAAAGGAAGACTGAATAAGGAACTGTATGGACTATGGGGACTGATGGTGCTGGGCTTGACAGGGTTTTACTTCACATTATTGATTACACCAGGGGTACAGACCCGCCACCGAAGGGAATTGCACGTAAACGTATTTATGGCACTGAGTCATAGGTATGCTCAAGAAAGAAACTTGTCGAGTTGTTGGATATGTTCCCATGTACCTGTCCACTCCAGGGGGGGTATTCCCCTGAGATCTGTCCCCTTTAACGAATCAGAAATGGTAGAATGGTTGACAGTGCAAAATAGGACAAAACTAACTAAGGGGCCAGAAACGAAGGAGCAAACAGAATGGAGGTCGGCAGGGTATAAACATACAGCCTTCCAGGGATGGTACCAGCCCAATTATGATAATAACCATCAGCCTTACTTCCTAAGCATTACTCCCAGAATAGAAAATCCCGAAGGTATAATATGCCTAGTGAGTAATGAGACTAAAGGACCAGAAATGGGACCAGCAAGTGTTCCCAAATGACTAAATGGCAAGCCACAACTAATCCCACTGAGAGAAAGATAGCAACCGTTGGCTGGACAACAGTCCATAACAAAGCCCCAGGTGAAGGGTGGGAAGGTGAAACCACTCGAGTAGGGATAGTGCGAAAGGACCAGGAGCTGACGCCCTATAATTGCACCTACTTTATTTGTGGCCATAAAGCCTACCCATGGTTACCAGCCAACTGGACAGGGTCCTGTTACTTAGGATATGTGGTACCCCTTATCAGATCAGTAAAGACTCTAAGGGAGGCCGATGGAAGTCATAGATTTAAACGGGATTTGACGTGGCTAAACGGAATATTCAAGGTAATGGTGCCACCCTATGGAATAGCATCGACCGAATGGCAGTTACGGGAACTGGCTAACTTAGTCGAATCAGTAGCCAACGCAACTTCCCAAGCCTTTGAAGGGATAAATGACGAAATGGTAGCTATTCGAACAGTGGCTCTCCAAAATCGTATGGCCTTAGATTATCTCCTAGCCAAGGAGGGAGGAACATGCGCATTAATAGGTGAAGAATGCTGTACGTATATCCCAGATAAATCAGAAGATATCGGCAGTCTAGCTGAAAACATCAGGAAAAAGGTAATAGAGTATAAACAGACAGTTGGCCAGGACGGTATCACCTTGTGGGGTTGGGCATCAGGATGGTTGGGAGCCCTGGGGAAATCTGTGGTACAGGGTTTGATCATATTCCTGCTGATAGTCTTCGCCCTGTATCTATTATTTGTCGTTGTTAAGTGTTGCTGTGCCAGGGTGGGAGAAACTATGTTACCTACCGAGACCACGGCTAGAGTTATGATAGCAACAACTGCTGAAGGCTCTTGTGTGGAAATGGAAATGGAGAGACTGTACAAGATCAGAATGGATTGAGTTGTCCTTGTGAAGGACAAAATGGGGGAATGTAGAAATGTATTTTTATCTAAGCTGATACCATATGGTATTTGTGTGCCTTTTGATCAAAATGGAGTCCTGGCCCTTCCAGAACTTTCTGCATTTTAGCAGTCAGCTTGCATAAACAGCTAAACCTGGTTTGAGATGGCTGATGGCCATCAGACAGCTAGGAGACAAGTCATGCTGAGACAAGTACCCCCCCCCCCCCCATGGTGCTCTCCTATTGTCTACACGACACCAGTTCCATGTCACCCCACCCTTATCTTCTAGCCATTATCTCTTGCAGAGACCTCATCCATTTGATGCAAACAGATAAACTGACCAGGAAATTGAAACAATCCTGACACAATACAAGACAGGTGATAGCCCATTACCTATGACTCATGGAGTAATGGCCGGCTGGCCAACTGATAACCCTGACAAAAGGAAATATCTGGATACCATGTCAGGACCAGGATATAGTAATTAACTCTTTATCTGTATTCACTGACTGTGAGACAGAGCAATACACAGGGAGAGGCCATAACTTTGGTTTTACTGTATAAATATCTTGTTAAACTGAACCATTTCGGAGGTGTTCACTTAGCCCTTGACTGAGTGTGACCTACCCCTTGCGAGCAAGTAAATTAAAGAAACTTCTACCGGAGCTGTAAGTGTCGGAGTCATTCTTTTCGGAGGTCGAGATTTCGACAATGTCCAAGAATGGATGGCTGGTAGTGCTTAGGGGAAAGCTCCTGGGATCTCACTGAAACAACAACAACTTGTATTTATCTAGCGCCTTTAACATAGTGAATCGTTCCAAGGTGCTTCACAGGAGCACAAGTAGAAATTAGCGCAGGTGAGCAAAAGCTTGGTCAAAAAGGTATGTTTTACAGAGCATCTTGAAGGAGAAAAGAGGGGGAGAGAGGCGGAGAGGTTTAAGCAGGAAGTTCCAGAGCTTGGGGCCCAGGCAACAGAAGGCACAGTCACCAATGGTTGAGCGATTATAATCAGGGATGCTCAAGAGGACACAATTAGAGGAGTGCAGACATCTCGGAGGGGTTGTGTGGCTGGAGGAGATTACAGAGATAGGGAGGGACGAGGCCATGGAGTGATTTGAAAATAAGGATGAGAATTTTGAAATCGAGGCATTGCTTAACCAGGAGCCAATGTAGGTCAGCGAGCACAGGGGTGGTGGGTGAGCGGGACTTGGAGAGAGTTAGGACACAAACAGCTGAGTTTTGGATCACCTCTAGTTTATATAGGGTAGAATGTGGGAGGCCAGCCAGGAGTGCATTGGAATAGTCAAATCTAGAGGTAACAAAGGCATTATGTTGAAAGGGTTACATCGATGCTTATAACCCACAAGTGCTGAAGTGACTGAAGCCCAGTGTTACATTATAGTCCTGCAATCGGCTGAGCTCACTTAGACACAAGTGCATGCAGTTTATTTTCTGACAGTGATTTTGCCTGCTGTTTCTCGCTGCGAGTGTAATGATTGCAGCGTGACATCTCTTTCAAGTAGTTTTCATCCCTCCAGCTTTCTTTCCTCCTCTCCAGAGAGTGTCAGGGAGTTCTCCCCAGTGTCCTAGCCAATATTTATCTCTCAACTAACACCAGTAAAAATATCCAGATTATCTGGTCATTATCATTATCATCTTAGGCAGTCCCTCGGAGTCGAGGAAGACTTGCTTCCACTCTAAAAGTGAGTTCTCAGGTGACTGATCAGTCCAATGTGGGACCTGCATTCCCTCTCACAGGTGGGACAGACAGTGGTTGAAGGAATGGGTGGTCAGGGAGCCTGGTTTGCCACACGCTCCTTCCGCTGTCTGCGCTTGGTTTCTGCATGCTCTCGGCGATGGGACTCGAGGTGCTCAGCACCCTCCCAGATGCTCTTCCTCCACTTTGGGCGGTCGAGGGTCAGGGACTCAGGTGTCGGTGGGGATGTTGCACTTTATCAAGGAGTCTTTGAGCGTGTCCTGGAAGCGTTTCCTCTGCCCACCTGGGGTTCGCTTGCCATGTAGGAGTTCCGAGAAGAGCGCTTGCTTTGGGAGTCTTATGTCGGGCATGCAGACGATGTGGCCTGCCCAACGAAGTTGATCGAGCGTGGTCAATGCTTCGATGCTGGGAATGTTGACCTGAGCGATAATTAACGTTGGTGCATCTATCCTGCCAATGGATTTGCAGGATCTTGCGGAGGCAGTGCTGGTGGTACTTCTCTAATATTTTGAGATGTCTGCTGTATATAGTCCACGTCTCTGAGCCATATAGGAGGCTGGGTATCACTACTGCCTTTTAGACCATAAGCTTAGTGTTTGAAGACCAGGACCTCAAATCCAGCACCCTCTTCCTCAGGCAACCGAAGTCTGTGCTGGTGCATTGAAGGCGGTGTTGGACCTTGACGTCAATGTCTGCTCTTGCCGTTTGCCGTATCACATTGTGGGAGCTTGCTGCGTGCATATTGACTACTGCTTTTCCCTACACTACAACAGTACTTCATTGGCTGTAGAGACCTTTGCGACGTTCTGAGGTCGTGAAAGGCGCTATATAAATTTAAGTCTCACTTCCTTTCATTCTAAACACAAGTTGTCCTTGCTGTTTGTTCATCCTTTCGGCCTGGGCTGAATTTAGTGCCAAGTGCCAGAGGTGAAAGGTCAGTATCTAACCCTCAGCGTCACCCATTTCCCCATTACTTCACTTTTGTTCTGACTTGCAATGAATGGAGCAAGCAAATCTACCACTGAATGCTTGCACAGAGTCCCAGGAATTTCGGCTTACCTTAAAGGCGTATTCCTTTATGGTTTGGATGACGTCCTTGAAGAGGATTTTAGAGGTCAAGGTGAAGCCATGATAAATGACTGGCTCTCCATCCCGTCCATCCCAGCAGTCCAGCTCCACGCAGCGGCAACCTTTATTCAGGGCCCTGTCGGCAAGAAACGATGCCTCAGGTTATCATAGAATCATTCAGCACAGGAGGCGGCCATTTGGCTATTGTGCCTGCTCTTTGAAGGAATTATCCAATTAATCATGCCCCCCGTTGCTCTTTCCCCATAGCCTTGCAAATTTTTGCTTTTCAAGGAGAAATCCAATTCCCTTTTGAAAGTGGTTATTGAATCTGCTTCCCCTGCCCTTTCAGGCAGTGCTTTCCAGATCAGAACTCACTGCAGAAACAAAATTCTCATCATCTCCCCTCCGGTTGTTTTGTCAATTATCTTAAACCTGCCAGAGGAAACAGCTTCTTCTTTACTTTACCAAAACCCCTCTATTAAATGTCTCCATTACCTTCTCTGCTCTAAAGGAGAACAATCCCAGTTTCTCCAGTCTATCCACGTAGAATCATAGAATGGTTATAGCATGGAAGGCGGCCATTCGGCCTGTCGAGCCCGTGCCGGCTCTCTGCAAGAGCACTTCAGCTAGTCTCACTCCCCCGTCCTTTTCCAGTAGCCCTGCAAATTTTTTTCTCTCAGGTACTTATCCAATTCCCTTTCGAAACCACAATTGAATCCGCCTCCACCACCCTTTCAGGCCGTGCATTCCAGATCCTAACCACTCGCTGCGTAAAAAAGTTTTTCCTCATGTCGCCTTTGGTTCTTCTGCCAATCACCTTAAATCTGTGTCCTCTGGTTCTTGACCCTTCTGCCAATGAGAACAGTTTCTCTCTGTCTACTCTGTCCAGACCCCTCATGAAATCTCCTCTCAACCTTCTCTGCTCTACTCTTTCCACGTAACTGAAATCCTTCATCCCTGGAACCATTCTTGTAAATCTTTTCTGCACCCTCTCTAAGGCCTTCACATCCTTCCTAAAGTGCGGTGCCCAGAATTAGATACAATACTCCAGTTGTGGCGAACCAGTGTTTTATGAAGGTTCATCATGACTTCCTTGCTTTTGTACTCTTATGCCTCTATTCATGAAGCCCAGGATCCCCAATGCTTTTTTAACTGCTTTCTCAACCTGCCCTGCCACCGATTTGTGCACATATACCCCCAGGTCTCTCTGAACCTACACCCCCTTTCGGATTGTACTCTTTAGTTTATATTGCCTCTCCTCGTTCTTCCTACCAAAATGTATCACTTCGCACTTTTCCACGTTAAATTTCATCTGCCACATGTCCGCCCATTCCTCCAGCCTTTCTATGTCCTCTTGCAGTCCATCACTGTACTTCTAAGTTTTGTATCATCTGCAAATTTTGAAATTGTGCCCTGTGCACTCAAGTCCAAGTCATTAATATATATCAAGAAAAGCAGTGGTCCTAGAACCGACCCCTGGGGAACACAATTGTGTACCTTTCTCCAGTCCGATAAACAACTGTTCACCACTACTCTGTTTCCCGTCACTTAGCCAACTTTGTATCCATGCTGCCACTGTCCCTTTTATTCCATGGGTTTCAAATTTGCTGGCAAACCTATTATGTGGCACTTAATCAAATGCCTTTTGGAAGTCCACGTACACCACATCAACTGTATTGCCCTCATCAACCATCTCTGTTACTTCATCAAAAAGCTCAATCAAGTTAGTTAACCACGATTTGCCTTTAACAAATCCATGCTGGCTTTCCTTAATTAATCCACACTTGTCCAAGTGACTGTTAATTTTGTCCCTGATTATTGTTTCTAAAAGCTTCCCCAGTACCGAGGTTAAGCTGGCCTGTAATAGCTGGGTTTATCCTTACGCCCTTTTTTGAACAAGGGTGTAACATTTGCAATTCTCCACTCCTCTGACACCAGCTCCGTATCTATGGAGGATTGGAAGATTATGGCCAGTCCCTCTGCAATTTCCTCCTTTACATCCCTCAGCATCCTAGGATGCATCCCATCCGGTCCGGGTGACTTATCTACTTTAAGTACAGCCAGCCTTTCTAGTACCTCCTCCTCCTCCTCAATTTTTATCCCATGCAGTATCTCAACTACCTCCTCTTTCACCAAGACTTTGGCAGCATTTTCTTCCTTTGTAAAGGCAGATGCAAAGTACTCATTTAGTACCTCAGCCATGCCCTCAGCCTCCATGTGTAGGTCTCCATTTTGGTCCCTAATCGGCCCCACCCCGCCGTTTACTATTTATATTCCTATAGAAGACTTTTGGATTCCCTTTTATGTTATCTGCCAATCTAGTCTCATACTCTCTCTTTGCCCCTCTTATTCCCTTTTTCACTTCCCCCTCTGAACTTTCTATATTCAGCCTGGATCTCACTTATATTCTCGACCTGACATCTGCTTCATCTTACTCTCTATCTCTTTCGTCATCGAGGGAGCTCTGACTTTAGTTGCCCTACCTTTCCTCCTCGAGGGAATGTACCTCGACTGTACCCGAACCATCTCCTCTTTAAAGGCAGCCCACTGATCGATTACAGTTTTGTCTGCCAATCATTGATTCCAATTTTCCCGGGCCAGATTCATTCTCAACCCACTGAAATTGGCTTTCCTCCAATTAAGTATTTTTACTCTAGATTGCTCCCTGTCTTTTTCCATAGCTAGTCTAAACCTTATGATACTGTCATCACTGTTCCCAAAAAGTTCCCTAACTGACACTTGCTCTATTTGACCCACCTCATTCCCCAGAACCAGATCCAGCAATGCCTCCTTCCTCATTGGGCCGGAAACATACTGATCAAGAAAGTTCTCCTGAACACACTTCAGAAATTCTTGCCCTTCTCCGTCCTTTACACTATTACTGTTCCAAGTCTATATTAGGATAGTTGACGTTCCCCATTATCACTACTCTATAGTTCTTGAATCTCTCTAATTTCCATGCAAATTTGCTCCTCTATAGCCTTCCCACTAGTTGGCAGCCTATAGAATACACCTAGTAGTGTCATCCGAGCACCTCTATTGTTTTTCAACCCTAACCAAATAGATTTTGTCCTTGACCCCTCCAGGACATCCTCTCTCTCCAGCACTGTAATACTCTCCTTAATACTGCCACCCCACCTGCTTTCTTTCCTTCCCTATCTTTCCCGAACACATTATATCCAGGAATATTTAGAACCCAATCCTGCCCCTTTTTGAGCCAGGTCTCCGTTATTGCCACAACATCATACTCCCATGTGGCTAATTGCGCCTGCAGCTCATCAACCTTATTTACCGCATGGCGTGCGTTTACATACATGCACTGTAAACCTATCTTAAACCATCCTGTGTTCTCTCTTCGTCTGACCCCTAATACTGTACTATTTCTTACTCAAGTGCTATCTGTTTCTCCCAATCCTTTGAGCACTTTATGTCCCCTTTATAACACTACATCCTGTTGCCAATCCCCCTGCCAAGCTAGTTTCCCCAACAGCACGAGCAACCCCCTCTGCGAGGACATTGGACCCAGCTTTGCTGAGGTGCAACCCGTCCGGCTTGTACAGGTCCCACCTCCCCAGGAATCTAAAGCCCTCCCTCCAGCACCATCTCTCCAGCCGCGTATTCATCTGCTCTATCCTCCTATTTCCATACTCACCAGTTGGTGGCACTGGGAGTAATCCGGAGATTACTACCTTTGAGGTCCTGCTTTTTAATCTCTTTCCTAGCTCCCTAAAGTCTGCCTACAGGACCTCTTTCTACCGATGTCACGACCTCTGGCTGGTCACCCACCCCCTCAGAATGTCCTGCAGCCGCACAGTGACATCCTTGGCCCTGGCACCATGGAGGCAACATACCATCCTGGAGTCACGTCTGCAGCCGCAGAAACGCCCGTCTGTTGCCCTAACTATCAAATCTCCTATCACTATTGCTTTCCCGATCTTCCTCCTCCCCCCTGTACAGCTAAGCTAACCGTTGTGCCATGGACTTGGCAGAAAAACTGGTTTTGAATACTGGTTGGAGAGCGAGATGCACTCAGCGGACTCCTGCACCAGCTGCCTGATCCTTCTCGTCTGTCCTACAGTCACCCATTCCCTCTCTGCTTGCACACGCAACTAAAGTCCCTCATCCCTGATACCATTCTGGTAAACCTCCTCTGCACCCTCTCTAATCCCTTGACATCCTTCCTAAAGTGTGGTGCTCAGAATTGAACGTAATATTCCAGCTGGGACCTAACCAGTGTTTTATATAGGTTTAGCATAACTTTCTTGCTTTTGTGCTGCATTACTTGTCACCAGACGGAAGTGGTCACAGAGACACTCTACTCTATCCAACTCCCCCATCCCTCCAATCACAGAGACGCTCTACTCTATCCAACTCTCCCTCTCCAATAACAAAGACACTCTATTACACCCAGTGCCTGTTCCAAGAGTCACAGCAATCCCCCTCCTACTTCAAGGTATTTTTCTATGCGAAGCTTCAGTACCTGATGTAGGCCTCAACGCTGCTGGGTCCTTCAAGCTGGTCCTTTGTCAGGTAGGTGTTATGAGAGGAAGAAATGTAATATTGATTGAGGGGCTTTGTCATGTCTTGATAAACCTTGCTGTGTTCCTTGTTGAAAATGTTGGCGTCTGGTGACATCAGGTAACTCAAAAAACCGTCTTTGGTCATGAGGAATTCGTTCATCGCTAAGGACAAAGCAAACAGCCATTATCATCTGCATCGTATCCTAGTCGTACTGACAAAAAGCTTGAAAGTAGGGTTGCCAATCCGCCAGGGTTGGTCTTGAGTCTCTAGGAATTGAAGTTTAATCTCCAGGACACCGTTGTGAGCATCACGCAAGAGAAAAATCACAGGGGCATTAAAATAATGTGTTTGGTGCATTTGCATGGACGTGTCGGGCGAACAATGGCGAGAGCTTGGGGGTGGGGCGCTTGGAGGCAGGAGGTCATGTGACGAAACCACCTGGAAAATATTCAAGCAAGTCGGAAACCCGACTTCAAAGTGAGGGCCATCGCAAGGTAGTATCGTACCTTCCTCATTCAGTTCATATTTTTGAATGAGTTTTGCCGCCTGTTCGTGGGTCACGTTTTCCCTTTGCTCCTTCCGTAGGAATTCGGTCAGCTTCTCTACGGTCAGGATACCATCAGTGTTGCAGTAGGCCCCAAAGATGGTGGTAATCTCGCCTCGCTCGGTCACCAGTTTGTAAAACTCCTCAATCTCTTTGCCGTGGAGGCAACAGTCGTTCGACTTGTCGCATTTCTGTGGATTAGAAAGGAGAACTCGGTCTGAACCCAATCAGGCGAAAGAAAACAACGGTGAGAGGGAGGCTATTCGGTCCATCGAGTCTATGCCGGCTCTTTCGGAGAGTAATCCAGTTAATCCCGCTGCCCCGCTCTGTCTCCCATAGCCCTGAAATTCTTTCTCCTTCAAATATTTATTTAATTCCCTTTTGAAGGCTACTATTGAATCTGTATCCACCACCCTATCAGGCAGTGCATTCCAAATCCTAACCACTCGCTGCGTAAAAAAGTTTTTTCCTCAAGTCGCCTCTGGTTCATTTCCCAATCATCTTAAATCTGCGACCTCTTGTTAATCGACCCTTCAGCCAGTTTCTCTTTATTTACTCTCTCCAAGGCCTTCATGACTTTAAATGGTTTTCAAATGTGGAAAAACAAGGTGCAAGCGGATAAGGCCCCATGGACCAGGAACACAATCAATAACCAGAGCGAGGGCGAGGGCAAGGTACAAACCTGGTCTCACCTCCAGCTCAGACGGATGGAGTAAAAGTCTCTCTCAATGTTGGCACAGTTCCGGTCGCCATATTATAAAAAGAATATGGAGGAACTGGAGCAAGTTTACAAGGATGGAACCAGAACGGAATAGTTTTACCTAGATTGAAGAGGTTGCAGCTCTTTTCTCAAGAAAAGGAGGAGGCTGAGGGGGTGACCTGATCTTTAAGATTCTGATAAGATGCACATGAGAAGATGTTTCCACTTGGAGAAGACCAAAACTATAGGTCATAAATATAAGATAGCCACTAATAAATTCAACACGGCATTCAGAGGAAGCCTCTTTACCCAGAAAATGGTGAAAATGTGGAACTTGCTACCACATGAAGTCGTTGAGGTGAATAGTATACAGGTATATGCACTGAAGGGGAAGCTAGATAAGCACATGAGGGTGAAAGGAATATGTTGATAGGGCGAGATGAAGTAGAGTGGGAGGAGGCTCGTGTGGAGCATAAACACCGGCATAGACTTGTTGGGCTGAATGGCCTATTTCTGTGCTGTACAGTCCATGCAATCAAGGTTAAATGATATTTGAAATCTATTTCAAAATGCAGCATAAAATGGCTCCCAATTTGGGACAGCTTGGAAAATGCCACAGTGGTTGCTTTTCCTGAGGCTGCGGCAAAGTAGAGGGACGCTTTCCTCACCATGGGATGGCTAATGCTGACCTCAACCACCTGAAAAAATGGAATTCTAGGTACTGTAAGGTTACACAGTTTCATGATTGAGGCACAGCAAGAGGCCACAGACTAAAATTGTTTAAAAGAAACATGTGGGACTGTTGGACTGGAAAAAAGGCACCAGCCTGGGGCAGGTGATGACTCATTATTGATTAATGAAATTTCCGCAGTCAGGAGCGAGACCCGATTAAACATCAAGACAAAGGGTTTTGATACACTCAAGCTGCGGAGCCCATGGATTAATTGGCCGGAGGGGGAAAACCAGTTCCCTATGGAGACAACAAATCTGCGAAAACCCAGTACAACAAAGGATCCCACAAGGTGTGCATTTTTGGATAATGGGGCACAAAAGATAAGGAGTTATCTTTTGCCCTGTTGATTCCTTGTGCAAATTGTGGCCATCCAAACAGATCCAGACCCATCATCACATCAAGACTCATCCAGACGCATTAACTGAAAGCAGCCCAGTAGGAGATGTATTCATCAAATGGATATAATAAGAGCCGAGAACAAGACCTCAGGTTGAGA
This sequence comes from Pristiophorus japonicus, assembly GCF_044704955.1. Taxonomy (NCBI): domain Eukaryota; kingdom Metazoa; phylum Chordata; class Chondrichthyes; family Pristiophoridae; genus Pristiophorus; species Pristiophorus japonicus. The sequence goes on along the minus strand of NC_091981.1, from coordinate 287,934,084 downwards.
AGCAGAACGAGAAGGAGGGAACATCGGAGAGGAACAACAGGTCGAAGAAACATGTCAGAACAGGAGGTCAAAGGCACAACGACCACGAGCCTACAATCGACAACAACAGTAACTGGCTGGCTGGGTGATTGTATGTCTTCGATCAATCTCTAAGAAGTCTTGTTCTGTAATTTTTAGTTGGTTTGTGTGTAATAAACTAACAGTTGGGTTTAAGCCTAAACTTTGCGTTATGTGGAGTCCTTCCTGTAATTCTAGAGGCCTATGAATCAAAGTAGAGTGGAAAACGAACACCCTACAGTACAAGACCCAGGCCCAGAAATTCCCACGGGCAAAGCACAAAAGAATGGACAGAAAATGCGCACTTACCTGAAGCTGCTAGGCCCGCTCGAAATCCCGATCAGGAGGCCTCTCGTGACTGCGCGGATGTCCGTAGGAGTCACGTGGGCCTGCACACCCAATCACAGGTAAGTATTTTCTCATTCATAGTAATAGGGGATTTGTAAGCCATATCTCCTATTACTATGAAGAGAAACACCCCAAAACATAGACACTACATAAAACATTGTAAAAAATCAATTAAAGTAGTTATAAATTGCCGATTTTTAAAAAAGGTTTTAATTCTGGTTAAAAATAAATATAATATATTGGGCAGGGTTTTTAAAAATAGAGTGTGTTTTTTTAATTTTATTTTTTATGTTTTAAGTGTGTTTTAAAACTCTTATGCCTGTAAAAGTAGGCTATATGCCTGCTTTTATCAGGCGCAAGAGTTTTGAAGACATTTGCCATGCACGATATGCGTAAATCCCGCAATCTTGCCCATGCAAATGTCCTCGTTCCCGATCTGCGGATCACCTGTCAAGCTCCAGCATTGCGCACTGAAAACCGGCTTTTCCGATGCCTTCCCGGATCCATAGAAACTTCGTACGGGCCCGGGACGTCGTAATTTCTGGGCCAATATAGGTTAAGAGGAGCAGGAAGAAGAAAAATCAGTTAGCTTCCCTCTGCCAGTTCCTCATCAAGGACCACTAGTGGAGAACGTGTGTGGACAGGATTGGGGTTGGTAGTGATGCTCATTGTGGGGGTGGCGGGTGGGGCGGGGGGGTGGGAACTGGCCTCGGATAAGAAGAATGTAGTTGAGCAAATTATTTAAATGGAGAAAAATTGCAAAATGCTGCAGTACAGCTGAAGCTGGGGGTCCTGGTGCATGAAACACAAAAGGTTAGTATGCAGGTACAGCAAGTGATCAGGAAGGCCAATGGAACCTTGGCCTTTATTGCAAAGGGGATGCAGTATAAAAGCAGGGAAGTCTTGCTACAGTTATACAGGGTATTGGTGAGGCCACACATGGAATACTGCGTGTAGTTTTGGTTTCCATATTTACGAAAGGATATATTTGCTTTGAAGGCAGTTCAGAGAAGGTTCACTAGGTTGATTCCAGATATAAAAGGGGTCAGAGGGTCTAGTAAGGAGGAGGAACTGAGGGTAATCTTTATTAGTCGGGAAATTGTGTTGGGGAAATTGATGGGATTGAAGGCCGATAAATCCCCAGGGCCTGATGGACTGCATCCCAGAGTACTTAAGGAGGTGGCCTTGGAAATAGCGGATGCATTGACAGTCATTTTCCAACATTCCATTGACTCTGGATCAGTTCCTATCGAGTGGAGGGTAGCCAATGTAACCCCACTTTTTAAAAAAGGAGGGAGAGAGAAAACAGGGAATTATAGACCGGTCAGCCTGACCTCAGTAGTGGGTAAAATGATGGAATCAATTATTAAGGATGTCATAGCAGCGCATTTGGAAAATGGTGACATGATAGGTCCAAGTCAGCATGGATTTGTGAAAGGGAAATCATGCTTGACAAATCTTCTGGAATTTTTTGAGGATGTTTCCAGTAAAGTGGACAAAGGAGAACCAGTTGATGTGGTATATTTGGACTTTCAGAAGGCTTTCGACAAGGTCCCACGCAAGAGATTAATGTGCAAAGTTAAAGCACATGGGATTGGGGATAGTGTGCTGACGTGGATTGAGAACTGGTTGTCAGACAGGAAGCAAAGAGTAGGAGTAAATGGGTACTTTTCAGAATGGCAGGCAGTGACTAGTGGGGTACCGCAAGGTTCTGTGCTGGGGCCCCAGCTGTTTACATTGTACATTAATGATGTTGACGAGGGGATTAAATGTAGTATCTCCAAATTTGCGGATGACACTAAGTTAGGTGGCAGTGTGAGCTGCGAGGAGGATGCTATGAGGCTGCAGAGTGACTTGGATAGGTTAGGTGAGTGGACAAATGAATGGCAGATGAAGTATAATGTGAATAAATGTGAGGTTATCCACTTTGGTGGTAAAAACAGAGACAGACTATTATCTGAATGGTGACAGATTAGGAAAAGGGAAGGTGCAACGAGACCTGGGTGTCATGGTACATCAGTCATTGAAGGTTGGCATTCAGGTACAGCAGGCGGTTAAGAAAGCAAATGGCATGTTGGCCTTCATAGCGAGGGGATTTGAGTACAGGGGCAGGGAGGTGTTGCTACAGTTGTACAGGGCCTTGGTGAGGCCACACCTGGAGTATTGTGTACAGTTTTGGTCTTCTAACTTGAGGAAGGACATTCTTGCTATTGAGGGAGTGCAGCGAAGGTTCACCAGACTGATTCCTGGAATGGTGGGACTGACATATCAAGAAAGACTGGATCAACTGGGCTTGTATTCACTAGAGTTCAGAAGAATGAGAGGGGACCTCATAGAAACGTTTAAAATTCTGACGGGTTTAGACAGGTTAGATGCAGGAAGAATGTTCCCAATGTTGGGGAAGTCCAGAACCAGGGGTCACAGTCTAAGGATAAGGGGTAAGCCATTTAGGACCGAGATGAGGAGAAACTTCTTCACCCAGAGAGTGGTGAACCTGTGGAATTCTCTACCACAGAAAGTAGTTGAGGCCAATTCACTAAATATATTCAAAAGGGAGTTAGATGAAGTCCTTACTACTCGGGGGATCAAGGGGTATGGCGAGAAAGCAGGAAGCGGGTACTGAAGTTTCATGTTCAGCCATGAACTCATTGAATGGTGGTGCAGGCTAGAAGGGCTGAATGGCCTGCTCCTGCACCTATTTTCTATGTTTCTATGGTGTGGGGGGTGGTGGGGAGGGGGGTTGACTTATGAGGAAAGGTTGAGTAAGTTGGGCCTCTACTCATTGGAATTCAGAAGAATGAGAGGTGATCTTATCGAAATGTATAAGATTATGAGGGGTGGATGCAGAGAGGATGTTTCCACTGATGGGGGAGACTAGAACTATGGGCCATAATCTTAGAATAAGGGGCTGCCCATTTAAAACTGAGATGAGGAGAAATTTCCTCTGAGGGTTGTAAATCTGTGGAATTCGCTGCCTCAGATATCTGTGGAAATTTAAGACAGAAATAGACAGTTTCTTAAACAATAAGGGAATAAGGGGTTATGGGGAGCGGGCAGGGAAGTGGACCTGAATCCATGATCAGATCAGCCATGATAGTATTAAATGGCGGAGCAGGCTCGAGGGGCCATATGGCCTATTCCTGCTTCTATTTCTTATGTTCTTAAGGTACTAGAGGGTTACTGGTACCCCATGGGTGAGGGTCCAGAGCCTGGTGGTGCGACAGTGCCATACCCGAGACAGAGAGAGACAGAGGAGAGGGAGAGAGAGAGAGAGAGAGACAGAGAGCCAGTGCCCCCAGGGGAGGGAAACTTGAGAAAGAAGTTGCACGCTTTCAATACTGTACCTTGAACAGGTCCCTGGCGTATAAATCATCCACCTCAATGTTCATCATGTGCATAAATTGCTTCACTTCATCCAAAGTCATTTTATTGTCTTTGTTGCCATCAGCCTTTTGGAGATAAATCTGGAACCATCTGCAGGGTGATGCAAGGAAACAACTCAAACTGACAGGGCAGCAGCAACCCCTCGCAAACCCCAAACTAAAACGCTCGAGGCTTTAAACTCATCGTTAGACATTACTAGCCTCTCGCTCATGCTGCCAATTAGTTACTACCGGCTCATTAGTTACTACCGGCTCATTAGTTACGGCCCACTCCTCGTTAGCTGCTACTGAGTGCCTTGATGGTTCAGTCAACATGGGGGGAGAAGGATCAAGAGAGCTTTGCTGCGGACGATTAGTGATTTTCACCCTCAAATTTAGGCCAGTTTTCAGATGATTACAGGTCTGGTTTGGTCTTCTCGGAGACAACCAACTGCGTACGAATGAGACCCCCTTCGAAACACAAGTTTCATCCTCTACGTTCAGCATCCTCACAGTGTACAGACACATTGGCTGCAAGTTTCCCAGCCCTGTGAGTGAGGGTTTGGAGGAAGGCCCGCTGTCAAAATGGCCAAGACTGACAGTGGGGAGGAAGTCCACTCTGAACCCGCCTCCATATCAGTTTCTCAACTGTCTGTGTGCAGATCACAGACCCGACACCAAGCAGCGGGCCAGTCAATTAAGATGCTTAAGGAGTAATTCATAGGATTTTAAAAAGGATTTTACCCAGGCACTTACCATTTTACCAAGTTTTCAACAAGCTTGCCGTCCCTCGGGTAAGTGCATCGGGTTCTCAGTGACACTCCATTATTTTGGCTAGTTGACAGCTGCAGCCATGGTATAAAAGCTACCATTTCACAGCTGTTCACTTTCCAATGTCAGAAGCTGAAACCTTCAGGATTTGAAAGACACTTTTGAGCTATATACAGTTTGAAAGTGTTTACAGTGAACTCTCTATTCACGGTCACTTCCTTGGGGCAACCTCTCTCACCATTGGCAGATCACTTCCATCATCTCAACCTCACCTGTCATCTATTCAAGCAGCATCGGTGCCCTTGAAAAATCTCACCTTGGCCCTCAGAATTCCACAACGATCAAACCCAACATCACTAAACACACCAGCATCACCAACAATGCCAACCTTCTCCGCAATCACCTGATGTTGCACAGGACATCAGCACCTGACCACATTGCTGCCCGGGAGGCCAGGGATAGCCTCACCATGGCCACATTTACTTCACTTGATGCAGTGTACCCTGACTGCCACATGATGCGCCAGGTTGGCACCGCCCCACACCAGCTCCATAAAGCATCCCTGCAATGTCCAACCCATTCCTTTCACACTCATCACCAGTGTGCAGGGTAACCTTATGTCTGACCATTCACTACAACTCACTAAGCCATTTGTAAAGGTGCACACAAATCTGTCCAAGAGCACAAAGTGGTCAAAATAAAGATTTCAATGTTTGACAATACATGAATATTGGCTAAAACGCCCAAGTGCCTACCCTTGTGGGTTATTAGTTGTTATTATTGGACAAGGATGATAGTGAGCATGAGGAATGGCTAGTGAGACGGGGAAGTGATAATATAGATAGAGAGGGATTGGTGGAGGTGCAAGGTCAGTTGGTGTGAGTAAGGGTGTGCAGGAGTAGGGTAGGGAAGGCAGAGTGATGGGGATGTGATGAGTGGCACAGCAGGATGAGGTTGAGTGTGACTTTGCAGTAACATTTTGTGATCTACTGAGATAAGCATCTGGAGAGAGTCATGGGAGAGCCTGGGTGCAGCCCTACACCTTTGTGCAATGCTAGTCAGTGATTGCAGCAGCTCAATGCTGTAGAACACTGACAGCATAACAGTCAAAGAAAAGGTGGTCATGGTCCCTTTAAAGGAAACCGGCTAATGACACATCCTGTAATTGACTGGAAACCTCTCAGGGAGGTCTTAACAAACCCCATCAATGGAAGATTGTGTTGAGAGGACGGGATGGAGCCGGGAGCACGTTGCCCACAGCCACCAATGCCGGCTGTACCGGTCTAGTTACTGTTGGCGAAATCGCGGCCATGTGTGGTGGGGAGAACTAGAGCGTAGCACTTCACCTTTTCACCACTGAAGGGCACAAAATGCATTCACATCACTACTGCCGATTGGATTGGCATTTGGCTATGAAACCTTTGTGAATTCTGGCTCTGAAACAAACCATTGAATTCATTTAATTATTTTCAAAGCTTTGCACTACAGTGGTAGGATCATATGGCGACCAAAAGATTACAACAACTTGCATTTGTACAGCGCGTTCAACGTAGGTAAAAGTCTCACAGGAGCATTATCGGGCAAAAATCAATGCCGAGCCACACAAGGAGATATTAGATGGGGAGACTAAATATTTAGTCAAAATAATAGGTTCAAATGAGCATCTTAAAGAAGGAGAGAGAAGTGGCACGGTGGAGAGCTTTAAGGAGGGAATTCTAGGCCCAATGGCCTAGACAGTTGAAGGCATGGCCACCAATGGTGGAGCAAAGGAAATCGGGATACGCAAGAGGCCAGAGTTGGAGGCACGCAGACATCTCGGGGGCAGGTCAGCTGTGGGGGAGGGGAGGGGTTGTGGGGCTGAAGGAGATTTAAGCAGGGGCGAAGCCATGGAGGGATTTGAAAACAAGGATGAGAATTATAAAATCGAGGCATTGCTTAACCGGGAGCCAATGTAGGTCAGCGAGCACAGGGGTGATGGGTAAGCGGGACTTGGTGCGAGTTAGGACATGGATGCGCACAGCAATGCGATAATGACCAGATAATCTTTTTTTAAGTGATGTTGGATGAGGAATAAATATTGGCCAGGCCAGTTCCCCTGCGCTTTGAAATAATGCTGTGGGATCTTTTTGACCCTCTGGGGGTGTTAGCCTGGAGCGGGACTCGAACCGACAACCCTCTGACTCAGAAGGTGAGTGGTGCTGCCCACTGAGCCACGGCTGACAGCCAGGAAGAACGAGCCCGTGAATAGTGGCCTTGAATTACGCAATCTTACCTCAGGAAGCCGAGCAGCTTCCTGTGATCTGTTCACATGGCCATGTGAGGCTGAATTATCTCTCCTCCCTCCAGCCTCCACGCACTGGTATCAGGTGTCACGGCCTCACTGTCTCCATGTTCGGGACAACAAACATGGGAAGAAAAGGCTCTGATCAGAAGTTGGCAGCAATCCCAGGGCCATTGTTCTGGTCACCGCTTATACACAGCTTTTGTTGTGAAACCAGATTCTACTCAGCTACTGATTTTCAAACACGCACCATAGTTACCAGTGGGATTTTTTTTTTTAAATTCATTCTTGGGATGCGGGTCGTTGCTGACAAAATAGCACTCTAGTCAAAGTCGTGGGTACAAGCCCCACTCCAGGGACTCAAACACAAAATTTAGACGGACAATCTCGTGCAGCACTGACGGAGCGCCGCACTGTCGGAGGTGCCGTCTTTCAGATTAGATGTTAAACCAGGACCCCGTCGGCAGTCTCAGGTGGACTCAAAAGATCCCATGGCACTATTTCAAAGATGAGCAGAGGAGTTATCCCCGGTGTCCTGGCCAATATTTATCCCCGAACCAAAATCACTAAAGCAGGTTATCTGATCATATTGCTGTTTGTGGGAGCTTGCTGTGCGCAAATTGGCTGCCGCGTTTCCTACGTTACAACAGTGACTACACTTCAAAAAGTACTTCATTGGATGTAAAGCACTTTGAGATGCCCGGAGGTGCTGAAAGACATTAGAAATGCAAGGTCTTTCTTTCCACTGTGGGCGAGGGAGGGGGGAAATCTCAGGTAGGATTCTCGCTCCCGATTGGCATCCGGCGAAATGTTTGTGGACAGCGGGCAAGGGTCAGACTTGGGTGTGATGCTTCCCACAGCCGAATAGCCTGCCTCTGCCCGTTCTCCGAGATCGTCACAGGGAGGATGGTAACTCGGGCGAGATGTCAGAGGGCGGCAACTGCATGCCTCTGCGAGAGACAGTGCCTTAAGCAGCGGAGGGGGCAGGCAAGTACTTCAAAGCAAAATATTGCCTCTTGTGACTCTGTGGGACTGACCTGTGCCATTTTAACGCATCGTTAACCAGTGTCAGTTTGGCAAGCAAATGTATTTTCCATAAGCCAGTGCATCACAGAGGAGTTTACAGGACAAATTCTGCGGTCATGCTCTCCCAGTGGGGAGCGAAAGCTTGCTCCAGTGCCAATTGGATGAGAGGCAGATTTTCTGTCGAGCGGTTCCTCACTGGGAGTAGGGGAGCACGGAAAGATTGTGCGTCAGCCGTGGCTCAGTGGGCAGCACTCTCACCTTGGAGTCCGGAGGCTGTGGGTTCAACACAAGAACATAAAAAATAGGAGCAGGAGTAGGCCATTTGGCCCCTCGAGCCTGCTCCGCCATTCAATAAGATCATGGCTGATCTGATCCTGGGCTCAGCTCCACTTCCCTGCCCGCTCCCCATAACTCTTTATTCGCTTATCGCTCAAAAATCTGTCTATCTCCACCTTAAATATATTCAATGACCCAGCCTCCACAGCTCTCTGGGGCAGAGAATTCCAGAGATTTACAACCCTCAGAGAAGAAATTTCTCCTCATCTCAGTTTTACATGGGTGACCCCTTATTCTGAGACTAAGTCCCCTAGTTTTAGTTTCCCTTATGAGTGGAAATATCCCCTCTGCATCCACCTTGTCGAGCCCCCTCATTATCTTATCTTCTGAACTCCAATGTGTATAGGCCTAACCTGCTCAACCTACCTTCGTAAGTCAACCCACTCATCACCGGAATCAACCTGGTGAACCTTCTCTGAACTGCCTCCAATGCAAGTATATCCTTCCTTAAATAAGGAGACCCAAACTGTATGCAGTACTCCAGGTGTGGCCTCACCAATACCCTGTACAGTTGTAGCAGGACTTCTCTGCTTTTAAACTCTATCCCCCTTGCAATAAAGGCCAACATTCCATCTGCCTTCCTGATTACTTGCTGTACCTGCATACTAACTTTATGTTTCATGCACAAGGTCACTGTACTGCAGAATTTTGTAATTTTTCTTCATTTAAATAATAATTTGCTTTTTTAACTTTTTCTGCCAAAGTAGATAACGTCACACTTTCCCACATTATATTCCATCTGCCAAATTTTTGCCCACTTAGCCTGTCTATATTCCTTTGTAGATTGTGTGTGTCCTTCTCACAATTTTCTTTCCCACCCTTTTGTATCATCAACAAACTACGCTACATTACACTCAGTCCTTTCATCCAAGTCATTAATATAGATTGTAAATAGTTGAGGCCCCATCATTGATCCCTGTGGCACCCTACTAGTCACTGTGTGTCAACCGAAAAATGACCCATTTATCCCGACTCTGCTTTCTGTTAGTTAGCGAATCCACTATCCATGCTAATATATTACTCCCAACACTGTGAACTTTTATCTTGTGCAGTAGCCTGTTAGGTGGCACCTTATCGAATGCCTTCTGGAAATCCAAATACACCACATCCACTGGTTCCCCCTTATCCACCCTACTTGTTTCATCCTCAAAGAACTCGAGCAAATTTGTCAAACATGATTTCCCTTTCATAAAATCATGCTGACTCTGCTTGACTGAATTATGCTTTTCCAAACGTCCTGTTACTGCTTCCTTAATAATGGACTCTAGCATTTTACCAACGACAGGCGTTAAGCCAACTGGTCTATATTTCCTGCTTTCTGTCTGCCTCCTTTTTTAAATAAGGGCGTTACATTTGCGATTTTCCAATCCGCTGGGACCGCCCCAGAATCCAGGAAATTTTGGTAGATTACAACCAATTCATCCACTATCTCTGCAGCCACTTCTTTTAAGACCTAGGATGTAGGCCATCAGGTCTAGGGGACTTGTCCACCTTTAATCCCATTATTTTACCGAGTACTTCTTTAATGATAATGATTATTTTAAGTTCCACCCTCCCTATTGCCGCTTGATTATCGATTATTGGGATGTTTTTTGTGTCTTCTACCGTGAAGACCGATACAAAATATTTCTTCAAAGTCTCCATTTTCCTGTTTAATAATAATAAAAATAATAATACTAATAATAATAATCCCAAGTCTCAATTTGTGCTCCAGAGAAGCGAGCACAAAAATCTAGGCTGACACTCCAGTGCAGTACTGAGGGAGCGGAGTGCTGTTGGAGGTGCCGTCTTTCCCTCAATCAACATAACAAAAACAGATAATCCGGTCATTACCACATTTCTGTCTGTGGGAGATTGCTGTACGCAAATTGGCTGCCACTTTTCCTACATTACAACAGTGACTACACTTCAAAAAGTACTTCATTGGCTGTAAAGTGCTTTGGGATGTCCGGTGGTCGTGAAAGCTGCTATATAAATGCAAGTCTTTATTTTTTTTTTTAATTCAATATTGGGATGTGGGCATCGCTGACAAGGCCAGCATTTATTGCCCATTGAGAAGGTGGTGGTGAGCCGCCTCTTGAACCATTGCAGGAACCCCCGGTGAAGGAACTCCCACAGTGCTGTTGGGGTGTTCCAGGATTTTGACCCAGCGGCAGCAACGATGCAGAAACGGCAATATATTTCCAAGTCAGGATGGTGTGTGATTTAGAGAAGGTGGTGCTCCCATGCGCCTGCTGCCCTTGTCCTTCTAGGTGGGAGAGGTCGCGGATTTGGGAGGTGCTGGAGTGCCAAAGAAACATTGGCGAGTTGCTGCAGTGCATCTTGTAGATGGTACACACTGCAGCCACGGTGCGCTGGTGGTGGAGGGGGCTGGATGTTTAAGCCTAGCGGATGAGGGGCCGATCAAGCAGCACATTAACTTTCTCCCCGACCCCCCAGCCCCCGGTGAACACGAGACCCTCAGTAAAAGGATACTGGTCCAGTCGTTCTCTCTTGTTCATGGTGGAGTCTCTCTTCTTGAGCTTGTTGAGGCCCAAGATCCAGTGGTTGGCTTCCTTTCCATCAGCGGCGATGAGGTCAAGGTTCTTCTTCCTGCCCTTGAAGATGATGGAGAAGCAACGATCAGCAGGGACCTCCATGGCGAACCTCTGCATGCCCTCAGTCTGGTGACCGGACCTCACCTCCTGGATGTCATCGATTGAGACTGTGGGAGAACATCGACAAAGAGGACATCAGTTTGCAGAGAAGGCGGAACATCATCTGCAGTAACACTCTGAACAACAACAAAAAACCCACATGGATAGGCGACATAAAACACAACACAATGCAGAGTGGAGCTCAAAGGGAGACTCAGTATTGTAGCACCATCTCAGACGGGGCTTCCCGTGAGCGTGGGAGAGTGGGATTGGTAGGTTTACAGCAAGTGCTATTATGGTTTTGAATGAGTCATTAAACCGAGGCTTCCCTTTGCCTGGATGCAATTGATCCCACGGCACCAGTCCAAGGAGAGTAGGGAGCTCCCTTGGCCAATATCGAATCCTCAACCACCATCACCACCACAAAAAACAGATCAACTGCTCACTGATCTTATTTTGTTGCTCATACACAACTGGAAGCCGCTTTTGCCAGCAAAACCACAGTGAATACAAAATAAATTAATTGGCCGTGAAGCACTTGGCCGTGGCTCAGTGGGAAGCACTCTTGCTCCTGAGTCAGAAGGTCATGGGTTCAAGTCCCACTCCAGAGACTTGAATCTACGCGGACGCTCCCAGTGCAGTACTGAAGGAGCGCTGCACTGTCAGAGGGGACATCTTTCGGACGAGACGTTAAATTGAGGTGCCGTCTGCCCTCTCGGGTGGATGTAAAAGATCGCACGTCAGTGTAGTGCGATGATGATTAGGGGAGTTATCCCTGCTGTCCTGGCCAATATTTATCCCTCAATCAACATCACTAAAAAAAAATGATCTGGTCATTATCACATTACTGTTTGTGTGAGCTTGCTGTGCACAAATTGGCTACCGCATTTCCTACATTAGAACAGTGATTACACTCCAAAAGAACTTCATTGGCTATAAAGCGCTTTGAGACATCTGGTGGTTATGAAAGGTGCTACTTAAGTGCAAGTCTTTCTCTCGCGGATGGGAAAGGCACTACATAAATGAAAGTTCCTTTTAAGTCCTCCCCCAACACAGACAGCCTATGAATAGAGACAGAGCAGGCGTCTCTCCTTATTTACTCCTTTTAAAACCCTTCATGATTATGAACAACTCTATCAAAACATGAGACAAAGAGAAGAGATATACTACTGAGAAAGACAGATGCTAAAAATTGTGTGTAAAAATCGGAGACTGTCGGGTAGAGCTCGAATGCAACTGCTGCTGCCACTGTTATAACTCGTATGAAACATAACACTTGTCTTAATCACCTCGTTATTCTAATGGAATTGTGGCCATTGGTGGGGCCGTAGGGGTACGAGGGTAAAACAATAAGGACTCACTCTGGACTGACAAGTCTTCTGTCAGATTGTTCCTGCTGTGATTCAAAGATGTATCACAAATCCAAAACAGAAACAGGGCTATCAGGGGCAGCCAGATTTCCTGACTCCCTCCGAGCTTTCTGAAGCAGTGCACACACACTCGCAGATAGGAAACTGACCTTGCACCTCTTTCCTTTGTGAAAACAGACGCAAAGTATTCATTAAGAACCACGCCAACATCTTCCGCCTCCACACACAGATTACCCTCATGGTATCTAATAGGCCCTACCCTTTCTTTAGTGATCTTGCTCTTAATATATTTATAGAACATCTTTGGGTTTTCCTTAATTTTGACTTGCCAAAGAATTTTTCATGCTCTTAGCGTTCCTAATATCCTTTCGAATATTCCTCCAGAGATTCTACAGTATTTAGCAGTCGGTATATGTCTGTTTCACAACCTCAGGACGTCCCAAAAGCACTTTAGGAAATATGAAGTACTTTTGAAGTGTAGTCACAGTTGTGCTCCCACAAACAGCCGTGTGAAAAAAGAAAGACTTGCATTTATATAGCACCTCTCACGACCACCTGACGTCTCAAAGCGTTTTACAGCCATTGAAGTACTTTTTGGAGTGTCATCACTGTTGTAATGTGGGAAACGCAGCAGCCAATTTGTGCACAGCAAGCTTCCACAAACAACAACGTGATAACAAAAAACGATTATCTTGTAATTATGTAAATTGAGGGATAAATATTGGCCAGGACACCCAGGATAATTCCCCTGCTCTTCTTCGAAATAGTGCCATGGGATCTTTCACGTCCACTTGAGGGAGCAGTCGGGGCCTCGGTTTAACATCTCATCTGAAATACGGCACCTCCGACAGTGCAGCGCTCCCTCAGTTTTACACTGGACTGTCAGCCTAGATTTCTGTGCTCAAGTCCCTGGAGTGGGACTTGAACCTACAACCTTCTGACTCAGAGAGTGCTACCCACTGAGCCACAGCTGACACTATAATGACTAGATAATGACTATAAATAGTGGCCAGGTCACTGGGGCGAATTCCTCTGCACTTCTTCAAATGGTCTCCATGGGATCTTTACTATTTACCCAAGAGGGCCTGCCCTCGGTTTAATGTCTCGTCCGAAAGACGGCACCTGCGACAGTGCAGCGCTCCCTCAGTATTGCACTGGGGTGCCAGCCCAGATTTGGCGCTCAAGTGTCAGGAGCGGGTCTGAAAACCCAGAACCTTCTGACCAACGCAGCAATCAGCGGGCAATTGGTTAAACGTCTGTCACCGATCTCCATCTGCGACGCAGGGTGGGAGCGGGAAACGGAACCTGGGATCCCTTGCGGCATTTTACGGATGACTGCCGCCTCCCAGTCCCAGATGGATCGGAGCAAACTGCATCTCCTGAAAACACAAGGGGTGGGGGGGGGGGGGGGGGCTGGTTGGGGGAGGACTCGGGTAGCATGAAGAGCCTCCGGGAACAGAGAGCTGGCCGCAGGTTCCACCACGGCCAAACAGAATTTTTCCCTGCAGGAAATGGATAAAGGAGACAAGAGATAAATAGGGGGCTGTTCCCTAGTTGCAGAGCACTGCCATTTAAAAGGGAAATTAACCTCTTAAAATACAGCACGCTCTTCCCACCAACTCCCCTTCTCCACCCAGTGTCTTGTCCATTGTGGCGATTCTTTCACGTGCAGTTCTGGTCACCACATTACTGGAAAGATGTGATTGCATGAGATGGGGCACAGAGGCTATTTATGAGGATGTTGCCTGGACTGGAGAATTTTAGCTATGAGGAAAGATTGGATAGGCTGTGTTTGTTTTCTTTGGAACAGAGAAGGCTGAGGGGAGACCTGATTGAGGTGTATAAAATTATGAGGGTCCTAGATAGAGTGGATAGGAAGGACTGATTTCCCTTGGCAGAGAGGTCAACAACCAGGGGGCAGAGATTTGAAGTAGTTGCTAGGAGGTTTAGAGGGGATTTGAGGGGAATTTTTTTCACCCAGAGAGTGGTGAGGGTCTGGAACTCACTGCCTGAAAGTGTGGTAGAGGCAGAAACTCTCACCACAGTTTAAAAAGTACTTGGATGTGCTGTAACCTACAGGGCTACGGACCAAGAGCTGGAAAGTGGGATTAGGCTGGATAGCTCTTTCTCGGCCGGCGCGGACACGATGCGTCGAATCGCCTCCTTCCATGTTGTAAATTTCTATGATTCTATGAAGTGTGGTCAGCCTATTGAACTGTGGAAGGCAACATACCAAACCCTGCCGTCTTCCTTATGTCCAGATGTGCATTTTGTTTTTTTAAACCTGTGATTGGGAAGAGGTCACCCTGGTTGGATTTGTCCCCGTCCCCACATACCACCCCACTAGCACGGGAGGGCTCCCGACCCAACACCATTGAGAGATCACGGTCACCACAGCGGCTGCAAGGAGAAGGCTCACAACATCTGCTCAGCTCTGAAAGGGACAAGCAGTAAAAGCGGCTGTGCCAGCGTGACCCTGATCCCGAGAATAAATAACAATGCTGACATTCTTCACCAACCCCCCCCGCCCCCCCCATCTCACACTGGCTCTCCCAATGCTCACTGAAAATAAAAAACACTTGCATTTATATGGCGCCTTTCACGACCTCAGGATCTCTCAAAGCACTTTGCAACCAATGAAGTGCTTTTAAAGTTTAGTCACTGTTGTAATGTAGGAAACGAGGCAGCCAATTTGCGCACAGCAAGCTCCCACAACCAGCAATGTGATAATGACCCGATAATCCGTATATAGTGATGTTGATTGAATGATAAATATTGGGTCAGGACACCGGGGATAATTAGTGCCATGGGATCTTTTACAACCACCCGAGAGAGCAGACGGGGCCTCGGTTTAGGTCTCACCTGAAAGATGGCACTATGGACAGTGCAGCGCTCCTTCAGTACTGCACTGGATTGTCAGGCTAGATTTATGTACCCGTATCTTGAGAGTGGGACTTGAACCCACAACTTTCTGACTCAGGAGGAGAAAGTGTTACCCACTGAGTCACGGCTGACACTGGCTGTCCCTCCCTCCCCAACACTTGCTGGCACTCTTGCACCCCGACTAGAAAGCTGGAACCACTCAGCACAAGTAATGTTCATTGCTGGGTTTCCAGTACTCTGTCAGCAGCAAGGATGGTTCCTGATCTCACCCAATGCTGCCACATGGTTATGGGGAGCGGGCAGGGAAGTGGAGCTGAGTCCATGATCAGAGCAGCTTATTAAATGGCGGAGCAGGCGCGAGGGGCCAGGTGGCCTACTTCAGCTTTTATTTATGTTCTTATGTTCATGGTGTAAATGAGAATTCAGGATCTCCCAATATCACTAAACAAATCTAGTCATTTATCTCCACTCTGTTTGTGGGAGCTTGGTGTACTAATTGGCAGCTGCGTTTCCTATATTACAGCAGTGACAACAATTCGAAAGTACTTCATTAGCCGTGAAGTGCTTTGAAGATGTGAAGGGCATAGAATCAAGATCATAGAATCTTACAGCACAGAAGGAGACCATTCAGCCCACCGTGCCTGTGCTTTGAAAGAGCTGTCAATTAGTTTCACTTCCCCCCCCCCCTGGTCTTTCCCTATAAAAATGCTAGCTCCTTCATTTAAATTCTTTATACAGCCAAAGAAACTTGCCAGTAAGGTTCGGAGGTAAGCTCACTCTGCCTGCAGCACTGATAAGTGTCAGCTGTGGCTCAGTGCCTCCACTGAGTAGCACTCTCTCCTCGGAGTCAGAAGGTTGTGGGTTCAAGTCCCACTCCAGGAACTCGATTTTAATGTCTCAGCCAAAAAACGGAGCCAGCAGCCTTCTCTCTCAGCACCGCACTGGGGGTGGACAGTTTAGATTATATCCTCAAGTCTCTGGAGTGGGCCTCAAACCCACGACTGCTGACTCAGAGGCAAGAGTGTGACTCAGTGAGTCAAGGCTGACACACAACGTGGACTAGTGTCTTAGAAACACTGCAATCGTCACAGGCTGCTCGCATATGGATCCCAGAAACAGCTAATAACACGCAACGCCTACACACCCCGTCCCCTTCCCATCAAAAACCCAGACAATATCCCGCACTCCCTGCACTCTGATTTCTACTCTCCGCATTCCTTACGTTCCCAGCTCAGCCCCGAATGTTAGAAGGAACCTCAGCCATTTGCTCAGTTTTTATGCTCTTCTATTCCAGCTGTGCCTGCCCCTTTAAATTCTCCGCCTGCCTTCCCTTGGTTTGGGATTCCTTGAATTCCAGTGTGATTGCTGGATAAACGTACCATTTCTTCCACTCCCATCATGCCCCTGGTTCGTGCCTGCCAAGCACACAAGCCAAGCCTTTAGTCCTTGAATGAATTTCGGCCCCCGGGGATTTTTTTCCTCTGTGTTGATACGAATGTACGAGAAAATCCAGAAGGAAACAGGACCATCCAGCCTCATGCCCTATGCTTTGTGAGCAAGACATCCCCTAACCCAGCCGGGTCCATGCAATCAGGAGATAATCAACAGATAAAAACCCACGGAGGGGGAACAGGAGGGGTGAAAAAAGCCGAAAAATTCTTATCCTGACCCCCACCTCATGGCCAGGAGACCATACAATCAGAAATTTACAGCACGGAAGGCGGCCATTCGGCCCATCATGTCCGCGCCGGCCGACAAAGAGCTATCCAGCCTAATCCCACTTTCCAGTTCTTGATCCATAGCCTTGTGCTAATTTCTACTAATGTGGCTCGGTGTCATATTTTTTGTAGTATAATACTCCTGTGAAGCGCCTTGGGACGTTTCACTACGGTAAAGGTGCTATATAAAATAAATGTAGTTGAAACGCTAGTCCATGCTTCAATCACCTCTGGACTTGACTTCTCCAGTGCCTTGCTACCTGCCCTCCTCGCATCAAGCTTCCATAAGCTTTGACCCATCCACAACGCTGCAGCCCGGGTCACTGCC
This sequence comes from Pristiophorus japonicus, assembly GCF_044704955.1. Lineage (NCBI taxonomy): Eukaryota > Metazoa > Chordata > Chondrichthyes > Pristiophoridae > Pristiophorus > Pristiophorus japonicus. The sequence continues at coordinate 287,916,968 of NC_091981.1, read as the reverse complement.
CGCAGGTCCCACCCTCTCCCAGCTCCCCGTCATCCAGGGCGGCGATGCTCCCATCGCGATGTTCAAATTCCTCGGCCCACCCTATCTTAGTGAGGTCCTCCTGCCTCTACAGCACAGTGCACACCCGCCCTTGCCGCCTCCTCTCATTTCCCTACTCCCTCCACTCTGCCATCATTCATTCAGCCTCACTCCTCCTGCCTCTGGAATTCTCTAGATGCTTTCAAATCCCTCCTCTTCCAGAGTGACATCACTTCAGTTGCCTGTCCTCGTATCTCCATCCACCTGCTCGCTCTTCCATGCTCAATGCCCACCGCATATATTCCCCCCCTCCCCTCCCCTCCCTCCCCCTCCCTCCCTCCCACCCCCCCTCCCACCCCCCCTCCCCTCCCCTCCCTCCCCCTCCCTCCCTCCCACCCCCCCTCCCACCCCCCCTCCCCCCTCCCTCCCTCCCTCCCTCCCCCCCCCCCGCAGCACTTTCCTTCTTATTGTAGAATGCTCAGACAGGTCTTTCTGGATTGTGAAGCGTGCTAGGGGTTGCTTTTTAATTAGTTGATTGCCTGACCTGTAACGTTTGATCTACTTATTAAAACCTTTCTAGCTGGAGCATGCTTTCGTGAGGAACTTTTACATATTTTTATTGATTCATTTGCGGGATGTGGGTAGTGCTGGTGAGCCAGCATTTATTACCCATCCCTAGTTGCAGGTGCGAGCGCTATACCAAGCTACCACCTAAAACGTATTAATGGGCCGCAGGACAATGTCAAGTGGCATCGGTAGTTGATCTCTCTACTTCGCTCTCTTTCCTCGTTTGTCTTTACTGTGATTTTTTTAAATTCATTCCGGGATGTGGGCATCGATGGCAAGGCCGACATTTATTGCCCATCCCTAATTGCTCTTGAGGTGGTGGTGAGCTGCCTTCTTGAACCTCTGCAATTCGTGTGCTGTTAGGGAGGGAGTTCCAGGACAATGAAGGAACAGCGATATATTTCCAAGTCAGGATGGTCAGGGGCCAGGAAGAGGGATGGAGTCGGTGGCTAGGAACAGAATTTGTGGCACAGAAGACGGCCATTCGGCCAATCGTGCCCACTCCCTGTTTGAAAGAGCTGCCCAATTAGTACCTCTCCCTTGCTCTTTTCCCGTAGTCACGCAAAATTTTCCACTTCATAGGGAGTTTCCGTTATAAATGTGGACACAGGAATTTATAAGGGGGGGGGGGGGGGAAATTGACACAAATGTGTTACAACAGGAAGTATGGCTTTGCAAACAGGAAGTGGGAACAGACCTGTGAATTTTAAAATAGATTCCTGTGTAATATCTCCAAGTTTGCAGATGACACTAAGCTGGGTGGCAGTGTGAGCTGTGAGGAGGACGCTAAAAGGCTGCAGGGTGACTTGGACATGTTAGGTGAGTGGGCAAACGCGTGGCAGATGCGGTATAATGTGGATAAATGTGAGGTTATCCACTTTGGTGGCAAAAACACAAAGGCAGAATATTATCTGAATGGTGGCAGATTAGGAAAAGGGGCGGTGCAGCGAGACCTGGGTGTCATGATACATCAGTCATTGAAGTTTGGCATGCAGGTACAGCAGGCGGTGAAAGGGGCAAATGGTTGACCTTCATAGCTAGGGGATTTGACAATAGGAGCAGGGAGGTCTTACTGCCGTTGTACAGGGCCTTAGTGAGGCCTCACCTGGAATATTGTGTTCAGTTTTGGTCTCCTAATCTGAGGAAGGACGTTCTTGCTATTGAGGGAGTGCAGCGAAGGTTCACCAGACTGATTCCCGGAATGGCAGGACTGACATATGGAGGAGAGGCTGGATCGACTGGGCCTTTATTCACTGGAGTTTAGAAGGATGAAGGGGATCTCATAGAAACATAAAATTCTGACGGGACTGGACAGGTTAGATGCAGGAAGAATGTTCCCGATGTTGGGGAAGTCCAGAACCAGGAGACATAATCCAAGGATAAGGGGTACGTCATTTAGGACCAAGATAAGGAGAAACTTCTTCATTCAGAGAGTTGTTAACCTGTGGAATTCCCTACCACAAAGAGTTGTTGATGCCAGTTCATTGGATATATTCAAGAGGGAATTAGATATGGCCCTTACGGCTAAAGAGATCAAGGGGTATGGAGAGAAAGCAGGAACGGGGTACTGAGGTGAATGATCATCCATGATCTTATTGAATGGTGGTGCAGGCTCGAAGTGCCGAACGGCCTATTCCTGCACCTATTTTCTATGTTTCTATGTTTCTAATAGATAGATATCAGGATTTAAGTATTTGTGCTTGGTTGAAATGAAAGCAAACACAGTGGGTGTGAGCTCATAGTACGAGAAGCAGCTTTACAAACAATTACAGAGAATCTTCTGTCCCTCCCCATGCCGGATTGGGACTGCCAAGAGGCAGCCGCTTGGCTGACCACACCACTGAGCCGGATTAAAGCTCCTGGTCACGTTCAGCTGGTGTTTAACCCAAGTGGCTACATTCTAATAACTGCCCCAGGGTGTGCACGGCTCTGCAACTTGTCCACCTCTGACTGGGCGACTGGCGTTGGTTCACCTGGCTCAGAGCAGTGGGCCCAACCCATGAGCTGAAACCAAACACCTGCCGGGGTCACCGAGGGAAAGCGAGCTGCAGCACCACACCTCGGCCAAGCAACAATGCCTCGGAGTCTGTAGAACCACACGGAGTATGGTGTACAGTTCTGGTCACAGATTATAAAAAGGATCTAGAGGCACCAGAGTTGGTGCAAAAAAGATTTACAAGGATGATACTAGAGGGTATACATATCAAGAAAGGATGAACAGGCTGGGTCTCTCGTCTCTTTGAAAGAAGGCTGTGGGGTGACCTAATAGAGGTCTTTAAAATTCTGAAAGGTTTTAATAGAGTGGATACAGAGAGAATGTTTCCACTTACAGGGAAGAGCATAACTAGAGGCCATCAATACAAGATAATAACCAAGGAATCCAATAGGGAATTCAGAAGAATTCAGAAGAAACATCTTCACCCAGAGAGTGATGAGAATGTGGAACTCGCTACCACAGGGAGTGGTTGAGGCGAATAGTATTGCTGCATTTAAGGGAAGGCTAGACAAGCAGATGAAGGAGAAGGGAACAGAGGGTTATGCTGATAGATTTAGATGAGGAAGAATGGGAGGAGATTCAAATGAGTATAAATGCCAACATGGACTGATTGGGCCAAATGGCGTGTTTCTGTGCTGTATATCCTGTGTAATTCTATGTAACTGGGTTTACTCAAAATCCAGGATGTCAGAGTAATTTACATAACTCCCCTCTCCCACTTTTACATTGTCCCCTTGCTCGGGCCTCGGTTTCATTTGCTCTCGGGACGTGGGCAAGGCTGGTATTTATTGCCCTCGAGCAGGTGGTGGTGGGCCTTCCCCTTGAACCACTGCCGTTCTTGCAGTGACAGTGCTCCCACAGTGCCAGTGAGCTGGGGGATTTAGAACCCCAAGACCAGTCCCAATCCCGCAGACCCGATTCTTGGTATGGGTGCTGCACATCATGTGCTCTGGCCGGATGCAGGTGGTCTTTGTGAGTGAGTGGGCAAAAATTTGGCAGATGGGAGTATAATGTTGGAAAGTGTGAGGTTATGCACTTTGGCAGAAAAAAATCAAAGAGCAAGTTATTATTTAAATGGAGAAAAATTGCAAAGTGCTGCAGTACAGCAGGACCTGAGGGTACTTGTGCATGAAACACAAAAGGATAGTATGCAGGTACATCAAATGATCAGGAAGGCCAATGGAATTTTGACCTTTATTGCAAAGGGGATGGAGTACAAAAGCAGGGAAGTCTTGCTACAGTTATACAGGGTATTGGTGAGGCCATACCTGGAATATTGCGTGCAGTTTTGGTTTCCATATTTAAGCAAGGCTATACTTGCTTTGGAGACAGTTCACAGAAAGTTCCCTAGGTTGATTCCAGAGATGAGGGGGTTGACTTATGAGGAAAGGTTGAGTAGGTTGGGCCTCTACGCATTGGAATTCAGAAGAATGAGAAGTGATCTTATCGAAACATAAAATTATGAGGGGGCTTGACAAGGTGGATGCAGAGAGGATGTTTCCACTGATAGGGGAGACTAGAATTAGGGGGCATAATCTTGGGCCGCCCATTTAAAACTGAGATGAGGAGAAATTTCTTCTCCCAGAAGGTTGTAAATCTGTGGAATTCGCTGCCTCAGAGAGCTATGGAAGCCGGGACATTGAATAAATTTAAGACAGAGATAGACAGTTTCTTAAACGATAAGGGAATAAGGGGTTATGGGGAGCGGGCGGGGAAGTGGACCTGAGTCCATGATCAGATCAGCCATGATAGTATTAAATGGTGGAGCGGGCTCGAGGGGCCGTATGGCCTACTCCAATTTCTTATGTTCTTATTTAAGTAATGCGCTGCGCTAGGTGGGCTTGGGAACGGGAACAGTAGGCCGCCTCGATGAACTGGCCCAGTGTGCCGTTTCACACTACGATTCACACTAAGGGATGGTTTTCTAGACCAATATGTCGAGGAACCAACTAGGGGGGAGGCCATCTTAGACTGGGTGTTGTGTAATGAGAGAGGATTAATTAGCAATCTCATTGTGCGAGGCCCCTTGGGGAAGAGTGACCATAATATGGTGGAATTCTGCATTAGGATGGAGAATGAAACAGTTAATTCAGAGACCATGGTCCAGAACTTAAAGAAGGGTAACTTTGAAGGTATGAGGCGTGAATTGGCTAGGATAGATTGGCGAATGATACTTAAGGGGTTGACTGTGGATGGGCAATGGCAGACATTTAGAGACCGCATGGATGAATTACAACAATTGTACATTCCTGTCTGGCGTAAAAATAAAAAAGGGAAGGTGGCTCAACCGTGGCTATCAAGGGAAATCAGGGTAGTATTAAAGCCAAGGAAGTGGCATACAAATTGGCCAGAAATAGCAGCGAACCCGGGGACTGGGAGAAATTTAGAACTCAGCAGAGGAGGACAAAGAATTTGATTAGGGCAGGGAAAATGGAGTACGAGAAGAAGCTTGCAGGGAACATTAAGGCGGATTGCAAAAGTTTCTATAGATATGTAAAGAGAAAAAGGTTAGTAAAGACAAACGTAGGTCCCCTGCAGTTAGAATCAGGGGAAGTCATAACGGGGAACAAAGAAATGGCAGACCAATTGAACAAGTACTTTGGTTCGGTATTCACTAAGGAGGACACAAACAATCTTCCGGATATAAAAGGGGTCAGAGGGTCGAGTAAGGAGGAGGAACTAAGGGAAATCTTTATTAGTCGGGAAATTGTTTTGGGGAAATTGATGGGATTGAAGGCCGATAAATCCCCAGGGCCTGATGGACTGCATCCCAGAGTACTTAAGGAGGTAGCCTTGGAAATAGCGGATGCATTGACAGTCATTTTCCAACATTCCATTGACTCTGGATCAGTTCCTATCGAGTGGAAGGTAGCCAATGTAACCCCACTTTTTAAAAAAAGAGAGAGAGAGAAAATAGGGAATTATAGACCGGTCAGCCTGACCTCAGTAGTGGGTAAAATGATGGAATCAATTATTAAGGATGTCATAGCAGCGCATTTGGAAAAAAGGTGACATGATAGGTCCAAGTCAGCATGGATTTGTGAAAGGGAAATCATGCTTGACAAATCTTCTGGAATTTTTTGAGGATGTTTCCAGTAAAGTGGACAAGGGAGAACCAGTTGATGTGGTATATTTGGACTTTCAGAAGGCTTTCGACAAGGTCCCACACAAGAGATTAATGTGCAAAGTTAAAGCACATGGGATTGGGGGTATGGATGTGCTGACATGGATTGAGAACTGGTTGTCAGACAGGAAGCAAAGAGTAGGAGTAAATGGGTACTTTTCAGAATGGCAGGCAGTGACTAGTGGGGTACCGCAAGGTTCTGTGCTGGGGCCCCAGCTGTTTACATTGTACATTAATGATTTAGATGAGAGGATTAAATGTAGTATCTCCAAATTTGCGGATGACACTAAGTTGGGTTGCAGTGTGAGCTGCGAGGAGGATGCTATGAAGCTGCAGAGTGACTTGGATAGGTTAGGTGAGTGGACAAATGCATGGCAGATGAAGTATAATGTGGATAAATGTGAGGTTATCTACTTTGGTGGTAAAAACAGAGAGACAGACTATTATCTGAATGGTGACAGATTAGGAAAAGGGGAGGTGCAACGAGACCTGGGTGTCATGGTACATCAGTCATTGAAGGTTGGCATGCAGGTACAGCAGGCGGTTAAGAAAGCAAATGGCATGTTGGCCTTCATAGCAAGGGGATTTGAGTACAGGGGCAGGGAGGTGTTGCTACAGTTGTACAGGGCCTTGGTGAGGCCACACCTGGAGTATTGTGTACAGTTTTGGTCTCCTAACTTGAGGAAGGACATTCTTGCTATTGAGATAGTGCAGCGAAGATTCACCAGACTGATTCCTGGGATGGTGGGACTGACCTATCAAGAAAGACTGGATCAACTGGGCTTGTATTCACTGGAGTTCAGAAGAATGAGAGGGGACCTCATAGAAACGTTTAAAATTCTGACGGGTTTAGACAGTTTAGATGCAGGAAGAATGTTCCCAATGTTGGGGAAGTCCAGAACCAGGGGTCACAGTCTAAGGATAAGGGGTAAGCCATTTAGGACCGAGATGAGGAGAAACTTCTTCACCCAGAGAGTGGTGAACCTGTGGAATTCTCTACCACAGAAAGTTGTTGAGGCCAATTCACCAAATATATTCAAAAGGGAGTTAGATGAAGTCCTTACTACTAGGGGGATCAAGGGTATGGCGAGAAAGCAGTAATGGGGTACTGAAGTTGCATGTTCAGCCATGAACTCATTGAATGGCGGTGCAGGCTATAAGGGCTGAATGGCCTACTCCTGCACCTATTTTCTATGTTTCTATGATTCAAAGTTGATGCATCAAACTGAATTAGCAGGTTCATCAGAGCAACAACTTACATTTATATAATGCCTTTAACATTGTGAAAATATCCCATTGCACTTCAAGGGAGCAATTATCAAACAAAAAAGGATATTGAGCGGCAGAAGGAGATATTGGGACAGACGAACAAAAGCTTGATCAAAGAGGTAGGTTTTAAGAAGCGTCTTAAAAGGAAGAGAGAGAGAAGGTAAGGTTTAGGGCGGGAATTTCAGAGCTTAGAGCCGAGGTAGCTGAAGGCACGGGCTCCAATGGTGGAATGGTTAAAATCCGAGATGCGCAAGTGGCCAGAATTGGAGAAGCGCAGGGATCTCGGGGTTGTAGGGATGGAGGAGGTCACAGCGATACTGAGGGGCCAGGCCATCAATGGGTTTGAACACAAGGGTGAGAATCTTGAAATCAGGGCGCTGCCGGACCAGGAGCCAATGTCGGGCTGCAAGCACAAGGTGAGGTCGGCGTCCTGAGGGTAGATGCTGGACCCACATAATGTGGATCGCCACGGACGAAAGCTGCATGGGAGTTAGTCCGTTCACACCCACAAGTAGCGTTGAAGGCACGAGCCCCATGTGCTGCCTGTTGCTGCATTAACAAGGCAAGGAGACCTTTGGATCTGGTGTAGTGTTCAAAGCCCAGTGCAATCTCCGACGGCCGTTCAGCCTTCAGCACCAGCTCAGTCAAAGAGATAGTTATGTCGTCGCTGCCTCCAGAGATGCTCAGACCCATCTAAATCCTCAATGTCAATAGACTCCATCCGCTTTGCGCCTTGGGACCTTTTACTAAAAGGCTCTACATAAATGCAAGTTGCTGTTTTTATTAAAGCAATGGGTTTCACAGCTCCAGGAGTCCAGGGTATTACAGGATGACCACACTGGGCTCTGTGTCTATCGATGTGTCCTTCTCTCTGTGGCTGTGTATCTGTCTCTGTGCCTATGGCTGTGTGCCTATGTGAGCATGTGTATGCACGTGCATGTGGGCAAGTTATGTGTGTGTCTGTGTGCGAGCGTGTGCAAATTCCACCGTGGTAGCTTGAGAATTGAATTCAGTTGAAGAAATCGAAAAATAAAAATCCGGTAATCCGGTGTCAGTAAAAGTGACCACGAAGCTGTTGGGATGGTTGTTAAAAACCCAACTGGGTCACTAATATCCTTTAGGGAAGGAAACCTGCCATCCTTATCCGGTCTGGCCTATATGTGTCTCCAGTGTTGACTCTTAAACTGCCCTCTGAAGTGGCTTAGCAAGCCACTCCATTGTGTCGAAACGCTACAAAGAATTAAAAGCACTGTGGCAGCACCTTCACCACACGGGCTGCAGCGGTTCAAGGTGGCGGCTCACCTTCTCAGGGTAAATAGGGACGGACAATCACTTCCGGCTCCGCCAGCAATGCCAATGCCTCCGGGGGTGGGGGGGGGGAGTGAAGACACCAAGTGATTGATTGGCACCCCATCCACCACCTTAAACATTCACTCCCTCCACCACCGGTGCACCGTGGCTGCAGTGTGTACCATCTACAAGATGCACTGCAGCAACTCGCCAAGGCTTCTTCGACAGCACCTCCCGAACCTGCAACCTCTATCACCTAGAAGGACAAGGGCAGCAGGTGCAAGCGAACACCACCCCCTCCAAGTCACACACCATCTTGACTTGGAAATATAATCGCCGTTCCTTCATCGTCGCTGGATCAAAATCCTAGAACTCCCTCCCTAACAGCACTGTGGGAGAACCTTCACCACGCGGACTGCAGCGGTTCAAGGCGGCGGCTCACCACCACCTTCTCAAGGGCAGTTAGGGATGGGCAATAAATGCTGGCATTGGCAGCGACGCCAAAATCCAATGATTGAATAAATAAATTAAAAAAGGTGAGGAGATCCACCTCACTTGTGATGCACTCCCTGGTCAAACTGCTAACACTTTCTCGGCTTAGGATCATGCATGAAGCGCGGCTATTAGTGTTGGGTACTGGAAGGGGGTGTGGTGGGGGGGCAGTCAGTAGTTGGGGTCCTCTGCCTCAGTTAGGGCCGGCACCTCCCACGAGAGGAAACCGGACAAAGAATGAGAGAAATAAGAGAGCGACAGAGTAGTGCACTAAAGCCAAGTGAAGAACCCCCTCCCCCCGCCCCCCCCCGCGCCAAGATCTGCGCAGACACATTCCTGCTGCTGTACGGGACGCTGCGGTGGGGAAAATGGTTGCCATTTCGGGCACGTAGTAAATCACTGTGTTCAGTTTTATCCAATGAACAGGTGGGGGACGCAGGAACAAGATGGATGGTGGTGGTGGCTGGAGGGTTACCAACTCTGGCCGGATGTATTCCTGGAGGTTTCATCACAGGACCTCCTCCCTTCAACTGCCCCGCCCCTCTCGCTCCCGCCATTGGACACGTCCAGCTTCGTGTCGCAAGGCCTTGCCACGGCCTACTGGATAGCGAGCAGTCTCTTCGTTACCAGATTGACTGTCAGGTCGCCAACATTTTTACAACTAACAAACACAAGTGTTCATAAAAACTTTTTTTTTTTTAAATATTCTTTTGATTTTTCTCCCGGGGGATTAATCTTCAATTGCTGGAGACTCGTGGGCAATCCTGGATGGTTGATATCCCCAGACTGGGAGAGGTGGGGGGGAGCGGGGGGGGGGGGGTTTATCCTCAATGATTTGACAGGCCCAAAGGTTTATTTTAATGCAAGTGTTGAAACTCCACAGACAAGGAATACACTTTAACCCGATTCCAAGACGCCCAGGATTGCTGTGGGTGTGTTCCCAAGGGTCGAGTTTCATGCCCATGTTAAGTTATTGAGAGAACGGTGCCAATACTCTGGTGGATGGGACCACTGTTACTGTGGAGTGTCGGAGGCAGCGGCCGTTTCCCGTGCTGACTAAGGGCTGAGTCCACTGTTGCCGAACACAACTAAATTCTAACAGTTACTGCTGCGGCCTCCGCAGTGTTGAAACAGGGCTGAAGTGGAGCTCAAGGGTACAGCAAGTACAAGGTCTGCCCTCACCAGCACCTTTGCCTGATCAAGGACAACACACACTCCTGCATTGTGAGCATGAGGAAACATAGGAACAGCAGGAGGCCATTCAGCCAACCGAGCCTGTTCCGCCATTCAATTTGATCGTGTCTTAACTCCCATTTACCTTCCTTGGCTCTGTAACCCTTAAATAAAACCCTTACCTATCTATCTCAGTTTTGACATTTTCAATTGACCCTCAGTCTCAAATAGCTTTGTAGGGGGGGGCGGTAAAGAGAGTTCCAGATTTCCACTAACCCTTTGTGTGAAGAAGTGCTTCCTGACATCACCCCTGAACGGCCTGGCTCTAATTTTAAGGTCATGCTCACTTGTTCTGGACACCCCCCCCCCCCCCCACACCAAACAAAACAATTTCATATAATCATAGAATGATACAGCACAGAAGGAAGCCATTCAGTCCCCCGTGCCTGTACCGGCTCTTTGATATAGCTATCAATTTAGTCCCACTCCCCTGCTTTTTACCCAAATTCCCTTTTGAAAGTTACCGTTGAATCTGCTTCCACCACCCTTTCAGGCAGTGCGTTCCAGAACACAACAACTCGCTGCGTAAGCAAGTTTCTCTCTGATTAGCATAGAGGGGAACTTAGATAACATACGAGGGCAAAGGAAAAGAAGGGTATGGCTGCTAGGGTAAGTGATGAAGAGGGGAATGGGAGGAGGATGGTGTGGAGCATAAACACCAGCATGGTCAGTCGGGCCTGTTCCTGTGCTATATATTCTACACAATGTGTAATGTAATATCCTGTCAAATTCTTCAATCATCTTTAAAACCACAATTTGATCCCCCTTAATCTTCTAGCAAGTAGACGCTGTTGAATTTAGTGTCAGCGAGTTCACTGTGACTCAGCCGGCTAATATAGGGAGGGGCCAGCTGAGCCACACGGACTAGGCAAGGTCCCCAGTTCTGTCGAAGGGTCACTGACCTGAAACATTAACTCTGTTCCTCTCTCGCCACAGATGCTGCCTGACCAGCTGAGTATTTTTGCAGCATTTTCTGTTTTTTTCCGTCCCCTCCGACTTGTCCGGCTTAGGGAGTGGGCAAATCGATCAGGGCCTCCGCTCCTGAACGCGTTCCAGTGACCCCACGTATCGCTGTCGGAGGAGGAAACGTGGGGAGGCGGGCAGCCAAGCAGTCGAATAGCCCGCCTACCGTCCAGGCCCGGGTGGGGGCGGGATGGCCAACCACTGGAGTGACCCGTGGAGCTGTCCCCAAGCCTGCAGTCAGTGGCCTTTAGGGAGGACAGGGAGGAACTCGGCAGAAGAGGGAGGAAGCGTAAGCTATTACAGCATGGTGAAGTGAATGGACCCCCTTCACTCCGCTGGGGCATGGCTCCGTGGCTGCCATCAGCCCTCCACAACCTTGCCCCAAAATATTGCCCTTGCGAGCCTTGGCAAGCAGGCTATTTGACCATGGGTGCGTCACAGACTACCCCTGGCGCTTTTCCTCACCAGTGTTCACACAGGCACCCTTTCCAGCTGCTGACATTTCCCTTGCTCACCCAAGCGCCCGGGTTACGGAGACCTTGATCACCATCAAGTGATCTGAACTCCCTGCACCAAACTCACCACCCCTCCACCTCACTGCTCCCCTTCCCCTACCTTTTCGCTCACCTCCCCTTAGCTCTCTACAATTACCAGCAGCAGGTCCCCCTCTGGGAAGCACGCAGGCGTAACTTTGAAAGATGCTTTATAAATGTAACTTGCTCTGGGTTTGGTTTCACTTCCCGCTCTCCCGCTTTGGGCGGATTGCCTACCATCGCCGCGCCTTTTTATCAAAAGAAAAACAAAAAACATTGCGCTAAAGCTTCCCGAACAGACTCACAGATTTGGGCCCTGGCCGTCTTCAGGATTTTTTGCGAATCGTACCACACCGTCCGACAGTCCTCTTGGAGCTTATAAAAGCGGGACTTCATCCACGAGCTGGATTTGATCTTCTGCAGGTGGCTGCCTTTCAGCAGGACTTTCAGATCTTCATCGTTGATGAAGCCTTGAAAGGAAAATAGAAACGACAAATCAGTCAAAGAGTTGATGGAAGGACAGAAGGGTGAGGGAAGGGTGCAGGAAGGGCAAATAATCGCGTGCACAGTGCTCCATCAAACTAAAGCTGCTTTTACCCTGGTGTTTGAACAATGATCCGGTGGAATGTGAACAATATTTCCCAGGTGCTGCCGTTGGGATAAAGCGAGCTGAATTATAGAAATTTAAAACATGGAAGGAGGCCATTTCGGCCCATCGTGTCCGCATTGGCCGACTAAGAGCTATCCAGCCTAATCCCACTTTCCAGCTCATGGTCCATCATCATCATAGGCAATCCCTCGAAACGAGGATGACTTGCTTCCACGCCAAAAAAGGGTGAGTTCACAGGTGTTTCAATGATAATATTCCAAGTCCTGAACTACATCGTGAAGGGTGGAAGATGCCTGTGCGTGGATTTTTTTAATATGCGGTGGCCGTTGCACACCAACCACCACACGGGCTTGACAGAGCTAGGTCTTGGTCCAGTGGCAAGGGTTACCCAAGACAACTGGAGACCAGCTCTGCTGCACTGATCTAATGCGCGCACATATCGCAGTGTGGGCTGGGCCCGTGCTGCCCCTGGGCCTCTGGCCCCAAACTCACGCCTCCCCTGGGCCCCGATCACATCCCTCCACAGTCGCTCGCCGCTCCTTCGCCCCGACCTCGCCGCATTTAGAGTTATCCCTTGGTCCATAGCCCTGTAGGTTACGGCACTTTAAGTGCACATCCAAGTACTTTTAAAATGTGATGAGGGTTTCTGCCTCTACCACCCTTTCAGGCAGTGAGTTCCAGACCCCCACCACTCTCTAGGTGAAGAAATTTCCCCTCAAATCCTTCTACCCATTACTTTAAATCTATGCCCCCCGGTTGTTGACCCCTCTGCCAAGGCAAATAGATCCTATCCACTCTATCTGGGCCTCAATTTTATACACCTCAATAAGGTCTCCCCTCAGCCTCCTCTGTTCCAAAGAAAACAAACCCAGCCTATCCAATCTTTCCTCATAGCTAAAATTATCCAGTCCAGGCAACATCCTCGTAAATCTCCTCTGTACCCTCTCTAGTGCAATCACGTTCTTCCTGTAATGCGGTGATCAGAACTACATGCAGTACTCTAGCTGTGGCCTAACCAGTGTTTTATACAGTTCAAGCATAACTTCCCTGCTCTTGTATTCTATGCCTCGGCTAATAATGGCAAGTATTCCATATGCCTTCTTAACCACCTTATCTGCCTGGCCTGCTACCTTCAGAGATCTGTGAACTCAGTCAGGTAAATGGCAGCAGTCAGCTCCCAGACACCAATCACTCTCGATCCAAACTGGACAAGCACCAATACCCAGCAGCTCTAAAACACGTTTTGTCTGAGGACTGGGGAGCACATTGCCCTTTCCCATTTCGAATCGGTTTCTGGGATTGTGAGCTGCACTGGCAGTATCTGTTGCACTGTCCCTAGTTATCCTCATTCCCTGGAGACTGCACCCAGACCTGATGGGAAAGCTTGTGTGCTCCCATCACCGGAAGAGCTATACCGACAGGAACATAACCCCTGGTAAGGCCACCCAGAACTGGTCGAAGGATAGGAGTCAGGCTAAAGGCCAGTCCACCCATTTGTGTGTCAACTGTGGCTCAGTGGGCAGCACCCTCGCCTCTGAGTCAGAAGGTTGTGGGTTCAACCTTCAGGGATTTGAGCACATAGCTCTAGGCTGACACACCAGTGCAGTGTTGAGAGAGCGCTGCAGTGTCAGAGGTGCCGTCTTTCGGATGAGAGGTTAATGGGGTGCTCTCTCAAGTGGACGTAAAAGATCTCGGGGCCACTATTTCAAAGAGCAGGGAGTTATCCTGGGTGCCCTGGCCAATATTTATCCCTCAATCAACATCACTAAAAACAGATTATCTGGTCATTATCACATTGCCGTTTGTGGGAGCTTGCCGTGCGCAAATTGGCTGCTGCGTTTCCCACATTACAACGGTGACTACACTCCAAAAGTACTTCATTGGCTGTAAAGCGCTTTGAGACATCCGGTGGTGGTGAAAGGTGCGATATAAATCTAAGTCTTTCTTTCTTTCCTGGTAGTCAGTAAGCCAGGCTAAAGGGCAGTTCACTGGGTGGGGGCAATACAAGTCAAGTGAAATGCCAGTCTATGTAAAGATGTATTTCGCTATGGAAACATCCCGGAGACAAGACAAGTTTGTTGCAGACTGGAAAATGTGAACATTGACTGTGGAGAACCAGGATCTGATGGGTGCGAGGCCAGATGTTATTCTGATCAGAGTCAAGAATCGTGCTTTGCTGAGTGGATGAAATGGGAGACGCTATGACCAACTGGATATTTATCCAGCTCCTTTTTGAAGGAGTTAATCAGCAAGATCAGTTGCCGTTTGCGTCCCATCATTTGCCTCCATTTCCCCTTTGTGAAGCACCCTGGCATCTGTTAAATGAATGTCCAAAAGCAAGTCATTATTGTTGGAGCTCAAACCTTTCATTTTAAACCTATGCCCTGATCCTACAGTACCGGACTCAGTGTTGTAAATGTCATCTACACCCCATCCAACAGTAAGCTACCAAAGATGGCACACGATATTCCAAATGCAGTCTCGGCAGTGGCCTAAACAAGGCTACAACTTCTTAGTATGCCTTATAGTCCGACGACGCTGATTTGCCCTATATTTAATCAGCTCTGTTGATCCAGAGTTTTCCATTGACTGGGACCTCTTGTCAAATAGTCACCCCCCCCATATTGCTCCTTCTCCACCAATATTAACAGGGGCCTTTTCATTGGGAGTTGATTGCACAGATGAGTTCACTGCAAGGTGGATACAAGACCAAAAATGGGGGGGTGGCTGAAGTAATATTAGTCTCGTCTCAGAGCATGCAGAAACCAAGCGCAGACAGCGGAAGGAGCGTGCGGCAAAACAGGCTCGCCATCCACCCTTTCCTTCAACCACCTGTGACAGAGACTGTAATTCCCACATTGGACTGCACAGCCACCTAAGAATTCACTTTTAGAGCGGCAGCAAGTCCTCCTCGATTCCGAGGGACTGCCTATGATGAATAGAAATTAGTAACAGGGGCCAACAGAGTAATTACTGCTGGCAACTACTGAACAGGGTGGTAGAGTTGTAAATTGAAGGAGTTTGCAATTCTACAGCGCCTTTCATGACCTTGAGATATCCTAAAGTGTTTCGCTGCCAATCAATTACTTTTGAAGTGCAATCATGGTTTTGTAAGTAAACGCAGCCGCCAAATTACATACAGCAAGGTTCCAGCAAAAAAAACAAACGAGCAGTTAATCAGTTTTGATTGAGGGATAAATATTCAATATCCCTGCTCTCCTTCGATTAGTTCCATGGGATCTTTGTGTCCAGCTGAGATAGGGCCTCGGTTTCGCATTTCATCCAAAAGACAGCGCAGCACTCCCTCCGTACTGCACCGCGAGCATCAGTCGAGGTTATGTGCTCGTGTCTCTGGAATGGGACTTGAACCCACAACCTCTTGCCTCAGAAGGGAGAGTGCTACTCAGCGACTCAAGCTAATTGCTTGCTTAGAAAAGGAAGGGTGCAATTGCACACCAGCTTTAGTGTCGCAGCAAAGCAGTGTCTGCTTCACTGTGATGTTGAGGTTGGTGCCAATCATCTCAGCACAGATTACACTGGAGCTGTGATGAAAATGCCCATCCCTCAGCAGCTGGAGGTTTCAGATCCGAACATAGGAACTGTTAGATGGAATAAGACCAAGGTCCATTTAGCTCGCCTTCTATCACCCTGGTATTTACAATATACATTAATGATTTACACGAAGGAATTGAAGGTAATATCTCCAAGTTTGCAGATGACACTAAGCTGGGTGGCAGTGTGAGCTGTGAGGAGAATGCTAAGAGGATGCAGGGTGACTTGGACAGGTTAGGTGAGTGGGCAAATGCATTTCAGATGCAGTACAATGTGGATAAATGTGAGGTTATCCGCTTTGGTGGCAAAAACAGGAAGGCAGGTTATTACCTGAATGGTGACAGATTAATAAAAGGGGAGGTATCATGGTACATCAGTCAATGAAGGTAGGCATGCAGGTACAGCAGGCAATAAAGAAAGCAAATGGCATGCTGGCCTTCATAGTGAGGGGATTTGAGTATAGGGAGCAGGGAGGTCTTACTGTAATTGTACAGGGCCTTGGTGAGACTACACCCTGAGTATTGTGTGCAGTTTTGGTCTCCTAATCTGAGGAAGGACGTGCTTGCTATTGAGGGAGTGCAGCAAAGGTTCACCAGACTGATTCCCGGGATGGCAGGACTGACATATGAGGAAAGACTGGGTCAGCTAGGCTTTTACTCATTGGAATTTAGAAGGATGAGAGGGGATCTCATAGAAACTTATAAAATTCTGACAGGACAGGGTTAGATGCAGGTGGAATGTTCCCGATGTTGGGGAAGTCCAGAACCAGGAGTCACAGTCTAAAAGATAAGGGGTAAGCCATATAGGACCGAGATGAGGAGAAACGTTTTCACCCAGAGAGTTGTGAACCTGTGGAATTCTCTGCCACAGAAGGTTGTTGAGTCCAGTTCGTTGGACATATTCAAAAGGGAGTTAGATGTGTCCCTTACGGCTAAAGGGATCAGGGGGTATGGAGAGAAGGTAGGGGTGGGGTACTGAAGTTGCATGATCAGCCATGATCATATTGAATGGTGGTGCAGGCTCGAAGGGCCGAATGGCCTGCTCCTGCACCTATTTTCTATGTTTCTATGGTAGTCACATGGTGCAACAATAATGTTGTTGACTAATGACAGCAATCAATCTCTATCACTTAGTCTGCAACAGATTCAGACACGAGGTGAGGAAAGCTCTAGAGGTGGAGCACTTTGGGAACCATAGGACCAAAGTCACCTGTTCCTCCCAAACAATGCTACACTCGCCACGTCATGTCTCAAATTACTCATATCCTGTATCCCAAAATTATATTTTCAAAAGAAGTCTATCCAAGTTGAATTTGAATGAGTCAACACGATCTGCTTCCACCATCTCCCTAGGGAGCCTGTTCCATAGATTTACCGCTCGTTCATTGCAATAATATTTCCGTAGATTCATTTTGAATTAACTTTCCTTCAAACGCAGGTCGTGTCATAAAAACATAAGAAATAGGAGCAGGAATAGGCCATACGGCCCCTTGAGCCTGCTCCACCATTTAATACGATCATAGCTGATCTGATCATGGACTCAGGTCCACTTCCCTGCCCACTCTCCATAACCCCTTATTCCCTTATCGTTTAAGAAACTGAATACATTTATGACAGAAATAGACAACGTCCCACTTTCCACAGCTCTGAGACAGCAAATTCCACAGATCCATAACGAGAAGAAATTTCTCCTTATCTCAGTTTTAAATGGGTGGCCCCTTATTCTAAGATCATGCCCGCTAGTTATAGTCTCCCCTATCAGTGGAAACATTCTCTCTGCATCCACCTTGTCAAGCCCCCTCATAATCTTATACGTTTCGATAAGATCATCTCTCATTCTTCTGAATTCCAATGAGTAGAGGCCCAACCTACTCAACCTTTCCTCATAAGTCAACCCCCTCATCTCCGGAATCAATGTAATGAACCTTCTCTGAACTGCCTCCAAAGCAAGTATAGCCTTTCGTAAATATGGAAACCAAAACTGCACGCAGTATTCCAGGTGTGGCCTCACCAATACCCTGTACAACTGTAGCAAGACTTCTCTGCTTTTCTACTCCATCCTCTTTTCAATAAAGGACAAGATTCCATTGGCCTTCCTGATCACTTGATGTACCTGCATACTATCCTTTTGTGTTTCATGCACAAGTATCCCCAGGTCTCGCTGTACTGCAGTTTTTTGCAATATTTCTCCATTTAAATAATAACTTGCTCTTTGATTTTTTTCTGCCAAAGTGCATGACCTCACACTTTCCAACATTATACTCCATCTGCCAAATTTTTGCCCACTCACTTAACCTATGCCTTTTGCAGATGTCGAGTGTCCTCCTCACACATTGTTTTTCCTCCCATCTTTGTATCATCGGAAAACTTTGCTACATTACACTCAGTCCCTTCTTCTAAGTCGTTAATATAGATTGTAAATAGTTGGGGTTCCAGCACTGATCCCTGTGGCACCCCACTGGTTACTGATTGTCTTCTGGTTCTACTGTTCTGGACAAGGTGGAACAGCTCATCATGGTCTCCATTATCTAGTCCCTTTAGAATCCTAAAAACAGCAATCATAACAATAGCAGTTTGCATGTATAGAACGCCTTTAATGTCCCAAAGCTCGAGAGCATTATCAAACAAAATTTGACACCGAGCCACATCAGGAGAAATTAGGACAGCTTGGTCAAAGAGGTAAGCTTTAAGAAGCGTCTTAAAGGAGAGGGAGGTAGAGAGACAGAGCAGTTGAGTGAGGCACTTCTAGAACTTAGGGCCCAGACAGCTGAAGGCACAGCCACCAATGGTGGAGTGATTAAACTTGGGGATGCGCAAGAGGCCAGAATTGGAGGAGTGCATAGATCTCGGAGGTCTTTAGGGCTGCAGGAGGTCAGAGATAGGGAAAGAGTTGAAAACAAGAATATAAAAATCAAGGGGTTACTGAACCTGGAGCCAATGTAGATCAGTGAGCACAGGGGTGATGGGCGAATGGGACTTGGTGCGAGTTAGGATAACAGCATCAGAGTTTTGGATGAGCTCAAGTTTACAAAGGGTGGAAGATAGGGGGACAGCCAGGAGAGCATTGGAATAGTCAAGTCTAGAGGCAACAAAGGCAACAAATGAGCTGAGGCAGGGACGGAGTGGAATATTGTTACGGAGGTGGTGATGCAAAGTGATTTCACGTCAACTTTCTCTACTCCAGAAGATTCCAGTTTTCATAATCGCTCCTCATAATCCAATCCCTCCATCCCTGTAATCATTCTAGTTTCCCTTTTCTATATACTTTCAATATATCTTTTTTGTTCTACAGGACCCCCAGATCTCTTTCACTTTCCATGCATATTAATTTATTTTCATTGAAATAATAGTCCTTTCCTGGAGCTATTGTTCCCAATTTGCATTTCTCTACATTGAATCCCATCTGCTTCCTGTCTGTCCAATTCCCAAGTATATTCAAATCCTCCTGTAGCTTACCCTGTTCAGGTTTGGATTCTGCCATCTTCATTAGCTTTGTATCATCTACAGATCCATTGTGACTCCTAGCTACAGATCACTTATGGAGATATATTTGGACAGATCCCAAAACAGACCCTTGCGGGACCCCAGTGGTAACATTTACCCAGCCTGATGACAATCCTGGTACCACCACCCTCTTGGTTCTATTGGTCAACCAACTACGTATCCATTGCAAAATAGTTCCAGTGATTCCCGCTTTCAGTTTCAGTGCCAGCCTTTCCAGAGGAACTATCAAAGACCTTACTAAAATCCAAGTACACCAGATCTACTGCCTCGCCCTATCCAACTCCTTTATCCTCAAGAAAACTAGCAAATTAGATTGGCAAGACATCCATATTGGCTATCTTTTATTTCTATCTAGATGTTCCATCATCTTATCTTTAATAAGGGTTTCCATAACTTTACTGGTAGTAAAATTGAAAATTCAAGAGATAATTGTGAAATAATTGGATGTGGATCATAGAATCATACAACAACAACTATTTATATAGCACCTTTAATGTAGTGAAATATCCTAAGGCGCTTCACAGGAGTATTATGAGACAACAAATTTGACACCGAGCCACATAGGAGAAATTAGGGCAGGTGACCAAAAGCTTGACCAAAGAGGTAGGTTTTAAGGAATGTCATAAAGGAGGAAAGGCAGAGAATTCTACAGCTTAGGGCCAAGGTAACAGAAGGCATGGCAGGCCACCAATGCTCAAGGAGGGCAGAATTAGAGGGGCGCAGACATCTCGGGGGGGTGGGGAAGGAGGGGTGGTTGGAGGAGATTACAGAGATAGGGAGGGGTGAGGCCATGGAGGGATTTGAAAACAAGGATGAGAATTTTGAAATCGAGACGTTGCTTAACTGGGAGCCAATGTAATTTGTCTATGTCCTTTTGCAGATTGGGTGTGTCCTCCTCACACGTTGCTTTTCTTTCCATCTCTGTATCATCAGCAATCTTGGCTACGTTACACTCGGACCCTTCTTCCAAGTTGTTAATATAGACTATAAATAGTTGGGGTCCCAGCACTGATCCCTGTGGCACCCCACTAGTTACTGGTTGCCAACCTGAGAATGAACCATTTTTCCCGGATCTCTGTTAGTTAGCCAATCCTAATATATTACCCCCAACCACATGAACTTTTATCTTGTGCAGTAACCTTTTATGTGGAACCTTGTCAAATGCCTTCTGGATGTCCAAATACACCACATCCACTGGTTCCCCTTTATCCTCCCTGTTCGTTACATCCTCAAAGAATTACAGCAAATTTGTCAAACATGACTTTCCTTTCATAAATCCATGCTGACTCTACCTGACCGAATTATGCTTTTCCAAATGTCCTGCTACTACTTCTTTAATAATGGACTCCAACATATTCCCAACCACAGATGTTGGACTAACTAATCTATAGTTTCCTGCTTTTTGTCTGCCTCCTTTTTTAAATAGGGACATTACATTTGCAGTTTTCCAATTTGCTGGGACCTCCTCAGAATCCAGGGAATTTTGGTAAATTACAATCAGTGTATCCACTATTCCTCCCGCTACTTCTCTTAAGACCCTAGGATGCAAGCCATCAGGTCCAGGGGATTTATCTGCCTTTAGTCCCATTATCTTACTGAGTACCATCTCCTTAGTGATTGTGATTGTGTTAGGTTCCTCCCCCCACTTTTGGCCCTTGAACATCCACTGTTGGGATATTGTTAGTGTCCTCTACCGTAAAGACCGATACAAAATATTCGTTCAGAGTTTCTGCCATCTCCATGTTCCCCATTACTAATTCCCCGGTCTCGTCCTCTAAGGGACCAACATTTATTTTCGCCACCCTTTTCCTTTTTATATACCTATAGAAACTCTTGCTGTTTTTATATTTTGTGCTAGTTTACTTTCATAGTCTATCTTCCCTTTCAATCATTTTTTTAGTCATTCTTTGCTGGCTTTTAAAAGCTTCTCAATCTTCTGTCCTCCCACTAGTTTTGGCCACTTTGTGTGCCCGTTTTTAATTGGATACCGTCCTTTATTTCTTTAGTTAGCCTCGGATGGCTATCTTTTCTTTTGCACCCTTTCCTCCTCACTGGAATATATTTTTCTTGAGAGTACTCTGGTTTGAGATCCAACTTTCTCACCCTCCATCTGGATTTGAAATTCAACCATGCTATGATCACTTATTCCAAGGGGATCCATTACTAGGAGATTGTTTATTAATCCTGTCTCATTACATAGGATCAGATCCAAGATAGCTTACCCCCTGGTTGGTTCCGTTACATACTGCTCAAGGAGCCCGTCCCTTATGCACTCTATGAACTCTTCCTCAAGGCTACCCTGACCAATTTGATTTGTCCAATATGGAGGTTATAATCACCCATGATTATTGCTGTTCCCTTTTTACAAGCCCCCACTATTTCCTGCTTTATACTCCAACCAACAGAGTTGCTACTGTTAGAGGGCCTATAGACTATGCCCACCATTGACTTTTTCCCCTTATCTCCACCCAAATGGTTTCAACATCCTGATCATGAGCTAATATCCTCTCTCACTATTACAGTGACTCCATCCTTTATCAATAGAGCTACCCCACCTCTTTTTCCCTTCTGCCTGTCCTTCCAGATTGTCAAATACCCCTGAATATTTAATTCCCAGTCCTGGTCACCTTGCAACCACGTCTCTGTGATGGCAATCAGATCATACATGTAGGTACCAACGATATAGGTAAGAAGCGGGAAGAGGTCCTACAAGCTGAATTTAAGAGCTAGGGGTTAAATAAAAAAATAGGACCTTAAAGGCAATAATCTCTGGATTGCTATCAGTGCCACGTGCTAATCAGAGTAGAGGGAGCAGGATAGTTAGAATAAATACGTGGCTTGAGCAGTGGTGCAAGAGGGAGAGATTCAAATTCCTGGGACATTGGAACCAGTTCTGGGGGAAGTGGGACCTGTACAAAAGGGACGGTTTGCACTTGGGCAGGACAGGAACTGATGTCCTGGGGGTAACATTTGCTAATGCAGTTCGGGAGTGTTTAAACTAATATGGCAGGGGGATGGGAACCGATGCAGCGAGACAGGGCGAAGTAATATGGAGTCAGAAACAGATGATAGAAAGGTAAAAAGCAAACGTGGAAGGCCGAGTAAACAAAGGCAAGAAACAAAAAGGGCCACACTACATCATAATTCTAAAAGGACAAAGGGTGTTAAAAAAACAAGCCTGAAGGCTTTGTGTCTTAATGCAAGGAGTATCCGTAATAAAGTGGATGAATTAACTGTGCAAATAGATGTTCACAGATATGATGTGATTGGGATTACAGAGACGTGGCTCCAGGATGATCAGGGCTGGGAACTCAACATCCAAGGGTATTCAACATTCAGGAAGGATAGAATAAAAGGAAAAGGAGGTGGGGTAGCATTGCTGGTTAAAGAGGAGATTAATGTAATAGTTAGGAAGGACATTAGCTTGGATGATGTGGAATCTATATGGGTAGAGCTGCAGAACACCAAAGGGCAAAAAACGTTAGTGGGAGTTGTGTACAGACCTCCAAACAGTAGTAGTGATGTTGGTGAGGGCATCAAACAGGAAATTAGGGGTGCACGCAATAAAGGTGACTTTAATATGCATATAGATTGGGCTAACCAAACTGGAAACAATACAGTGGAGGAGGATTTCCTGGATTGCATAAGGGATGGTTTTCTAGACCAATATGTCGAGGAACCAACTAGGGGGGAGGCCATCTTAGACTGGGTGTTGTGTAATGAGGATTAATTAGCAATCTCATTGTGCGAGGCCCCTTGGGGAAGAATGACCATAATATGGTGGAATTCTACATTAGGATGGAGAATGAAACAGTTAATTCAGAGACCATGGTCCAGAACTTAAAGAAGGGTAACTTTGAAGGTATGAGGCGTGAATTGGCTGGGATAGATTGGCGAATGAAACTTAAGGGGTTGACAGTGGATGGGCAATGGCAGACATTTAAAGACTGCATGGACGAACTACAACAATTGTATATCCCTGACTGGCGTAAAAAGTAAAAAAAGGAAGGTGGCTCAACCGTGGCTATCAAGGGAAATCAGGGATAGTATTAAAGCCAAGGAAGTGGCATACAAATTGGCCAGAAATAGCAGTCAACCCGGGGACTGGGAAAAATTTAGAACTCAGCAGAGGAGGACAAAGGGTTTGATTAGGGCAGGGAAAATAGAGTACGAGAGGAAGCTTGCAGGGAACATTAAGATGGACTGCAAAGGTTTCTATAGATATGTAAAGCGAAAAAGGTTAGTAAAGACAAATGTAGGTCCCCTGCAGTCAGAATCAGTGGAAGTCAAAACGGGGAACAAAGAAATGGCAGACCAAATGAACAAGTACTTTGGTTCGGTATTCACTAAGGAGGGCACAAACAACCTTCCGGAAATAAAAGGGGTCAGAGGGTCTAGTAAGGAGGAGGAACTGAGGGAAATCCTTATTAGTCGGGAAATTGTGTTGGGGAAATTGATGGGATTGAAGGCCGATAAATCCCCAGGGCCTGATGGTCTGCATCCCAGAGTACTTAAGAAGGTGGCCTTGGAAATAGCGGATGCATTGACAGTCATTTTCCAACATTCCATAGACTCTGGATCAGTTCCTATGGAGTGGAGGGTAGCCAATGTAATCCCACTTTTTAAAAAAGGAGGGAGAGAGAAAACAGGGAATTATAGACCGGTCAGCCTGACATTGGTAAGGGTTAAAATGATGGAATCAATTATTAAGGCTGTCATAGCAGCGCATTTGGAAAGAGGTGACATGATAGGTCCAAGTCAGCATGGATTTGTGAAAGGGAAACCATGCTTGACAAATCTTCTGGAATTTTTTGAGGATGTTTCCAGTAGAGTGGACATGGGAGAACCAGTTGATGTGGTGTATTTGGACTTTCAGAAGGCTTTCGACAAGGTCCCACACAAGAGATTAATGTGCAAAGTTAAAGCACATGGGATTGGGGGTAGTGTGCTGACGTGGATTGAGAACTGGTTGTCAGACAGGAAGCAAAGAGTAGGAGTAAATGGGTACTTTTCAGAATGGCAGGCAGTGACTAGTGGGGTACCGCAAGGTTCTGTGCTGGGGCCCCAGCTGTTTACATTATACATTAATAATTTAGACGAGAGGATTAAATGTAGTATCTCCAAATTTGCAGATGGCACTAAGTTGGGTGGCAGTGTGATCTGCGAGGAGGATGCTATGAGGCTGCAGAGTGACTTGGATAGGTTAGGTGAGTGGACAAATGCATGGCAGATGGAAGTATAATGTGGATAAATGTGAGGTTATCTACTTTGGTGGTAAAAACAGACTATTATCTGAATGGTGACAGATTAGGAAAAGGGGAGGTGCAACGAGACCTGGGTGTCATGGTACATCAGTCATTGAAGGTTGGCATGCAGGTCCAGCAGGCGGTTAAGAAAGCAAATGGCATGTTGGCCTTCATAGTGAGGGGATTTGAGTACAGGGGCAGGGAGGTGTTGCTACAGTTGTACAGGGCCTTGGTGAGGCCACATCTGGAGTATTGTGTACAGTTTTGGTCTCCTAACTTGAGGAAGGACATTCTTGCTATTGAGGGAGTGCAGCGAAGGTTCACCAGACTGATTCCCGGGATGGCGGGACTGACATATCAAGAAAGACTGGATCAACTGGGCTTGTATTCACTGGAGTTCAGAAGAATGAGAAGGGATCTCATAGAAACGTTTAAAATTCTGACGGGTTTAGACAGGTTAGATGCAGGAAGAATGTTCCCAATGTTGGGGAAGTCCAGAACCAGGGGTCACAGTCTAAGGATAAGGGGTAAGCCATTTAGGACCGAGATGAGGAGAAACTTCTTCACCCAGAGAGTGGTGAACCTGTGGAATTTTCTACCACAGAAAGTTGTTGAGGCCAATTCACTAAATATATTTAAAAAGGAGTTAGATGTAGTCCTTACTACTAGGGGGATCAAGAGGTATGGCGAGAAAGCAGGAATGGGGTACTGAAGTTGCATGTTCAGCCATGAACTCATTGAATGGCGGTGCAGGCTCGAAGGGCCGAATGGCCGACTCTTGCACCTATTTTCTATGTTTCTATACCCATTTGTATCTATTTGTGCTGTCGAGTCATCTATTTTGTTAGGAATTGATGCGTGCATTTAGACACAGTGCCTTTAAATGTGTTTTTTTTAACCCTTTATTCCTGCTTGTTTCCTCTCTCCTTCAAACTCACTTTCTTTATATTTGCTTTCTAATTCCAGCTTTACTCCACTCCCGACAGAATCTATTTTCAGGTTTCCACCCCACTGCCAAGCTAGTTTAAACCCTCCCCAACAGTACGAGCAAACCCCCCCCAGCGAGGATATTGGTCCCGGCTCTGTGGAGGTGCAACCCATCTGGCTTGTACATTATGGTAAACTATCTTTCATCCTTTCCGTCGTGCTGAGTCAGGTGCTCAGCAACTACTGAAGCAGAGACGCCAACACTAGTGTTGTCCAATTTATTCGACACTTTTTCATTTCCTAATTGGGTCTTAGGGAGAGCTCCCTCTCCCTTGCAACAAATACTCGCCTTTATTTGGTGCTTTTTATCTCCCCCAGGACTCGTGTCCTCCCCAAAGTTTTGAGTCGAAAGTAATTCAGCTCGACAGGGCTGCAGATATTTAAAACATGAACAAATAAAAGTTGCTGTGCAGACCTTGGTAGAACTTTACAGGATCCAGGAATTCAAACCCCCGGTGATTTGGGTGCCTGAAAATCTTTGAATCCATTCCTAAGTGTCTGCTACAATCAGCAGGGAGGGAGAAGGGAGGAAAAGAGAGCGAGAGAGCAAGGGCTTGAGAAAGAAAGAGGGAAGGAAAAAAGAAAAGAGAGCGAGAGAGAGAGAGAGAGAAAGAAAAAATGATGTTTAGCTCATGCCCAGGAAGAGACAAGCTAGTGTCAGTCCTAGTGCGTGTGGCTTCAGCTTGTTCCTCTCCCTCTCAGCAATGTTGCTGTTCCTGCAGTCACACATCAAAGTGCGAAGGATACTGTAAAATGTGCGATAGCCGTACTCACTCTGCTAACGCATCTTCTTAAAAATAAAACTTTGAGGTAACAATTATGCCTGCACTTCTCGTTTCTATCTCTCTCTTTCTCTCTCTCTCTCTCTCTCTCTCTTGCTCACACACAGACGATCAGGGAATTACACTGCTCATGTTTACCTTTATCTATGCTGTTGCTGCTTGACTTGGGGTTCCAATCTTTGAGCTCCTTTATCCAACTTCTTCTCGAATTCAGCCTCCCACCCCGGAGCTCCCCTCTCCCAGTCCTCGACTGCCCACTCCCTCTCCCACACCGGGGCACACGTCGCCCACCACAGGACTCCCCTTTCCCTCTCCTACTCCGGGGCACCCGCCTATCACCCCGGGGCACACGCCATCCACCACTCTGCAACCTTCGCCCACCTCCGGAATCCCATATCGCAGACCTCCGCCCCAGTCTCCCAGACACCTGCCCCAGGCCCCCAGACACCCTCTCCAGGCCCCCAGAGCCCCGCCCCCCATACACCCGCCCCCCAGACCCCCGCCCTAGTCTTCCAGACCCCCTCTCCAGGCTCCCAGACCCCCGCCCCTCAGAACCCCTCTCCAGGCCCCCAGACCCCCGCTCTAGGCCCCCAGACCCCCGCCCCTCAGGCCCCCTCTCCGGGCCCCCATAACCCCACCCCTCAGACACCCTCTTCAGGCCCCCAGACCCCCGCCCCACAGGCACCCTCTCCAGGCCCCCAGACCCCCGCCCCTCAGAAACCCTCTCCAGGCCCCCAGACCCCCGGCCCTCAGACGCCCCCTCCAGGCCCCCAGAACCCCGCCCCTCAGAGACCCTTTCCAGGCCCCCAGACCCCCGCCCCTCAGAACCCCACCCCTCAGACACCCTCTTCAGGCCCCCAGACCCCCGCCCCTCAGAACCCCACCCCTCAGACACCCTCTTCAGGCCCCCAGAACCCCGCCCCTCAGATATCCTCTCCAGGCCCACAGACCCCCGCCCCTCAGAACTCCTCTTCAGGCCCCCAGAACCCCGCCCCTCAGATATCCTCTCCAGGCCCCCAGACCCCCGCCCCTCAGGACCCCACCCCTCAGACACCCGCTCCAGGCCCCCAGACCCCCGCCCCTCAGAACCCCTCTTCAGGCCCCCAGAATCCCGCACCTCAGACCCCCGCCCCTCAGAACCGAGCCCCTCAGACACCGTCTCCAGGCCCCCAGAACCCCACCCCTCAGACACCCTCTTTAGGCCCCCAGACCCCCGCCCCTCAGAAGCCCTCTCCAGGCCCCCAGATCCCCGCCCCTCAGGACCCCACCCCTCAGACACCCGCTCCAGGCCCCCAGACCCCCGCCCCTCAGAACCCCTCTTCAGGCCCCCAGAATCCCGCACCTCAGACACCCTCTCCTGGCCCCCAGAACCCCACCCCTCAGACACCCGCCCCTCAGAACCCCTCTTCAGGCCCCCAGAATCCCGCACCTCAGACCCCCGCCCCTCAGACACCCTCTCCTGGCCCCCAGAACCCCACCCCTCAGACACCCTCTTTAGGCCCCCAGACCCCCGCCCCTCAGAAGCCCTCTCCAGGCCCCCAGACCCCCGCCCCTCAGACGCCCTCTCCAGGCCCCCAG
Source organism: Pristiophorus japonicus (assembly GCF_044704955.1). Taxonomy (NCBI): domain Eukaryota; kingdom Metazoa; phylum Chordata; class Chondrichthyes; family Pristiophoridae; genus Pristiophorus; species Pristiophorus japonicus. The sequence continues at coordinate 287,889,225 of NC_091981.1, read as the reverse complement.
ACCCCCGCCCCTCAGAATCCCTCTTCAGGCCCCCAGACCCCCGCCCCTCAGACACCCTCTCCAGGCCCCCAGAACCCCGCCCCTCAGACACCCTCTTCAGGCCCCCAGACCCCCGCCCCTCAGACGTCCTCACCAGGCCCCCAGACCCCCGCCCCTCAGACACCCTCTCCAGGCCCCCAGATCCCCGACCCTCAGACACCCTCTCCAGGCCCCCAGACCCCCGCCCCTCAGACGCCCTCTCCAGGCCCCCAGACCCCCGCCCCTCAGAATCCCTCTTCAGGCCCCCAGACCCCCGCCCCTCAGACACCCTCTCCAGGCCCCCAGAACCCCACCCCTCAGACACCCTCTTCAGGCCCCCAGACCCCCGCCCCTCAGACGTCCTCACCAGGCCCCCAGACCCCCGCCCCTCAGACCCGAGCCCCTCAGACACCCTCTCCAGGCCCCCAGACCCCCGCCCCTCAGAAACCCTTTCCAGGCCACCAGACCCCCGCCCCTCAGAACCCCGCCCCTCAGACAGCCTCTCCAGGCCCCCAGACCCCCGCCCCTCAGACACCCTCTCCAGGCCCCCAGACCCCCGCCCCTCAGAAACCCTCTCCAGGCCCCCAGACCCCCGCCCCTCAGACCCTCGCTCCAGGCCCCCAAACCCCCGCCCCTCAGACACCCGCTCCAGGCCCCCAGTCCCCCACCCCTCAGAACCCCTCTTCAGGTCCCCAGAACCCCGCCCCTCAGACACCCTCTTCAGGCCCCCAGACCCCCGCCCCTCAGACACCCTCTTTAGGCCCCCAGACCCCCGCCCCTCAGACGTCTTCTCCAGGCCCCCAGACCCCCGCCCCTCAGACCCGAGCCCCTCAGACAACCTCTCCAGGCCCCCAGACCCCCGCCCCTCAGACCCTCGCTCCAGGCCCCCAAACCCCCGTCCCTCAGACACCCGCTCCAGGCCCCCAGACCCCCGCCCCTCAGAACCCCTCTTCAGGTCCCCAGAACCCCGCCCCTCAGACACCCTCTTCAGGCCCCCAGACCCCCGCCCCTCAGACACCCTCTTTAGGCCCCCTGACCCCCGCCCCTCAGACGTCTTCTCCAGGCCCCCAGACCCCCGCCCCTCAGACAACCTCTCCAGGCCCCCAGACCCCCGCCCCTCAGACCCTCGCTCCAGGCCCTCAAACCCCCGCCCCTCAGACACCCGCTCCAGGCCCCCAGACCCCCGCCCCTCAGACACCCTCTTTAGGCCCCCAGACCCCCGCCCCTCAGACGTCTTCTCCAGGCCCCCAGACCCCCGCCCCTCAGACACCTTCTCCAGGCCCCCAGACCCCCGCCCCTCAGAAACCCTCTCCAGGCCCCCAGACCCCCGCCCCTCAGACACCCTCTCCAGGCCCCCAGACCCCCGCCCCTCAAACCCTCGCTCCAGGCCCCCAAAACCCCGCCCCTCAGACACCCGCTCCAGGCCCCCAGACCCCCGCCCCTCAGAACCCGTCTTCAGGTCCCCAGAACCCCGCCCCTCAGACACCCTCTTCAGGCCCCCAGACCGCCGCCCCTCAGATATCCTCTCCAGGCCCCCAGACCCCCGCCCCTCAAGCGCCCTCTCCAGGCCCCCTGACCCACGCCCCTCAGAACCCCTCTTCAGGTCTCCAGAACCCCGCCCCTCAGGTGCCCACTCCAGGCCCCCAGACCCCCGCCCCTCAGACACCCTCTCCAGTCCCCCAGAACCCCGCCCCCCAGAACCCCGCCCCTCAGAGCCCCGCTCCTCAGAGCCAGTCTTCAGGCCCCCAGACCCCCGCCCCTCAGATACCCTCTCCAGACCCCCAGACCCCCGCCCCCCAGAATCCCACCCCTCAGACGCCCTCTCCAGGCCCCCAGACCCCCGTCCCTCGGAACCCTGCCCCTCAGACACCCTCTCCTGGCCCCCAGACCCCCGCCCCTCAGACACCCTCTCCAGGCCCCCAGACCCCCGCCGCTCAGATACCCTCTCCAGGCCCCCAGACCCTCGCCCCTCAGACAACCTCTTCAGGCCCCCAGACGCCCTCTCCAGGCCCCCAGACCCCCGCCCCTCAGAACCCTGTCCCTCAGACACCCTCTCCAGGCCCCCAGACCCCCGCCCCTCGGAACCCTGCCCCTCAGACACCCTCTCCAGGCCCCCAGATCCCCGCCCCGCAGACACCCTCTCCAGGCCCCCAGACCCCCACCCCTCAGACACCTGCGCAAAGCTCCCAGAACTCCGCCCCTCAGGCCCCCTATCCAGTCCCCCAGAACCCCACCCCTCAGACATCTTTCCCTGGTCCAGACCCCCAGTTCTCAAATCCTGATTGCCACTTCTGTCCTTAATTATCAAACCTCCTGGCCCCACCCCCTCCACTCCTGGGCCCACCCCCTCCACTCCTGGCTTCTTTCTGTTGAATATCTGGTGAGCCCACCAGCCGAAGATGATGACGACTCCTCCCGTTGCCACGCCGAGGACCAGCAGTGCGAAGGTGAGGATTTCCATCGTTCAGACACGCAGCTGCCTATCTGTCCCTAGGGAAAACGGTCAGAACTGCAAACGGTACTCCAGGAAAAAAGGCAACAATACCACCTCCTAGAGGAGGGCAACTGGGGCTTGGGCTTTGTTGGGGAATGTCCAACTCGATCAAAAGCTCTTCCTTCAAATAGAGGAAATAAATTAGAATCCCGGATCCAGCTTAAATTGGCTTTATCAGTGGCTTCCAGTTTAATTTCACCACCGACATTTTTTGCTCGCCTTCCCACCTTAATGGGTTACCAAAATTTGAGCACGGGATTTTAGCGGGGGCTGGGATCGCTGTTGCCCAGTAATTCAAAACCAGAAACGCGGCCAAAGTAGATGCGCGTACTAATGCAAAGTGCGTAAAATCACGGATGGTAATTCACTAGATTAATTTCTAGGATGAGAGGGTTGTCCTATGAGGAGCGATTGAGTAGAATGGGCCTCTATTCTCTGGAGCTTAGAATGAGAGATGATCTAATTTAAACGTATAAAATTGTTTGAGGACTTGCCAGGGTAGATGCTGAGAGGCTGTTTCCCCTGGCTGCAGAGTCTAGAACTAGGGCTCATAGTCTCAGAAGGGGTCAGCCATTTATGAGGAGAAATGTCTTTATTCAAAGGGTTGTGAATCTTTGGAATTCTTTACCCTAGAGGGCTGTGGATGCTTAGTCGATGAGTATATTCCAGACTGATTTGACAGATTTTTGAAACTAAGGGAATCAAGGGAAATGGAGATAAGGCAGGAAAGTGGAGTTGAGGTAGAAGATCAGCCATGATCTTAATGATTGGCAGAACAGGCACCAGGGGCCATATGGTCTACTCCTGCTCCTAATTCTTATGTTCTTATGTCAGCTGATCCTGGCTTTAGATTGACCACAACAACAGCAACAGCTTGCATCTACACATTATGCCTTTAATTTGGAAAAACATCTCAAGGGCACTTCACGGACGAAAGAGGAAACGGACATCCAGCCAGAGAAGGAGATATCAGGGGTGGTGCACAAAAGCTTAAGTGAAGGAGGTGGGCTTTAAAAAAGGAGAGCCAGGTGGAGGTGTTCAGGAAGGAAATACAAAAGCATGACCTCCTAAGTTGCCGGGATGAATGGAGGGAATTGGGTGTGAAGTGGCAGGGGGGAGATACACAAGAGGCCAGAGTCACAGGCACCTAGAGCTTGGGGGTGTTGTAGGGCTGGAGCAGGTTACAGCGATAGAAAGGAGAAAATCCACGAGGGAAAGAGGGGGGGGGTGGTTAAACACAAGAGTGAGAATTTTAAAACTGGAGAACGGCCGATAACAGGAACGAGAGACCTGCTCAGTGTCCCGGGCGAATTGCAGACGTGATTAAAGCGTACACGGGCTGGAAGATTCTACATTCTGATCCTTAATGGAAGTTTGAAAAGCATGTGTCAATGAGCAGAGAGGGCTTTGTGAGGACACTTGGGCCTGGCTGTGGGTTAGTGGGCCAGGAATTCTCCAGGCTCCTGCTCCATTCCCGACGGCGAGGGGTGTTAGCAGAGCAGCCCAGGGGCCACACGCCCTACATGCCACGAGATGCGCCTTTGGGGACAGTGCGCGATCTACTTGTGCGAGCACTTGGCCACGCACATCGCAGCAAGATGGAAAAGCAACAATACATCTTTAAGGCAGTAAAACATTCCATCATCGGCAGTCCCTCGAAATCAAGGAAGACTTGCTTCCACTCTAAAAGTGAGTTCTTAGGTGACTGAACAGTTCAATACAGAAATTACAGTCTCTGTCACAGGTGGGACAGATAGTCATTGAGGGAAAGGGTGGGTGGGACAGGTTTGCTGCACGCTCCTTCCGCTGCCTGCGCTTGTTTTCTGCATGCTCTCGGCGATGAGACTCGAGGAGCTCAGTGCCCTCCCGGATGCACTTCCTCCACTTAGGGCGGTCTTTGGCCAGGGACTTCCAGGTGTGGGTGGGGATGTTGCACTTTATCAGGGAGGCTTTGAGGGTGTCCCTGTAACGTTTCCTCTGCCCACTTTTGGCTCGTTTGCAGTGAAGGAGTTCAGACTAGAGCGCTTGCTTTGGGAGTCTCATGTCTGGCATGTGAACAATGTGGCCTGCCCAGCAGAGCTGATCAAGTGTGGTCAGTGCTTTAATGCTGGGGATTAATGTTGGCCTGGAAAGCAGTGACAGGATCAGTCCAAGACAGCATGGATTTATGAAAGGGAAATCATGCTTGACGAATCTTCTGGAATTTTTTGAGGATGTAACTAGCAGAGTGGACAAGGGAGAACCAGTGGATATGGCGTATTTGGACTTTCAAAATGCTTTTGACAAGGTTCCGCACAAGAGATTGGTGTGCAAAATCAAAGTGCATGGTATTGGGGTAATGTACTGACATGGATAGAGAATTGGTTGGCAGACAGGAAGCAGAGAGTCGGGATAAACAGGTCCTTTTCAGAATGTTGATGCCAGTTCATTGGATATATTCAAGAGGGAGTTAGATATGGCCCTTACGGCTAAGGGGATCAAGGGGTATGGAGAGAAAGCAGGAAAGGGGTACTGAGGGAATGATCAGCCATGATCTTTTTGAATGGTGGTGCAGGCTCGAAGGGCCAAATAGCCTACTCCTGCACCTATTTTCTATGTTTCTATGTTTCTAATGTTGGTGCGTCTGTCCTCCCAGGGGATTTGGAGGATCTTGCGGCGTCATCATTGATGGTATTTCTCCAGCGTCTTGAGGTGTCTACTGTACATGGTCCATGTCTCTGAGCCATACAGGAGGCAGGTATTACTACAGCCCTGTAGACCGTGAGCTTGGTGGCAGTTTTGAGGGCCTGGTCTTCAAACACTCTTTTCCTCAGGCAGCTGAAGGCCTCCATACACAACTATAGTCTCCACAATGAACAATGAACAAAGTACGACACAAGTGCACATTGGCCTCCAATACAAGGAACTCCAAAGCGAATTCAAGCCAACTCTACTCTTACCTCGCACCGTGCTTCCACCAGGTGGCTACACGTGCCTTTCTTTTATCTGAGTCTAGTGCTTCTCCTCGGCCGAGGGCCAGCACCGGACGAGGTGATTGGATGCTCATGGGGTACAAAAGGCTCGAATGGACTGAGGCCGGCCTTCCTCTTCATGGCTGCATTTCTGGAGCTGGTGCCTGGGCACCTCCGGCCTGGTACCTGTACTGTGAAGGAGAAGGCTGGAAACCTGGCATTAAGCTGCTGTAGCCGAGAAAGGGCAGCCTCGTGCAGCTCGCCATTTCATCGGGCCCCGGATAATGTCCCCCTGCTATTCATTGGACTGGCTGGCAACATTTTTTTTACATAAACAGTGAGAGATTGGGAAATGTTGGTGTTCAGAGGGACCTGGGTGTCCTTGTATTCGAATCACTGATAATTGCTTGCTGTACCTGCATGTTAACTAAATGGTATGTTGGCCTTTATTACAAGAGGATTTGAGTATAAGAGTAAAGACGTCTTACTGCAATTATATATGAAACCGCACCTGGAGTATTGTGTATAGTTTTGGTCTCCTTACCTAGGGAAGGATATACTTGCCATAGAGGGAGCGCAACAAAGGTTCACCAGACTGATTCCTGGGATGGGAGAATCGTCCTATGAGGAGAGATTGAGTAGACTAGGCCTATATTCTCTAGAGTTTAGAAGAATGAGAGGTGATCTCATTGAAACATACAAATTTCTTACAGGGCTCGACAGGGTAGATGCAGGGAGGATGGTTCCCCTGGTTGGGGAGTCTAGAACCAGGGGTCAAAGTCTCAGACTAAAGGATCAGCCATTTAGGACTGAGATGAGGAGAATTTTTTTCACTCAGAGGGTGGTGAATCTTTGGAATTCTACACCCCAGAGGGCTGTGGAGGCTCAGTCTTTGAGTATATTCAAGACACAGATTGATAGATTTTTTGAATATTAAGGGAATCAAGGAATATGGAGATAGTAGAGTTGAGGTAGAAGATCAGCCATGATCTTATTGAATGGTGGAGCAGGCTCGAGGGGCCAAGTGGCCTACTCCTGCTCCTAATTCTTATGTTCTTATGTAATGGCAGCCATTCAGATCCTGAAAGCCCCTCCAGAGACAGCAGCCTATGTCCCAGGACGTCCCAGGTTATGCCCTGTGCCCCACTGCTACCAGAGTTGCCATCTGCGATTCTAGGAAGGATTAGGTTCAGTGTGGTCCCTGGGCACAGGTAAAAGTCTTCTATAAAGGGAGAGGAGGAGAATTAAAAAAAAATATTAAGGCAAGCAGTTGTAATCTGGAATGCACTGCCTGAAAAGTTGGTAGAAGCAGATTCAATAGTAACTTTCAAAAGAGAATTGGATAAATACTTGACGAGGAGAAAAATGCAGGGCTACAGGGAAAGAGCAGGTGAGTGGCACTTATTGGATAGCTTTCAAAAGAGCCAGCACAGGCATGGTGGGCTGAATGGCCTCCTTCTGTGCTGTAAGATTCTATGATATCCCGTGCAATCAAATTAAACCTGAATAACATCGCAGAATGTCTGTATTGAAAGTGCATACAATAAATTACCGATATGCCTGCCTCATGATAACCTTATCAAAGTGTTTCCTTAGGAGATAATAAAACTCTCTATGGTGATGACCAAACAGCCGAGTTATTGCCCATTACCATGGGAATGATGACTAGACATGACAAAGTCCACCGAAAGTGTACAAAGCCAATGTTTGGACTGGGCGTCACCGCTGGGGTGGAGTCGGCAAACAGCTTGGTTTGTTTCTAATTGAGGCAGGGGTGTAGAATCCAATCAGGATGGAGATAAGCTTCGAGTGTCCGAGGCTTTGGACTCTGGCCCATGGAGGAGAAGGCAGATAACAGCAGGCACTTTCCCCAAGGAGGAGGATGGCAAAAGTGGGAAAGAAACACCTCGGCAGACGCTTGCCCACCTTTTATAGAGTGGCTCTGGAAGAGGCCTAGGACATCCTCCAGCAGCCTATAATACAAAAGGGAATGGTCTGTGGCAATTGAGGAGAGAATATAATGGACCACTCATATTACAATATGTTTCCCAGTAAAAAAAAAAGCAAAACATTCAGTGCCCATTTCCAACATCAGTGAGACTAGCTCCCATCAACACCCATCCCCGAGCCATTTACTGGTCTCTAGGACTCCCTGGCACCACACCCTCCCTAGACAAGAGGAAGGCAATCTGTTCCCAGGCTTTAGAAGCACACGAGAAGTCTTGGAACGAGAAACAGCCATTCAGCCCATCAAGCCCGCTCTTTCCTACAATCCACGCACAACGACTTCAATCATCTTATTGTACATGGGCTAAACCCCGCTGATAAAACAGAAGGAGATCCCATGAAGCGACTCTCAGCTCATCTTGCTCGCGACAATTTTTAGCCTTCCATCATCTAGACTTGGGCTTCTTTCAATGTCACTCGAGGGCTGGATAACTGGGAGCTACACAAGATTTGGAACAGCTTTGCCTCTCCTCGGCACATTCACTGTGTTATGTCTGTGTTATGCCTGTGTTGCACTTATGAATGACTCCACGAGGCAATGTGTTGTACTCAAAGTGTAGTGACCTTGGTCCTTTATTTGTAACTCGAGAGTGAGGCACAAGCATGGTGGGCAGCCTTTTATACTGGGCCCTGCACACCTATACAGGTGACCCTCAGGTCTCCCACCGCAGTGCCCTCTGATGGACAGCCTCTGCCACAGGGACAGGAAACCCCGGTCTCCACCAGTTGCACCCTCTAGTGGTGCCAGCATAGTGTATACATAGTACATCAGGTAACAAGTCTCCATTTTATGCAACTATACAGTGACTACACAGAAGTATATCTATAGTCTGCATATGTAACACACGGCACATTACCTTCTTTGATTTGATGGCTGAAACCCCACCCCAGCATTCAATGGATGCCACAACTCTGAACAAATATACCCAGAACACGAGACTAACTGGGTGCACTGCTCGGAGGCTGGGATTAAGGTGCACTGGTGGGAGTGTTAATTTCTGCCTGCCCCCCGCCCCAGTATCTCTAGCCTGGCAGTGTTTGCTGTCGAAGTCAGCTCGGGAATGTGTTCCCGTCCCTAACACTAAACTCCCTGACGGGGGCCAATGAAGTTGGATGAGGGTCAGTGTGGCATCACAAGAGGCGGCACTGGTATATTCCTGAGTTGGCTCGGTTCCAATGCCACCAGGGAGTGGCCGCACTGAGAGGCGCCATGGGTGGCACATAGTTTTTAGCTTCTCTCGAACTCACAGCGTTGGCAGCGAGTGAAGACGTGGTGCTTCCTGCTATGTATGCAATAAAGGTTCAAACTGAGTACTGTATAACTAAGCAAGGTACAACCTTGGCTCTGCTTTATTAAGGCCCAAAGTGCCTGACTCTCAAAATGGCTGGCCTTTTATACCTGAGCAGCACCATGTGCGTGCTGCTCAGTGGCCTCCAACAATGACACCATCTGCTGGCTACAAGCAGAATGTACATACATGACACTTCCTTGTAGGCATGGCAGGAAAGGCTCACCTTCTGACCAGCTGGGAGTGGTCACCTTCCTGCTCTCATGGGTAATGTGCCAGCTGAAAAGATCTAAAGAAACAGGGAGGTCGTGAAGCAGCTCATCTGCAAATTTGCTTTTTTCCCTCCCCCGCAAAAAAAATTTTTTTCTCGTGCTCATTAAAGCGAGAGATTTTAGTGCTGCGGAATGGAACACTTTCCATTTTTACAGCCCATCTCAACATCGAACACTGCCAGGTGAGGTATAACATGGGGCCAGTCGGAAAGTAAAACAATCTTAGTCTCAGCCTTAGGTAGTGCATCCAACTAGTGTCAGATTCTGAATATATTTGTCCTGTACTTACATCCATTAAGAACTGGATTGAGACTGTCCTATACTCATTTTGCATACAGGATTGCTCCTGTTTATAAAGTGTTACATTCAGGATAACACATTGTCTACAGCGGAGATTCCCACCACATATCCTCTCCATCACCAAAACCGGCTACTTCCAACTCCGTCTCCACCCCTGCCTCAGCTCATCTGCTGCTGAAACCCTCATCCATGCCTTGGTTAGCTCCAGACCCGACTATTCCAATGCTTTCCTGGCCGACCTTGCACCTTCTGAACTTGAGATCATCCAAAACTTTGCTGCCCGCATCCTAACTCAACAAATTCCGTTCACCCATCACCCCCGAGCTCCACATTGGCTCCTGGTCTAACAACGTCTCTATTTTAAAATTCTCAACCCAGTTTTCAAATCCCTCCATGGCCTGGGCCCCTCCCCATCTCTAATCTCCTCGAGCTCTGAGATCTTTGCGCTCCTCCAATTCTGGCCTCTTGCACATCTACGATTTTCCACCATTGGTAGCCATACTTTCAGTTGCCTAGGCCCTCACCTCGAATTCCCTCTTTAAATCTCTCCACATCTGCATTTCTCTTCCCTCCTTAAAAACTTACCGTTTTGGCCAAGCTTTTGCTCAGCTGTCCCAATATCTCCTAATGTAGCTCGGTGTCAAATTTCCTTCGATAATAATTCTGTGAAGTAGCTTGGGACGATTTAAGAACACAAGAAATAGGAGCAGGAGTAGGCCATACGACCCCTCAAGCTTGCTCTGCCATTCAATATCATGGCTGATCTTCCATCTCAACTCTACTTTCCCGCCCGATCTCCATATCTCTTGATTTCCCTAAACTCCAAAAATCTATCTATTTCAGCCTTGAACATTCGGAGACTCGGCCAGAGAAATCCAAAGATTCACAACCCTCAGTCAAGAAATTCCTCCTCATCCCTGTCTTAAATGGCTTACCCCTTATCCTGAGACTGTGGCCCTTAATTCTAGACACTCAAGCCAGGGGAAACAACTTCTCAGCATCTACCCTTTAGAATCTTCTACGTTTCAATGAGATCATCTCTCATTCTTCTAAACTCCAGAGAGTAGAGGCCCATTCTACACAATCTCTCATCATAAGTCAGCCTCATCATCCCAGGAATCAATCTAGTGAACCTTCGTTGCACCGCCTCCAAGGTAAGTGTATCCTTCCTTAGATAAGGAGACCAAAACTGTGCACAGTACTCCAGGTGTGGTCTCACTAAGCCCCTGTACAATTGTAGCAAGACTTCCTTACTCTTATACTCCATCCCATTTTCAACAAAGGACAACATGCCATTTGCCTTCCTTATTGCTTGCTGTATCTGCATGCTAGCTTTTTGTGTTTCTTGCACAAGGACACCCAAATCTATGTTACTATGTCAAAGGTGCTATATAAAAAGACAAATTGTTGTTGTTACATAAAGGATAACACAGTCTGCAATCCGGGGTGCACAAATACAGGACAAGTCTTAGCTTGGAGTGTGTAACCTACATCTGACAAAGACAGACTGCCCACCAGACTGAGCCTTTTGTACAAAAAAAAACAGTAAAAGGCATGTCGCTGCTGTGTAAACATGTCTATGTGTCAGTGCAGCCGGGTGAGCAAACTGATGCTGGGATCGATGCGCTAATGTGGTTTCCACTGTAAACCTTACCATGATTTTAACAAGCAAGTGATCAGGGCTCCAGGCGCATGGGCCAAAAAACACAGACGCCCCAGTAGGCAAGCTTCAGCCCCTCAACTGCTTCGACATGCTTTGCAGTGCACGCAAACTTCGACAGTCACATAAATCGGAACCATCTCGTCAAAATCACAGCGCACAGCTGGAAGCTCGATGACTCGAAGCGGTCGTTAATGAAGCCCCTCCCACCTCTCTCGACTGGGTGTAAATATAACACACACTGCTGGCTGTCCTCTTTCCGCTTCCCGAGTCAGCGGCCGCCCATGGAGATTTTGGTATGTTATTCTGATGTGAGAGCCACCGTGGAAAATAAAAGATTTAAGAGAAAGGGGGAAAACACAAAAAAAAGAAATCGCGATCAGCTTAGGCCCGAAATCTCCTTCCTTTGGGTTTCCTTTCAAGAAAAAACCACCTAACTAGCGAAACAGGAAATGTCTACAATCGGAAATTACAAACCCAGCCACCACAAGGTCACATTCACCAGTAAAGCAGCTCGCTTCTCGGCCTTTTGGCTAAGATCATGCGTAACTGACCTGACCAGCCACCATGACCTCCGGGTGGTTTCTCCCTGGTCAGGAAGGTATATGCTTGCTTTTTTGGAAACAGGAGGTGGGTGGGGTGGCTTGACCCATCCACCTCCACGGAGGTGTGTGGGGTGGCTTGACCCATCCACCTCCATGGCACGAACCTGGTATTGCAGTACTTCCAGGAACGGTGCAGTGGCTCTAGGCCTTTTGGCTAAGAGCATTGGCGCAGAGTGATCCTTGGCATGTGCAAGGTGACCTCTGGCGTTTGTGATTTGACAAAGAATTGGAACGATTGGCTACGAATTTATAATAAAAAAAAAGTAAAGCAGCAGCCACACACTCAAACAGGGCATCATTACATAATAACCGATTCGTACTTTAATCATCAGCCTCGGTTTGCGGAGCTCGCTGCTTGTGGAAAATTTGTGCAGGGAGTGAGGCCTCGGTGCGGACTGGCTGCCGATCGGAAAGTTGGGCCAGTTGGCAGCTCTTAAAGGGCTGCTGCTGGCTCTCGAGTTTGTAAGAATTTGCTTGGGACAGAGCTGGAATTGTGGGACACCGGTTCTAATTTGTGTTTGGGATGGCGGCAGAAGATTCCAGCAATCAGTCCTGATGCACTGGAGGACGGTGACTGAGGTGGGCCAAAGGAGGGCATCTCTCCTTCAGGAAGAGTGCCAGGCCCCTCTGAAACCTGAAACCAGGAGGTACAAGCTGCTTGGGAAGAGGGCGAGTGAACTAGACATTCACTAAAAGTGTCACGGTAAAAAGAAAAAACACTTGCATTTCTATAGCACCTTTCACAACCTCAAAGCACTTAACAGCCAATGAAAAACATTTGAAGTGTAGTCATTGTTGTAATGCGAGAAACGCAGCAGCCAATTTGCGTACAAGCAAACTCCCACAAACATCAATGTGATAAATGACCAGATAATCTGTTTGTTATGTTGAGGGACAAAAATTAGCCAGCTCTTCTTTGAAATAGTGCCACGAGAGCAAACGGTTTAGCGTCTTATCGAAAAGAGGGCACCTCCAACAGAGCAGCGCTCCCTCAGCACTGCACTGGAGTGTCAGCCTAGATTTATGTGCTCAAGTTTCTGGAGTGGGATTCCAACCCACGGCTCAGGTAGGTATGCTCATTTTACAACAAGAACATAAGAAATAGGAGCAGGAGTAGGCCATTTAGCCCCTCGAGCCTGCTCCACCATTCAGTAAGATCATGGCTGATCTGATCATGGACTCAGCTCCACTTTCCTGCCCGCTCCCTATATCGCTCAAAAATCTGTCTATCTCCACCTTAAATAAATTCAATGACCCAGGCTCCACAGCAGAGAATTCTCTGGGGCAGAGAATTCCATAGATTTACATGCATACTCTTCCTTCATTCCAAGGATTTGGCTGCATATTAATTAATTGATTTTTATTTGTTCTCCAAATGTGGGCATCACAGGCAAGCCGAGATTTATTTCCTGTCCACTGTGGCATTGAGAGTATGGTGCTTACGAGGCAGGGGGTGTTATTGGAGTGACCTTGGTGAGCGCATCCTAGATCATATAAGCTGCTCCGATAATGGGAGCGCGCGGATATACATACAGAGTCCACACCCCACCCCCAAGGGCACCGATCAAGCAAACTGTTTCATCCTGGAGATTGTCGAGCTTCTCGAGCCTTGTTGCGGTTGCACCCATCTAGGACATTCCATCACACTCTCTGGCGCATCGCAGTTACTGAACCCCGAAGGCGAGCAGCTGCAAAAGGTACAAGGCTGCCGCGCCTACGCACTCTCATCTACACAGGACATTCACACTCGGAGACGCGCGCATGCACGGAGCAGTGGGAGAAAATGTCAGCACCTGAATTGGCAGGACTGTTGCCAGAAAGGGAACCGCCGGGAGATAGCCCAGCCCTTCTCAAAACAAAAAAAAAAGTCAACAACCTATGAGGAGGAACATGCCTCCTGGCACTGAGCCTCATGCACTGGGAGTGTTGATCGGAAATTCGGGCGGGGGGCCGCCACGATTTATCCGGTGGGGCTGGGGGGGTGCTCCAGGAGCACGTACATGTAAAATTATACTATCGGTGTCCAGTTGCAGAGTGCAGTTGGAGAGGTAACTGCCACGGGGCCTGGCAAAAAGCCATTTTGCTTGCATTTTTTTGGCAATGGTATGCGTCATGGGTGGAGACCAAAACGGAGGAAAGGTTAACATAAACGAGGGAGAAAAATAAACGCACACGTATTTATGAATACAGTACAGTGGGGTAGCATCAACCAAATCTGAACGGCCAGCCAAACACAATAAACATGGGCTACTGGAGACACTGGATACAAGGACTGGCCCTGGCTACCAGCTTTCCCGTTTACACTCAAAAGCACAGATTACCTCTTCTGCATTGGCCATAGCCCCAGGTCCAGGGAGGTGCAAAACCCGCCGATTCTGTAAGTCCGGGTCAAATGGACATTGCACCTACTTGAGCTGCCTCCAGAGGAGGAGAGCAGTGGTGCTCACATCACAACCCAGGGGCCAATGGCAGCCCACCTCCCCGTTCACCAGTGACCCCTCAGCAGTCATGGTGCCTCACTGTGTTTCTGGGCTGCACAATGTTGACTGAGCTCAGATTCCATAGATTTTCCTTGGTGCTCCTTAAAAAGCAATGCCATGAGGGGAGGTCAAGGTTGGCCCAACATTCAGGCAGCAAGTGAAAGGGTCACGTTAAAACAAGAGCGACTCAATACGACTACATTTTTCTTTGCGCTTCCTGGGGGGTGGGGGGCGAAGTGCCGGGCTGCTGCTTATCTACTAGTGTCAGCTGTGGCTCAGTGGGTAGCACCCTCGCCTCCCAGTCTGAAGGGTGTGAGTTCAAGTCCCACTTCAGCGACTTGAGCACAAAAAAAAATCCAGGCTGACACTCCAGTGCAGTGCTGAGGGAGTGCTGCACTGTTGGAGGTGCCGTCTTTCGGAAACGTTAAACCAGGTTATCTCTCTCAGGTGGATGTAAAAGATCCCATGGGACTATTTTAAAGAAGAGCAGGGGAGTTATCCCCGGTGTCCTGGCCAATATTTATCCCGCAATCAATATAACAAAAAACAGATTATCTGGTCATTATCACATTGCTGTTTGTGGGAGCTTGCTTGTGCGCAAACTGGCTGCCGCGTTTTCTACATTACAGCAATGACTACACTCCAAAAGGACTTCATTGGCTGTAAAGCGCTGAGACGTCTGGTGGTCCAGAAAGGCGCTATTTCAACGCACGTCTTTCGTCCTTTTTACTGCTCAGTGACATGATTGAAATCAGGAGCTCGCCGTAGGGAAAATGGCAGCCACAGATCCATGCAACGATCACCCTAAATGTTGCTGCATTCCTTGCAGTGGATTTCAAGACACATTGTTTTGGGGGTCATGGCCCTCAACGAAAGGTTAGCGCATCCCAATTGGTTGGCGTTGAACTGGACTTCGGGGCTTCTACTCCATGCAGTCACAACAAGGAAATAGCCCATTCAGCCCAACCAGACTGTCCCGAGATGTTAGATAGGGTGAGATGGTACAAGGTGGAAGAATGCAGGATTGGAGCATGAACTGGCTGAATGAATATTACAACAGATAAACAGGCCATTGTAATTCGAGAGCATTTACTCTTCACACGAGCATATAGTCCTGATCACATTTACCCTCCCCCTGTTTCCATATCCCTTCAACCCATTTTCCTTTCATCCAATCTAATCTTGAATGGCGACATTGTTTCTGCCTCAATCACTAACCCTGGAAGTGAATTCCACAGCCTCCCAACTCTGAAGAAGTTGCTCCAGCCCTCTGTTCTAAATCTCAGATTGTATCACAACAACAACTTTTATTTATATAGTGCCTCTAACATAGTAAAAGGCGCTTCGCAGGAGGATTATAAAACAAAACAAATACATTTGTAAGGAGAAATTAGGGCAGATGACCAAAAGCTTGATCAAAGATATAGGTATTAAGGAGCATCTTAAATGGAGGAAAGAGAGGCGGAGAGGTTTAGGGAGGGAGTTCCAGAGCTTGGGGGCCCAGGCAGCTGAAGTCACGGCCACCAATGGTTGAGCAGTTATAATCAGGGATGTTCAAGAGGACAGAATATGAGGAGCACAGATATCTGACCACTGGCTCTCCTCTTTCTTACTATTTCTGATACTATGAAGAGCAGAGTCTGGCTTTCGACCTGTGTTCTGCAGGCATTATGGGATGGCACCCTGTCAGGATCGAGGAGGCAGACTTATCTGGTGAGCTGCTGAACCGGAGAAACAGCATTCTCAAAGGAATTTGCCATTTATCTTCTTCCCACTGCAAGATTCCCTTAGGCGAACATGCATGCATGCCTTGTTTGTAGTTACGAGCAATGACCCGACAGTGCCATCAAAAATAACACTGTTCTCTTTCCTGATGACGGCATCCAACACGAGAGGTTTAACTCCCATCTGAAGCGCGAGTGACAACTGAAACAATGCAGGCAGGCACAGACAGTGGGTGGAGGAACAGAGTGATCTCGATAGCATTGGGACGATCAAGCAAATAACCTCATCGGGAAAGACAGACTATGATAATGACTACCTGCCAAAGAGCTGTAAAACCTCTTGGGTAAATGGCACGATTTACATAGAATTACAAGATGGAAACAAGACAGTTCGGCCTAACCAGGTGGTGTTGGTGATTATCCTTAACAGGAGCAGCA
Source organism: Pristiophorus japonicus (assembly GCF_044704955.1). NCBI lineage: Eukaryota > Metazoa > Chordata > Chondrichthyes > Pristiophoridae > Pristiophorus > Pristiophorus japonicus. The sequence continues at coordinate 287,872,987 of NC_091981.1, read as the reverse complement.
GTTCAAATCCCATGTGTCCAGTCCGTTCCCATATGTCTTTATCTTCCTTTCCGTCAACCACCTGTCTAACCTATTCTTAATTGTTGACATGGTTTCTACTTCAATCCACAGCCTAGTAACACGCTAGTAACCTACTCGGTCCTAAATCTCTTGCGTTTATCTTTGTATCCATCTCCCTACAATCACTGGAAACAGTCTGCTTCTATCTACTCCTGTCTCATCGCTTCAGAATTTTAAACGTCTCTATCAAATCGCCCTGTAACCTCTAATTTCAACAAAAACAGCCCGAGTTTTTCTTTGTGTTTGAACTTCCTCGTATCTTGGCATTCGCTCGGTAATCAGCGACTTGTGCGGAGGGAAACCAGAGACAAAGCCAGCTGGTTGGCAAAACGGGTAGAAACATGACACCTTCAAGGAAACTTAATTTCCACCGGTCACTGTTTGCAACTTTGGGGCTCGACCAAGACTTGAGCTGGCAAGTGACAGAATATTGACTCGCCTGCTGGGGTCTTTTACAGACCTGTCACAGGCCTCAAGCGAAACACAGACAAACAGTCAGGTCCGTCAGTAACCACCCTAGATGATGCAAAGTCATTCATCAGCATCCAACCGCTAGTAATGCTAACTTGTGGAAGCAAAATTGGCTTTAACAAAAATAAGTGCTACTTTCAGAAGAAACTCTGATCCTGCACATCCCTATCTACTTAATCAATGTGGATACCATATAATCCAATCTAGGCTGACAAGTGCAGTGCTGAGGGAGCACTACACTGTCGGAGGTGTCGTCTTTCGGATGAAACCATAAACCAAGGCCTCTTCTCCTCCTCTCATGCAGACATAATTTATCCTAAGACACTATTTCAAAGAAGAGCAGGGGTGTTATCCCTGGTGTCCTGGCTAATATTTATCCCTCTACCAACATCACAAAAAACAGATTATCTGGTCATTTATCACAATGCTGTTTGTGGGAGCTTGCTGTGCACAAATTAGCTGCTGCGTGTTGCAACAGTGACTACACTTCAAAAGTACTTCATTGACCGTGAAGTGCCTTGGGACATCCGGAAAGGGATTTTAAATGCAAGTTCTTTTTTCTTCAAGCAACTTTCTGCCAATGTCGTGTAGCATTTGGATGGGTTTGTGAGTGTCTCTGCCAGCTGCTTAAGCCGATAGGCGGGACCTTCGCCAATAGATTAGTTTTATTGAGTCGGGTTTAGCACTAATCCTTCTAAGCTTTTGCAAATCATAAAAGTTGGGTGCTGGTTCTTGTGATATTACTCCTTTCTTCTTGGATTGGGAGAACTTTCTGCTTATGCCTCCCTCGTCCAATAGCATCAGAAATAAAAGCAAGGTTGACTGCTGTTTATGGAGAATTGCTGCTCTCGGTTACAGCCAATGCACTTCAATAGCAACCCATTGTGTGAAGTGTAGAGATGCTTTGATGAGATTTGCATTTATGTATTGCTTATTTATTCATTATTGCAGTGAATGAGAGAACATGCTCATATATTTTGATTTATTTCAGAGAGGTAACAAACCTCATGTCTACATCTGCTGAGCCAATTGCTAAGCTACATTTCTAAAGAAAAACAGAAGCTTTGCCATACAGGACCCAGACGGTGGTCACTGGTTGTTAAATAGCTGCAGAAAGCTCAGTAAGTCAGGAGCATGGAGCCCAATTGTAGCGTCTCTACCAACATCTGCTTACACAACACAGCCCAGGGCTCAAACCTCGGACCTTACTGGTCCACATGGGTCAGCTACTCACTGGGCTACTGGGCAAGCTCAGCAAATCACTTTGATCCTAACCTCAAGACAAATGACCTGAGCAGCATTCCTTTTCATGTCACTACTCTAAAGCCAATTAACTACTGGCACCTGTAGTGACGTCATCAGTGAGAGACCACACACACACACACACACACATACACGAGTATATGTGCACAAATCGTTGAGGGTGGCAGGGCAGGCTGAACATAAGAACATAAGAATTAGGAACAGGAGTAGGCCATCTAGCCCCTCGAGCCTGCTCCGCCATTCAACAAGATCATGGCTGATCAGGCCGTGGACTCAGCTCCACTTACCCGCCCGCTCCCCATAACCCTTAATTCCCTTATTGGTTAAAAATCTATCTGTGATTTGAATACATTCAATGAGCTAGCCTCAACTGCTTCCTTGGGCAGAGAATTCCACAGATTTACAACCCTCTGGGAGAAGAAATTCCTTCTCAACTCGGTTTAAAATTGGCTCCCCCATATTTTGAGGCTGTGCCCCCTAGTTCTAGTCTCCCCGACCAGTGGAAACAACCTCTCTGCCTCTATCTTGTCTATCCCTTATTATTTTAAATGTTTCTATAAGATCACCCCTCATCCCTCTTAACTCCAACAAGTAAAGACCCAGTCTACTCAATCTATCATCATAAGGTAACCCCCTCATCTCCGGAATCAGCCTAGTGAATCGTACCCCCTCCAAAGCTAGTATATCCTTCCTTAAGTAAGGTGACCAAAACTGCACGCAGTACTCCAGGTGCGGCCTCACCAATACCCTGTACAGTTGCAGCAGGACCTCCCTGCTTTTGTACTCCATCCCTCTCGCAATGAAGGCCAACATTCCATTCGCCTTCCTGATTACCTGCTGCACCTGCAAACTAACTTTTTGGGATTCATGCACAAGGACCCCCAGGTCCCTCTGCACCGCAGCATGTTGTAATTTCTCCCCATTCAAATAAGAAAGCGGTTAAAAAGCATACGGGATCCTGGGCTTCATAAATAGAGGCATAGCGTGCAAAAGCAAGTAAGTTATGATAAACCTGTATAAAACACTGGTTTGGCCCCAATTCTGGGCACTGCACTTTAGGAAGGATGTGAAGGTCTTAGAGAGGGTGCAGTAAAGATTTATGAGAATGATTCCAGGGATGAGGGACTTCAGTTACGTGGATAGACTAGAGAAGCTGGGGTTGTTCGCCTTGGAGCAGAGAGGGTTGAGAGGAGATTTGATAGAGGTATTCAGAATCATGAGGGGTCTGGACCAGATAGAGAAATTGTTCCTATTGGTGGAAGTGTCGCGAACCAGAGGACACAGATTTAAGGCAATTGGCAGAAGAACCAAAGGCGACATGAGGAAAAACTTTTTTTTTTAAACTCAGCGAGTGTTTAGGATCTGGAGTGGTGGAGGCAGACTCAATAGTGGCTTTCAAAAGGGAATTGGATAAGTACCTGAAGGAAAACATTTTGCAGGGCGACAGGGAAAGGGTGGGGAAGTGCCCTTACAGAGCCGGCACAGGCTCGACAGGCAACACACACACACACGCAGTGTACGTGTATTTGTATCTGTTGGCCCTTGTACAGACTGGATAGGAAATGGCCAATCTACCCGTGGAGAAGGACAATGCAGACAACAAAATAGTCAAACTCTGAACTCCATTGAGTTTCCTTCATTATTTTTGGCGTAGACTCATGGGGCTCAATTTTCCCCAAAGCATTTTTTTGGCGTATTTGAAGAGTTACACACGCTTTTTTGTGGGCCAAGTGTGCCAAAAAAAGTGTTGCAAGCTTCCCCGTTGGATCTCTTCATTTTGGCATGGCCTAACCCGAGGGGGGGGGAGGTGGAGCCTTGATCTGCGCCAAAAAGATCAGGCTGCCATGGTAACCAGGGACGCAGTGCAACCTGAGGCTGCAAAGTGAAGCATATAGCCACCTCCCAACACATTAAAAAAACTGAAAAGCACATAGCACCATCTTACCTTCAATCCCGCCTCTCTCTCTCCCTCCCCCTCTCCCGGGGACTCCGAATGGAACTGGACTGAGAGAGAGAACCAGGGACCGAGAATGAGACCGGACAGCCTTCGGGCAGATTTGGAGGTAAGTTGCTGCTATGTATTTTTCAATTCTTTCAGTGTGTCTGGGCATCTGCTGCGTCACTTTCCTTACCTGCGCCGATTTCCTTAACTCTAGAGAAGGTTTTTCTGGACAGGCCATATATGCTGGCCTAATCAGAACTGGAGTAACTCTCAGCTGGCCAAACTTCCCTAAATGGCCAAAAGTGGCGTAGGTGGCTGGTTACACCCCTTTTGGCTGAAAACAAAACTGACTCTAAAAATTCATAACTAACTGAGTTACACTGGTGCAAATTGATTGGGGAAACTGGAGATTTTTAAGTTAGGCCAGAAAAAGCAGTCTGCTCAAAAAAAACGGCTCAAATACTGGGGAAAATTGAGCCCATGCAGACTAAGCAGGTGCCAGGACTCGATCTATGCTGGGAGTTGGGACATCATAGTTAGCCTTGGCTGCTCGGATTTAGGAAAGGGGTGCAAATAAATCCAGGGGTGCTTCTCCCAACTCAGACTGGAGAGCACAAGTCAGGCCAAGATCGGGCTCAGCTGTGATACCCTCCATGGTCAGATAGCCTAGGCTCACTCATGAAGAACGCATCCGTTGGGCGATATCTCAGTAAGAGTGTTTTCAAGAAAGAAGTAGGGGAAACCATTTCTTCAACAGCCCTGTGCGCTTTGTTCTGGAGTGTTATAAGAAAAATAAAATCCCGCTTATGCAAACATACAAAATTAATGGGCAGGAAAAGACTAGCTGATCCAACAAGCCTGCCCCACACACCATGGTCCCTCTCCCTGGCAAGTGTGAGGCTGAACCAGACTGTTTGAAACCTTGGTGTCGTATTTGACCCCGAGATGACCTTCCAACCACATATCCGCGCCATCACCAAGACCACCTTTACCCACCTCCGTAACATCGCCCAAGTCCACCCTGCCTCAGCTCATCTGTTGCTGAAACCCTCATCCATGCCTTTGTTGCATCAAGACTTGACTATTCCAATCTACTCCTGGCCAGTCTCCCATCTTCCACCCTCCATAAACCTAAGCTCACCCAAAACGCTGCTGTCCGTATCCTAACTTGTACCATAACAATTCAGAGCAGGAGTAGGCCATATGGCCCCTCAAGCCTGGCCCGCCATTCAATAAGATCATGTCTGATCTTTGAGCTCAACTCCACTTTCCTGTCCGATCTCCATATCCCTTGATTCTTCCAGAGTCCAAGTCCCATTCACCCATCACCCCCGTGTTCACTCACCTACATTAGCTCTCGGTTGAGCAGCGCCTCAATTTTAAAATTCTCATCCTCGTTTTCAAATCCCTCCGTGGCCTCACCACTCCCCATCTCTGTACCTCCTCCCGCCCTACAACCCTCCGAGATATCTGCGCTCCTGAAATTCGGGCCTCTTGCGCATCTAACATTGGCGGACGTGCCTTCAGCTGCCGAGATCCTTAGCTCGGACATTCCCTCCCTAAATCTCTCTGCCTCTCTATCCTCCTTCAAGATACTCCAACACCTCTCTTTCTGCCCTATTATCTCCGTATCAAATTTTGTTTGATAATGCTCCCCTGAAGTGCCTTGGGATGTTTTACTACACGAAAGGCACCATATAAATGCAAATTGGTGTTGGAGCATTTATGACTAAACACTTCCTTATTCCCCACCCACGCCCTCCCATAACCATTATCAGCTTCACTCAGGTGCAAAACCAAGACCAATAAAACTGTCCAACCAGCAAACTAGCTGAATAATAAACTTGAGATCATAAAGGATGACTCTGCAGTCCTCTCCCACACCCTCCAACCTCACTTGTCCTGGCAGATGTGAAAAGCTCACCGATTCCTTTGTTTGCAAAATTGAGGCGATCTACTCAGCTGCCTCTTTCTCCTCTACTCCCCCCACCCTCGCTCCCCAGGTCTCTCGAAATCCAGCTCCACCCCTATAACTATGCAACTCCTCCACCAACTTTCTTCAATCTAATTCCCGCTACGAACTTGCTTGGCCCCTTTCCAAACCATTTCCTATCCATCGGATTCAAAAGCAGGGAAGTCATGTTAAACTTGTATAGAATGTTAGACCACACTGCACTGGTCTTCATATAATAAAAAGGATGTACAGGCATTGGAGAAGGTGCAAAACAGATTCACAAGTATGACACCAGAACAGAGAGATGAAAACTATCAGGAAAGACTCAACAGGCTGGGGCTCTCTTCTCTGGAAAAGAGAAGGCTGAGGGGTAACCTGAAAGAGGTCTTTTAAGATAATGAAAGGGTTCGATAGGGTAGATGTAGGGAAGATGCGGGGAAGACCAAAACTAGAGACCTTAAATACAAGATAGTCACTAATAAATCCAATAGGCAATTCAGGGGAAACGTTTTTTACCCAAAGTGGTTAGAATGTGGTACTTGCTACCAAAAAAAGAGTAATTGAGGAAAATAGCATAGATGTATTTAAGGGAAACATAACATAAATAGCAGGAGTAGGTCATTTAGCCCCTCGAGCCTGCTCCGCCATTCAATAAGATCATGGCTGATCTGATCTTGGGAAGCTAGATAAGCACATGGAGGGAGAAAGGAATAGAAAGATATGCTGATAGGCTGAGAAGAAGAGGGGTGGGGAGGAACCTGGTGTGGAGCATTAACGCTAATATGGACCAGTTGGGCCGAATGGCCAGTTTGTATATTGCAGACTCGATGTAACTCGTACCCAACTTCCCCTTCTCAGCCCATGATTGGCAACATATTCATATCTGGAAGCATCGTTCCCAACTCTTTCAAAATCATCATCAACTGTCTGCTCCTTAAAAAAAAAAACAGGCTCAATGTCTCTAACTTTACAATTACCAATGTCTCATGTTTCTCCAAGTTTTACTCTCATTTTCCTCGCTACTCACTGTTCCAGTCCCAAAAACATGGATCGTGACTGTGGCTACAAGAGCAGGTCAGAGGCTGGGTATTCTGTGGCAAGTGACTCACCTCCTGACTGCCCGAAACCTTTTACTATCTACAAGGCACAAGTCAGGAGTATGATGGAATACTCAACATTTGCCTCCAACAACACAAGAAGCTCGACACCATCCAGAACAAAGCAGCTCGCTCGATTGGCACCCCATCCACCACCTTAAACATTCATTCCCTTCACCAGCAACACACCGTGGCTGCAATGTGCACTATCTAAAGGATGCACTGCAGCACTCGCCAAGGCTTCAACAAACCTCCCAATCCCGCGACCTCTACTACCTAGAAGGACATGGGTCGCAGGCGCATGGGAACACCACCACCTCCAAGTCACAAAGCATCCTGACTTGGAAATATATGGCCGTTCCTTCATCGTGGCTGGGTCAAAGTCCTGGAACTCCCTAGGTGACTCACCACCACCTTCTCAAGGGCAATTAGAGATGGGCAATAAATGCTGGCATTGCCAGAGACGCGCAGATCCCATAAATTAATTTTTTTTTAAAGTCAGAACCATCCTGGTCAAAGTCTCCACGGACATCCTGTGTGACAACATAGTCACTAATACCGCATACAATCGCCTCAGACGTGAGTCAGCATTCCATCCTCGGTACTCTCCTATTCAATATCAAGCCAGCCCCCTGCAGCATCATTTGAAAGCACAGCTTCAGCTTCTGTGTTCGTGTCAATGACAAACAACTATGCCCCTCTGCCAGATCAGGGGCTTTACTATCCATCATCCCCATCCCAAGTCCTGGATGAGTGGAAATTTCTTGCAGCTTAATGCCAGCAAAACTGGTTCAATGCAAGGATTCTAGGGAATAAGGCAGATGATCTAAGGATGCAGATCGACATGTGGGATATGATATTTTAGCTATTACTGAGACATGGCTGAAAGAAGGGCAGGTATGGTAGCTTAACATTCCTGGTTACAGGGTTTTCAGACGAGATCGAGAGGGAGATAAAATAAGACGGCGGGGGGGGGGGGGGGGTGCTTGCCACAATATTGATTAAAGAAACAATTACAGCTGTGAGGAAACATAGAAACATAGAAAATAGGTGCAGGAGTAGGCCATTCGGCCCTTCGAGCCTGCACCGCCATTCAACAAGATCATGGCTGATCATCCACCCCAGCAGCCCCACCCCCACGCCCCCTCCACACCCCCTGATCCCCCCCCCCAGCCGCAAGGACCACATCCAACTCCCTCCCGAACACATCCAATGAACCGGCATCAACAACTCTCCGCGGCAGGGAACCCCACAGGTCAACAACTCCCCGAGTGAAAAAGTCTTTCCCCATTGCAGCCCCAAACAGCCCACCCACCATCCCAAGACTGTGCCCCCGCCCCCCCCCCCCACCCCCCACCGGGAACACTCCCCCCGCACCCAACCCGCCCCTTCCCGTCAGAATCCTTCCCAAATGCCGAACACCCCCAGATGTCGAGCCCCCAGCCCCGGCCACCCCGGAGCCACGCCCCCGCGGCGCCAACCACACCACATCCACCAACCGCCATCTGCGCAGTCAACCCGTCCACCCCACTCTGAACACTCCCCGCACCGAGGCACAGAGCCCCCAGGCCCGCCCCTCCAACACACTTCGCCTCCCCAGACCTCCGCTGCAATGTGACCCCTCCTCTCCTCCGCCCTGGGTTTCTCCGCCCCCCACCTCCACCTCTCTCCCATCCCCCGCCCCCGTCTCCCCTCCACTTCCCTCTGCCTCCCTGCACAGGCTCCCATCTTGGGGGCGGCAACCTTCTGGGGCCGGGAATTTTAGCCCCCAGCATGGAAGTCCTGCTCCCGCCGCAGAATTGGCTTACCACCCCTCAAAAGAGGGATGATATGTTAGAAGGATCATCAAATGAGGCTATATAGGTTGAATTGAAGAACAAAAAAGGTGCAATCACACTGCTGGGAGTGTACTATAAACCCGCAACCAGTCAGAGGGAGATAGAAGAGCAAATATATAGCCAAATTTCTGAGAAGTGCAAACAACAATAGGGCAGTAATAGTAGGGAGATTTCAACTACCCCATATTAACTGGTATAGAATTAGCATGAACAGTATGGAGGGAGCAGAATTCTCAAAATCATTCAGGAAAACTTTTACAGCTAGTACGTAGCAAGCCCAAAGAAAGAGAGGGGGCAGTTCTGGAATTAGTTTTAGGGAATGAATCTGGGCATCAGTGGGAGAGCATTTTGGTGGTAGTGATCATAATTCAGTTACATTTAGGGTAGTTATGGAAAAGTACAAAGACAGACCAGGAATAAAAGTTCTCAATTGGGGAAATTTTATCAAGCTGAGGTGTGATTTAGCCAAAGTGGATTGGAAACAGCTACTTGAAGGTCAACATCAGAGCACTTAAAGTGCCGTAACCTACAGGGCTACGGACCAAGAGCTGGAAAATAGGATTTGGCTGGATAGCTCTTTGTCAGCCGGCACAGACACGATGGGTCGAAATGGCCTCCTTCCGTGCTGTAAATTTCTATGATTCTATAAGGAGGAGATAGTGAGGGTTCAGAGCAAGTATGTTCCCTGAAAGAAAAAGGGTGGGACTAACAAATCTAGAGCCCCCTGAATGTCATGGGGCATACAGGGCAGGATAAAGAAAAAAAAGGAAAGCTTATGACAGAAACCCCAGAGTATAGAAAGTGCAGGGGTGAAATTAAAAAGGAAATTAAGGTGGCAAATATAGGGCATGAAAAAATATTGGCAAGTAAAATCAAAGAAAACCGAAATATGTTTTATAAATACCTAAAATAACTAAAGAGTAGGGCCTATTAGGGACCATAAAGGTAATCTGTGCGTGGAGGCGTTCTTAATGAATACTTTGCATATGTTTTCACGATGCAGACATTGCAATCAGGGACAAGGAGTGTGATAAATCCCCAGGCCCGGATGAAATGTATCCCAGGTTGTTAAGAGAAACACGAGAGGAAATAGCAGAAGTCCTTATCATCATTTTCAAATCCTCTCTGGCTACAGGTTTGTTGACAGAGGACTGCTAACGTTGTACTGTTGTTTAAAAATGGAGAAAGGAATAGGCCAAGTAATTACAGGCCAGTCAGCCTAACCTCAGTGGTGGGAAAAGTACTGGAAAAAATTCTGAAACACAGGATAAATCTTCATTTAGAAAGACATGGATTAATCAAGGACAGTCAGCATAGATTTTTTTTTAAGGGAAGGTCGCGTCTGACGAACTTGATTGAATTTTTTAAAGGAGGTATCAAGGAGGATAGTGCGTTTGATGTAATCTATATAGATTTTAACAAGGCTTTTGATAAGGTTTCACATGGCAGATTTTTCACGAAAGTAAGCCCATGGGATCCAAGGCAAAGAGGCAAAATTGGCTCAGAGGCAGGAAGCAAAGGGTAATGGTTGATGGGTGTTTGTGACTGGAATGATGTATCCAGTGCGGTTCCGCAGGGCTCAGTACTAGGTCCCTTGCTTTTTGTGGTATATATCAATGACTTGGACTTACATGTATGACTAAGAAGTTTGCACATGATAAGAAAATTGGCTGTGTGGTTGATAATAAAGAAACATAGAAAATGGGTGCAGGAGTAGGCCATTCGGCCCTTCGAACCTGCATCATCATTCAATATGATCGTGGCTGATCATGCAACTTCAGTACCCCTTTCCTTATTTCTCTCCATACCCCTTGATCCCTTTAGCTGTAAGGGCCACAGCTAACTCCCTTTTGAATATATCTAACAAGGCAAAGAAGAAAGCTGTAGACCGCAGGAAGATATCAATGGACTGATCAGATGGGCAGAACAGTGGCAAATGGAATTAAATCTGGAGAAGGGTGAGGTAATGCATTTGGGGAGGCTAACAAGGCAAGGGAATACACATTAAACAGTAGAACACTGAGAAATGTAGAGGAACAAATCTTCTGGAATTTTTTGAGGATGTTTCCAGTAGAGTGGACAAGGGGGAACCAGTTGATGTGGTGTATTTGGACTTTCAGAAGGCATTCGACAAGGTCCCACACAAGAGATTAATGTGCAAAGTTAAAGCACATGGGATTGGGGGTAGTGTGTTGATGTGGATTGAGAACTGGTTGGTAGACAGGAAGCAAAGAGTAGGAGTAAATGGGAACTTTTCAGAATGGCAGGCAGTGACTAGTGGGGTACCGCAAGGTTCTGTGCTGGGGCCCCAGCTGTTTACATTGTACATTAATGAGTTAGACGAGGGGATTAAATGTAGTATCTCCACGTTTGCGGATAACACTAAGTTGGGTGGCAGTGTGAGCTGCGAGGAGGATGCTATGAGGCTGCAGAGTGACTTGGATAGGTTAGGTGAGTGGTCAAATGCATGGCAGATGAAGTATAATGTAGATAAAGGTGAGGTTATCCACTTTGGTTGTAAAAACAGAGAGGCAAACTATTATCTGAATGATGACAGATTAGGAAAAGGGGAGGTGCAATGAGACCTGGGTGTCATGGTACATCAGTCACTGAAGGTTGGCATGCAGGTACAGCAGGCGCTTAAGAAAGCAAATGGCATATTGGCCTTCATAGCGAGGGGATTTGAGTACAGGGGCAGGGAGGTGTTACTACAGTTGTACAGGGCCTTGGTGAGGCCACACTTGGAGTATTGTGTACAGTTTTGGTCTCCTAACTTGAGGAAGGACATTCTTGCTATTGAGGGAGTGCAGCGAAGGTTCACCAGACTGATTCCCGGGATGGCGGGACTGACATATCAAGAAAGACTGGATCAACTGGGCTTGTATTCACTGGAGTTCAGAAGAATGAGAGGGGATCTCATAGAAATGTTTAAAATTCTGACGGGTTTAGACAGGTTAGATGCAGGAAGAATGTTCCCAATGTTGGGGAAGTCCAGAACCAGGGGTCACAGTCTAAGGATAAGGGGTAAGCCATTTAGGACCGAGATGAGAAGAAACTTCTTCACCCAGAGAGTGGTGAACCTGTGGAATTCTCTACCACAGAAAGTTGTTGAGGCCAATTCACTAAATATATTCAAAAAGGAATGAGATATAGTCGTTACTACTAAGGGGATCAAGGGGTATGGCGAGAAAGCAGGAATGGGGTACTGAAGTTACATGTTCAGCCATGAACTCATTGAATGACGGTGCAGGCTCGAAGGGCCGAATGGCCTACTCCATTCCTATTTTCTATGTTTCTATGACCTTGGAGTGCATGTCCACAGATCCCTGAAGGTAGCAGGACAGCTAGATTGGGTGGTCAAGGTAGCATACAGCATATTTACCTTTATTAGCCGAGGGACAGAATAAAAGAGCAGGGAGAATATGCTTGAACTGTATAAAACACTAGTTAGGCCACAGCTTGAGTACTGTGTGCAGTTCTGGTCACCACATTACAGGAAAGAAGTGATTGCACTAGAGAGGGTACAGAGGAGATTTACGAGGACGTTGCCTGGACTGGAGAATTTTAGCTATGAGGAAAGATTGGATAAGCTGGGATTGTTTTCTTTGGAATAGAGGCGGCTCAGGGGAGACCTGTATAAAATTTTGAGGGGCCGAGATAGAGTGGATAGGAAGGATCTATTTCCCTTTGCAAAGGGGTCAACAATCAGGGAGCATAGAGTTAAAGTAAGTGGTAGAAGGTTTAGGAGGGATTTGAGGAGAATTTTTTTCACCCAGTGGGTGGTGGGGATCTGGAACTCACTGCCTGAAAGGGTGGTAGAGGCAAAAACCCTCATAGTATTTTAAAAGTACTTGGATGTGCACTTGAAATGCCGTAAGTTTTCAGACTACGGATCAAGAGCTGGAAAGTGGGATTAGGCTGAATAGCTCTGTTGGCCGATGCGGACATGATGGGCCAAATGGCCTCCTTCCGTGCGGTAAATTTCTATGATTCTAAACTCCAGAGGGCAGTTAAGAGTCAACCACATTGGCGTGGGAACTGAAGCCATATCGGCCAGACCGGGTAAGGATGGCAGGTTTCCTTCCCTAAAGAGGATAATAGTGAACTAAGTGGGGTTTTTAAACAACACTGACAACTTCATGCTCACTTTGCAAGCTGCAATGTTTGAACTCCATTCTCTGGATTACTAGTGCAGTAACATGCTACCATATCCTGAGTGGATGATCGTTCAGGCCCTTCTCTCTTAAATGTTCTTTGCTACCTCCCTCCTAGTTTTGAACTTGGCTTTAGTCTCCCTCCGAATGTCCTTTTGCTTGCTGCCCGCTCCTCCTGGCAAAGTTGAGGCATTTGGCTTGGGTAAGTTGTAAATATAAGCTGTTGTACAAACACTGCCCTCCTCTCACGTCAGAGATAAATAAGTTGGCAGAAATGAAATGGAAAACTAGGCAAATACATCAGATTATGTAATAATATACACCAGTAATACAAATACAGTACACACTTTATCAAAGGCACCTTCCCTCCAACGTCATCATAGGCAGTCCCTCGGAATCGAGGAAGACTTACTGCCACTCTAAAAATGAGTTCTTAGATGACTGAACGGTCACTCGCGTGATTATACACAGATATGTAATATAATATACACCAGTAATATAATATACCCCCCACCTACACACCCCAATGCAATAGTCAGTCAGCTCAGAGCATGGGAAAAGATTGTTCAACAACTGGCCTGGACTTGGTGACTCAATCCAGCGCAGCAGAGATGGGCGAGGAGAGGTGGATAAAAATAAAGCTGAAAGGGAAAATCTCGGATCTCCAGCTGTCGCTGCAGGGGAGGCGGGGTAAGTTCTCGGAATTTGCAGCAGAACTTGCCTGGACTGGGACAGGCGCTGCTGGCAATGCTATGTTGGGGAAGTCAGCACTGAATCCTGGATCGGTGTGTGTGTGTGGGGGGGGGGCAGGGAGGGTGATCTCTGTCCCTCTCCCCACACACACTGGGCTGAGCAGCTCCACTGACAACCCACCGCCAGCTCACAGAGCCTCAGCTACTTTCTTACCGAGCCGGGTGAGGTTGGAGCGCGCCTCTTTCTCCAACGCCTCCCGTATTCGCTTCTCCTCGGGCTCTGTACGCCTGGACTTGCGGATGCACTGCATCTTCTGGTTTGATTTTGCACAAAGAACTGGCCGGCTCCCCCCGAGGAGAGAGAGAATCACCTTTCTCCTGCAACGCGAGCGAAGCCGGACCCACACTGAGTGACGTGGGAGGATCTTTATTCTGGTTGTCTTTAGGGGCGGGTTTAAAACTTTGGACTCCTGTCGAACATCCTCCCAGAGGAGAGAATGAAAGACTTTCATTTCTATAGCGCCTTTCATGACCTCTGGATGTTCCAAAGTGCTTTACAGCCAAATGAGACACTTTTGAAGTGCAGCCACTGTTGTAATGTCAGGAACGGAGTAGGTTTAGGGAGGACCAGGGGGTCACAATCTCAAGTTAGACAAGACCAGACCCAGGTTAAATGCCAGGAGGTAGTTCTTTTCCCATAGAATAGCAGACCTGTTGAACAGGCTGCTGCATTGGCTGCCAATTCCTTCAAGTCACTTATTACTGGGAGGGTGCGAGTCTAGGTGGGGTCGAGGAACACAGGGTTCTCAGAGTACAAATGCTAAATCTACACAGGGCTCTGAGTACAAATGCTAAATCGCTAAAAATTGCGACACAGGTTAGCAAGGCTATAAAAAAGCAAACCAAACACTCGAGTTTATTTCTAGGAGGTATAGAATTGAAAAGGAGTGAAGTTATGCTAAACCTGTATCGGACCTTGGTTAGATCACACTTAGAGTACTACGTACAGTTCTGGTTGCCATATTATTAAAAAGGAAAGAGGAACTGGAGAGGGTTCTGAGGAGATTTACAAGAATTACACCAGAAATGCGAGGGTACACATATCAGGAGAGGATGAACAGGCTGGATCTCTTTTCTCTTGAAAAAAGGCTGAGGGGTTGACTTAAGAGAGGTCTTTAAAATTATGAACAGTTTTGATTGAGTGGATACAGAGAGAATGATTCCACTTGTGGGGAAGAGCAAAACTAGAGGCCATCAATATAAGATAGTCACCAAGAAATGTGGAACTCGCTACCACAGGGAGTGATTGAGGCGAATAGTTTAAGGGGCGGCTAGACAAGCATATGGAAGGGGAAGGGAATAGAGAGTTTTATGGATAGAATTAGATGAGGAAAGATGGGAGGAGGCTAGTTAACAGCATAAACTGATTGGGCAGAATGGCCCGTTTCTGTGCCGTATATCCTATGTAATCCGATGTAAAGTGAGAGATGTACCCGTTTCTGGGTGGGAGTGGGTGGGGAGATTGCCTCATAAAAAAGAGGTAGGTACTGAAGGGAATGATCAGGGGCAGAGTGACGTCTTGGACTACTGTGTTCGCCTGAATGGGGTCAGAGGGGAATTTTTCAGATCTTGTCCTTAGTTGGCCTGGGTTTTGATCTGTCTCTCATAAGGGATGGAGAGTGACTGTATTGTGACGCATGAGGCATTACAATGGTGTTGGAGCACGCTGGATGGACCGGTGGATCTTTTCCTATCCGTCATGGTTTGGATGTATCTAGATTAGGAGTTGGAGTTAACAAAGACACTTCATTCATACCGGGCCCACTTAATTCGGAGTGTGTGTGGGAAGAGGTGGGGACATAGCACTGTCTCTCGCTCACCCGAAGCCTTTATGGCGCTAATCCGGCCCCCTGGTCTGGTCGTGGAGGGGGGGGGGTGCGGGGGGCGCAACTTTTCTCGTCGGTCTGTCGCCTGGATGAGACAGCCGGATTTTGTAGAGCAACTGAACCAGAAATTAAAATGCAGCCGGAGGGTCGAAATTGCTGTTGACAATGTTATCGCTCAAAATGCATATCGAACTTATTGCATATGCAAGCACTCTCAATGATTCCACGAGGCAGGGGTATGGCACTTGAACTTTACAGACTGTAGTCCTTTATTGCAGCTCCTAGAGGGAGGACATCAAGAGGTGAGTTCCCTTTTATACTTGGTTACCTGCAGTGTACAGGTGACTCTTAGGTCTCCAGCAGCAGCACCCTCTGGTGTACAGGTATGGTATATACAGGTTGAAGGTACATTCAGGTCTAGTGTAACAGTACAACATTGAAATGCATACATAACAGAGCTCCCATCTTGCCTTCTGGTCACAAAGGTTGTAGGTTCCAGCTCCATTTCACGATCCATGCATTAGGCGCAAGCTTCACTCATGGGGAGCACAGGGGGAGATTCAGTGAAGAAGGAAGGTGATGTTGGCAAGGCTGCAATTTATTGTCCATCCCTAGTTTCCTCAAGAAGGGGATGGTGGTCCTTAAACTGCTGCAGCCCTTGTGGAGATGGTGCACACACAATGGTGTTGGATGGCAAATTCCAGGATTCTGACTCGCAATGGTGAAGGAACAGCAATACGTCCAGGATGGTGTGTGACTTGGAGGTGATGATGTTCCTATGACATTGCTGCTCTTGTCCTTCACATTGGTAGGGGTCGTAGGGGAGGAAGATGCGGCTATTGTAGCCCTGCTGAGTTGCTGCAGTGCATTCTGTAGATCGTACATACTGCAGCCTCAGTGTGCTAGTGATGGAGGAGGGGGTGGAAAGAGAGGCCGGTGATGGGGACACTGATGAAGTAAACTGTAAGGTGTCGAGTTTCTCGAGTGTTGTCGCGGCTTCACCCGTCCACGCAAATGGTGAGTATTCCATCAGAGTTCTGACTTGAGCGTTTCTCGATGGTGGGGAGGCTTAGAGGGGTCTGTAAGTGAACCACTCATCGCAGAATGCTCAATCTCTAGCCCCGCTCTTGTAGCCATGGTGTTAACTTGTCAAGTTGCGTCCCTGGTCAATGCTGACCCCCAAAATGTTGGAGATCCAGCGACAGCAGTGCCTTTGAAGATCGGGGCACTTGGCTGGTCTCTCTCTTGTTCAAGATAGTCATTACCCGACACTTGTACGGCGCGGACGACACCTGCCACGTGTAAGTGGAAGCAGGATGTTAACTGGTCCTGCTGTAGCCCAATATGGGCTGCTTCATTATTGGAAAAGTTGTGAATGGAGCTGAACATTAAACAATTGTCAGCCAATGTCTCCACTCCACCCTCATGACCGAGGTCTATGATCAAGTAGCTGTAGATGGTTACCATCAAAATACAAGATGAAAACAGGCCATTTGGTCCAACTTGTCTGTGCTGATGTTTATCAACAACTTGCATTGATAAAGTGCCTTTAATGTAGGAAAACATTCTAGGTTGCTTCACAGGAGCATAATCAGACAAAAATTGACAGAGTCTGTCATGTATCCAGACATGTTTACTGCTTGTACTATTACATATGATGTGCCATCAGAGGGCACTACTATGGGAAACTTGTACACCAGCTGTATGGTCACTAAGGTGTGCACCAGAGGACACTGCAATGGGAGACTTATAGGTTACCTGTACAGGTGTGCCAGGGCTAGTATAAAAGGCAGGCCACCATGTGTGATCATCACTCTGGAGTTATATTAAATGGACTAAGGTCACTACAGTTCAAGTGCAATATTTTGCCTTGTGGAGTCATTATCAGAGCATCTAAAGACATAACAGAGCCAAAGAAGAAGATACTAAGATGGGTGACTAAAAGCTTGGTCAAGGGGAGGCAAGTTTTAAGGAACTTCGAGAGCGAGAGAGAGAGAGAGAGAGGGGGGCAATGAGCTTTAGGGAGGGAATTCCGGAGCTTAGGGCCTAGATGGCTGAAGGCACGGCTGCCAATGGTGGAGAGGAGGGAGTGGAGGATGAACTCAAGTCCAGAGTTGAAGGAATGCAGAATTATTGGAGAGTTGTAGGGCTGTAGACGGTTAGAGATAGGGAGGGGAAAAAGTCATGGAATGGTTTGAACATGAGGATTAAAATGTTTTAAGTGAGGCGTTGGTGGACGGGGAGCCAATGTAGGTCAGTGAGCACAGGGGTGATGGGTGAGCGGGACTTGGTGCGGGTTAGGCGGCAGAGTTCCACACGAGCAGTAGACCGAATCCCACATGACTGCCTATTCCCATATTCCTTTACTGCTTTCCTTCAGTCCCCTATCGAACCTATTCTTAAATGTTAACATGGTCTTTGCTTCAATCACCAATTCTGGTAATTCATTCCACAGCCTCGCAACTGGTGTGTAGTAAAAAAAAAGGTTTCTTCTGCTCTCTGTCCTAAATCTTTTACATTTATCTACCACCCCTCGTTCTCGATCCCTCAAGCACTGGAAAGTATTTTTCTATCCACCATCATCCTTTCGTAATTTTAAACGCCTATCAAATTACACCTCTGTTCTAATTAAAATAGTCTCAATTTTTCCAGGTCATTATATTTGTATTTTCTCAAACCAGGCAGAATTGTAGTGAATCTGCACTGTACCTTCTTTATTGCCTCAACATCCTTCCTATGATGTGGAGCTCAAAACTATGCACAATACTTCAGCTATGACGTTGAATTAAGCACGTTCCTCTGAAGAACTCCTGTACCGATGGCCTGGGACTGCTGCAATGGTTGGCCTTGGTCAGATAGTACGGAAGTGGTCATTAGGTTGGGAGGTAGAGGTGGGTGTAATCAGCATACATATTTAGGAACATAGGATCAGGAGTAGGCCATTCAGCCTGTTCTGCCATTCAATGAGATCATGGCCGATCTGCGACCTAGCTCCATATACCCGCCTTTGGTCCAGATCTATTAATAACTTTGGTTAACAGAAAACTTTCAATCTCCAAATTAAAATTAAACAATTGATCTAGCATCAATTGCCGTTTGTTGTAGAGTTCCAAAATTTTCCCAATTCCAAAAAAAAGTGTTTCCTAATTTCACTCCTGAAACATCTGGCTTGAATTTTTAGACTATGCCCCCCTAGTCCTTGAATCCCCAACCAGTGAAAATAGTTTCTCTCTATCTATCCTATCTGTTCCCCTTAATATCTTGAAAACTTCAATCAGATCACCCCTTAACCTTCTAAAGTCTAGGGAATACAACCCTAAATTGTGTAGTATAGAAGCTGACCCAATGCCCGCAGATGATACCATTGAGGGCAGAAGTTACACGGGGGCAGATCCTTAAGGTGTTGTGGGACACAGAAAGAGATGCCATTGGTGGAGATATACTGGTTAAGTTTGGACAAGTGGGACTGGAGCCACATGACGTCAGTCCCACAGAGCTAGACATCAGAGGAGACAGGATGGGGATGGTGGCAATGATAGGCCATCTCAAATAGCGGGGAAAATCTGAGGCGGACAAGGAGGGATAATGCACCATGGTCATGGAAGATGTGATTCATGACTCTGGTCAAGCTGTTTCATTGCTTTTGGCAGGGAGTAAACTGAACTGAAGGGATTCGAACAAGAAAGAAAGGCAGACTTGTATTTATACAGCGCTTTTCACAACCACTGGATGTCCCATGAAGTTGCATTGAAGTGTAGTCACTGTTGTAATGTAGGAACAGTGAGCTTAAGGCAAGATGACTGTGCAGCTAGAAGGCTATGGTACATCTGCGGGCCTTAGAGGTGATAAAAAAGGGTGGTGGGGTTTCTGGAATTGTGCAGAATGGATGCTCAGAAAGCATAGGGGCCAGGATGACGTGGTTAAGTGGGCTGAGAATCAAAGGAGCAGAGGGGACGGGGTTAAATAAAGAGGATGAAACACCAATTGAGATCCAGAATGGGGAGAGCCAGACAGGCACAATGTGGGTGGGGGGCAGTGAGAGTCACACAGGCACGGGAGAGGGGCACAGAGAGCCAGAGAGGCAATTGGGGGGGTGGGGGGAGGGGTGCACTTGGAGAGTCAGACAGGCACAGGGTGTGGGAGGGGAGGGGAGGTAGGGGGCAGTGAGAGTCACATAGGTGCGTGAGATGGGCACAGAGAGCCAGAGAGGCAATTGGGGGGAGGGGGGGGGGTATGGGGAGGGGGCACGTGGAGAGTCAGACAGTCACAGGGTGTGGGGTGAGGAAAGGCGAGGAATGCGGTGGGGAGGGGAAGGAGACAGCAGCAAGGTCACTTCCACCATTTTTAACTTGTTAGGTTTATAAAATACTTGGGGTGTGGTGAGCCATTTGAGCTGGAGATTAAACAAACACAGTAACACATAATTAAAACGCCTTGGAGGTTGTGATTATCCTGGAATCTAACTTAAGCCTAATGATCAGGTATGTTTGTTTTTTTGCTTCTATTGCTGGCTGGATCAGCTCTCCCATGAGAATAAGGCCTCAATTGTGCGATAGGTTGTTCCGCCTATACATACACTGTAGGTTACAATCGTGCTTTGTGATAACAATACATAGACGTTACAACGATGCCCACTCATCCCAACCAGTCGGTGTTGGTTTTCACCCTCCACCTGAGCAAATCACATTTACCCAACCTGTTCCCATATCTTTTCATCCACCTACCCAACCTAATCCTGAATGCTGACATAGTTTCTGCCTCACCCACCCATCAACCCTGGAACCCACGATTGTGCATGTGAAGAAGTTGCAATCTGCGTTGTTCGAACGAAAGACAGTTTTCAAGTCTTTTGTTGTATTTGTATTTGTATTTCCTCACACCAGGCAGCACCCTAGTCAATCTGCATGCCTCAGGCCTAGAAATTCGACTAAGTTCAAAAATGGGCGCGGCGATCAAGATGCGCTATCTTCCCACGCCCACTGAAAGGAGTTCAGGTAGCGTGTAAAATTAGTGCTACCTGCTACTTTGCATGATTGCAACGCACAGCCCATCGCTGAATGCATGGCTGACAGACTATGAGCTCAGCAGGGGGTGAAGTTCACGCGAGGCCAAAAGCTAGCCTGCGCCTCTTAAAGGCAGTCTGTACTTCCTAAAGGTGAGCCGCCGCCAGGTGATCAAAAAAGGGCATCCAGGGTCTCGGATGCAACACTCGAGGCCTTTGTGCAGGGAGTGAACACTCAAAGAGATGTCCTCTACCCACAGGGGACCAGGAGGCCTTCCAGAAACACTAAGGAGGATGTGGGATCATCGAGGCAGTCACTGCCAGCAGTGCCGCCCGAGAACATGGCTCCAATGCCCAAAGAAGTTTAATGACCTCAGACAAGTGGTCAAGGTCAGTGAATGCATCTTCAAAAGTTGTCTCCTACCAACTTTAGGGAAGGAAATCTTCCGTCTTTACCCAGTCTGGCCTACACGTGCCTCCAGACCCACAGCAATGTGTTTGACTCTTTAACTGCCCCCTGAAATGGCCTAGCAAGCCACTGAAGGGCAATTAGGGATGGGCAATAAATGCTGGCCTTGCTTGCGATGCCCCCGTCCCACAAACAAAACGAAAACTGCACCACTCGCTACGTACACAGCTCTATGCACCACACCCCCATCACTCACCTGCCAATCTCCACAAAACACCCCTCATATTCCTAGCTTCACTTCACCCTCACACTTACTACTGTTCCAAGCCTCACATCCACATATCACAGCTTGAACACACCGTCAGCTATTCAACCATGACAGTCACATCACCCAAACACATTACACCACACTCACGGACGCACTTCCCTTTCTCTTGCAGGAAAAGGTGGCGCATCACCTGCGCCAGCAGACCTTAATCAGCAGGGGACAAGCTCCTTGGAGGAGATGGTGCTGGCCATTCTTGGCAGGGGCATTGCTGAGCCCATGGCTAGCGGCAGGGCTGAAGGAATACAAGATGCCGGTATCCTCATGTGCTATCCTCCGTCTCAATCTCTTCTGATTTACAATCTGCACATGATGTAAACATTCACCTCTTGCTCCCCCCCACCCCCGCTCCCCACAACACTACCCTTGTGACTTTCTGCTTTCAGATACCCAAAAAATTCAGCTTGCCCAGCCGGGATCAGGAAGAGGGAGAGGAAAGTAAAGAAACAATGGTCACTTGATTTCACACTTCCAGCCACCAGCTTCTCGAGGTTGCCCTACAAGGTAATCTGCAGTATCGCCCACTGAAAGTTAACAGCCTTCCACCAGCCATGCTGCATAGGAACACTTGGATAGGCAAAGGCACATGCAAGATAGTCACTAAGGGAATACACAAGGGTGATCAGTTGATTTTTTTTGTTGCAACGTTGGATGCATATATGGATAAAGTTAGATTGTGCTGGCTTTTATTTCAGCATTGTAGCCAAGAGGATCTTAATCTTCGTCTTGATCTTTTTCTTCTTCTGCTTCTCAAATCAAATCGTCAATATCTAAGTCAGATATCCAGGCTAAAGCTTCCGGTGTAACAGCGTGGATATCTTGTAGGCTTCCTGTGAATTTCCTCGGAGGGCAGTACTCAATGATGTGCTCCAGGGTCTGGTTAGGAGCTCCACAGTCGCGTGATGGGATGTTTTAACCTTCCATCTGTGGACAAGGTGGCAGCATCTACCATGACCAGTTCTGAGGCGAGTGACGGTTGTCCACTGTTTGCAAGGAAGGTTTGATCCTTCAGGTTGCACTGTGGGGTCCTCTAGAAGGAATCCATTTCTTATGTCACAGTTCTTCCAAGCATTTCACCATCGGTCATCAAAGCTGAGGGGAGATCGCTAAAGGGCTACGGCAATGGTCCAGAATGGCCTTCTAGATTGGAGACGGGTTGCTGGTATGTTGTTCAAGTTGGCCTGGTCGGCATGTCTTTTCTGGTGTAGCGGTTGTATTCTCTGGAGACTGCATATTCACGGCGTAGGTGTGAATCACAGAAATTTATGACACAGAAGGAGGCCATTTCAGCCAATTGTGTCCGAGCTGGCCGACAAAAAGCTATCCAGCCTAACCCCATTTTCCAGCTCTTGGTCCGTAGCCCTGTAGATTACGACACTTCAAGTTCACATATAAGTACTTATTAAATGTGGTGAGGGTTTTTGCCTCTACCACCCTTTCATTCAGTCAGTGAGTTCCAGATCCCCATCACCCTCTGGGTGAAGAAATTTCCCCTCAAATCCCCTCTAAACTCCTACCAATTACTTTAAATCTATTCTCCCAGGTTGTTGACCCCTCTGCTAAGGGAAATAGGTCCTTCCTATCCACTCTAGCTAGGCCCCTCATAATTTTACAAACCCCAATAAGGTCTCACGTCAGCCTCCTCTGTTCCAAGAAATCAAACCCAGCCTATCCAATCTTTCCTCATAGCTAAAATCTTCCAGTCCAGGTAATGTTATGTATGAAGAAAGAGTCAGACTGAACACAGAGCTCAAAGTAAAGTGTGACCGTAGTCTTTTATTGCAGGTCTCCAGAGTGCCTCTCCAACCTGTGAGGCCTCCTTAAATATCTGTGCTCCCAAGGGACTATAGGATCCCTTGGGACTCCAGGGGATGAGCCCTCTGGTGACTGTACAGAGTATATGCCAGTTTACATATATAACAGGTAACATCCTTGTAAATCTCTTCTGTACCAGCTCTAGTGCAATCACATTTTTCCTGTAATGTGGTGACCAGAACTGGTGTTTTATACAGTTCAAGCATAACCTCCCTCTGCTCTTGTATTTTATGCCTCGGCTAATAAAGGCGAGCATTCCGTATGACTTCCTAACCACCTTATCTACCTGGCCTGCTACCTTCAGGGATCTGTAGACATGCACTCCAAGGTCCCTTTGTTCCTCTACACTTCTCAGTGTCCTACCATTTAATGTATATTTCCTTGCCTTGTTAGCCCTCCCCAAATGTCACTGTTCTGCCCACCTGACCAGATCATTGATATCTTCCTGTAGTCTACAGCCTTCTACTTGTTTGCAAGCACTGGCAGCCAATGTGTTGGTGTTGATAAAAGCGCACTGGTGATAATTCTCATACTAGAATTCAACTGGACATCAACGAATTTGATATGCGGACTTGATTGCCATGCCGGAGAGCAGTACTCTGCTGTAGAGTGCACCAGGGCGAGTGGTGCCATATGGAGGATTTAAACATCTACTCCCGATGTGGATCCGGCGAGTTTCTGGATCAAGTTGACCAGAGTCTTTAGTTTCTTCAAGGTTCTGTAAATGTCAATACGACAGGGTACGATCAAGCGTGACTTCTAAATAGGAGGGTTTTTTGGGTGTGGTTTACCTCTGTGCTGCAGAAGGAGACTTTCAAAGCTTGGTTTACTTGATGGGTGTTGAGGTGTGGGACTAATGTTGAAAGGGGATTTGGGGTTAAGTTCACTTGTACCAGATATCCCAAACAGAAAGGGTCGCTCTGTCTGTCTGTCTGTCTCTCTCTCTCTCTCAAGTCCTCAGGACTGGGAGCAAGTCATGGTCTCAGAAGACTTTAACAGCCAAAGCCTTGCAAACGTCCAGCAGCACTCCCTCCACTCTAACAACTTTTTTAATGTCTTACACCAAGACACTACTAAATAAACTATACAGGAACCACTACAAAAGCAAAAATCAAAAGTTCTCTCAAAGTTGCACGTGTCGCTTTAAGCAGCATTGGTGGGGGTCCATCGTACAATTGCACGCTTAGCTGTGCATGCTTTGGAGAGGATGTACATTCGAGTGGTGATATCCAAAATGGCAGGTTGTGCGACAATTCAGCGTTGCACGCTGAGTAACGTCATGATCTGCCTTATTGCCATTTTTAGTGAACAAAAACAACGGCCGTGCTGCCAACTTACCCAAAATTGCAGCAGCCGCGGGATGTGCCGGCACCATTTTGTTTGCCGAAACTGCCTGCAAGGTGAGGAATTTCACAGCCTCAATACCTTCCTATAGTGTGGAGCCCAATACTGCACACAGCAGTCGAACCGAGATCCAAATGAGGTTTTATAATAGGCACATCATTATCTCTTGGCTTTTATATTCTATACCTCGTAATAAAACCTCAAATTCAATTTGCTTATTTTACAGCCTAATCAACCCGAGGTTCTGTCTTTAATGTCATGCGATCCTATACCTCCAAATTCCTCAGCACTGAGCCTACTTGTATTCAGACTGTTACAGCTGGGATTTAAAATGTTTTTTTTAAAAAACAAATTATATTACCTCACACTTACTGATATTGAATTCCATCTGCCATTTAAGTCCATTCCCCCATTTTATCAATATCCTATTGCAGCTTCCTTTGTTCTTCCAAACAATTATATATTCCTCCTATTTTGGTATCATCTGCAATTTCTGACACCACTCGCTCTAAGCCTATATCCAAATCATTGATATATACAGTGGCCCCCATGATGTGAATACTGAGACACCACTATCCACTTCCAACTACTCTGAAAAACTGGCCTTAACGCATACTCTCTATTTTCTCCTTTCTAATCATTTTTAAAGCCAGTTGGCTACCGAATTTCATAACCTTTAATCTTCTCCAGTAAACTCCCGTGTGACACTTTGTCAAAGGCATTCCTAAAGTCCACGTATTCTACATTTGTTGCAATTCCTCCCTCCCCATATACCATGTTTGTGGGGTTTTCCAAGCTTGAACGTCACTTTTCAAATCCATGCTGGCTACTTCTATTTAATCTTTATCTCGATATATGAATCCTTCATTAAACACCCTAATATTTTCCCAACCACAGATGTAAGCCAACTGTCTCCCCTTTTAAAAACAAGTACTACATTGGCCACTTTTAAAAGAACCCCCCACCGTAGCTCTACGATCCTGTGTGTCAAATTTCTCTATCCACCTCACCTCAGCTAGCTCCTCATCTTCTAAAAATCTACCCGAACCCAATCTGGTCTTCACCTCTTTCCCTTTTTAGTTGGATCTTAAACCCGATTGCGAACAGTCTAGTTCAACCTCAGACAGAAGTTGGGGAGAGGGATGGAATCAGTGGCTAGGAAATGGAATTTGTGGAGGGGACCGAAAATAATGGCTTCGGTCTTCCCAAAGTTCGATTGGAGAAAATTTCTGCTCATCCGAGACTGGATGTCGGACAAACAGTCTGACAATTTAGAGACCGTGGAGGGGTCGAGAAGTAATAGTAAGGTAGAGCTGGGTATCATCAGTGTACATGTGGAAACTGACGCTGTGTTTTCGGATGATGTCGCCAAGAGGCAACATGTAGATGAGAAATAGGAGGGGGCCAAGGATAGATCCTTGGGGGACACCAGAGGTAACGATGCGGGGGAGGGAAAAGAAGCCATTGCAACGATTAAATAGATAAGAATGGAACCAAGCGAGTGAAGTCACACCCAGCTGGACATGGTGGTGAGGCATTGGAGAAGGTTAGAGTGGTCAACCATGTCAAAGGCGGCAGACAAGTAAAGAAGGACGAGGAGGGATAGCTTGCCTTTGTCACAGTCACAAAGGATGTCATTTGTGACTTTGAAGAGAGCCGTTTCAGTACTGTGGCAGGCGTGGAAACCGGACTGGAGGGATTCAAACATGGAATTGTGGGAAAGATGGGCAAGGATTTAAGTGGTGACAACACATTCAAGGACTTTGGCAACCCTAAACCTGACCCTAAAACAAAGCTGAACCTCCTGTGAAACCCTAAAATGAAAGCTAAAGCCAGGCTGAACTTTCTATTGAAGTAACCCAAAACAAAACTGGAGTTTTAGTAAGTATAAAACCAAGACCAGAGTTTGCAGAAACCGCTGCCTTGTTTTAGGGATGGGTTTAAGATCAGTGAAATTCTCCCTTTGAAGTAAAGTTGTATTTAACATCAACATGCTCTCTAGCCGGTGTTTAATACTTAGCAAAATAATGCAATATTTTTGCTCTGTAAACAAGTGACGAAAGATTTGCCAGTCACTATATCATGCATCTCCTTTAAAACCCCCAAGAGGAATGGAGAAGGATGGTGGTGGTTTAGGGTGGGAGGTGACAATTCCTCTGGGTATCCTTTATCCACAGTTAACACTCCCAGCGCTGAGCTTCAGGTGCTGGGAGCACATATCAGTAAATTGGGCTGCACCCGATTTGCACTATAATATGAAATTAATGGACAGGAATAATCAAATAGCGCTATGCCTGAATTTCCAATATGCACCAAGCTATGCACTGGGAGTCCCAAGCGTGAAAAATCACTGCTGGTCACTATGTATTGCCACATCAGATAGGAGCTCTTTTCGAACGCACTTACTGGCTCACTACACAGAGCGACCACAGTCATTCTTCTAACCCACCCACCTCCGTTTAATCCAAAATATTTTGATCATCAACTCTAAATGAAAGTGTATTTCTTTATCGAGTAGTCTGAAAAACTGTGTACCCCTAATTTCAATAAGTGGAATGGTCTGGAGGGAGAGAGGAGAGGGAGAGAGAGCAAAAGAACTTGAAATAGCAACTTTCACGATCTCAGGACGTCCCAAAGAGCTTATCACCCAATTCTAGAATGGTGACAGCATGGAAGGAGGCTATTTGGCCCGTCGAGCCCGTGTCAGCTCCCTGCAAGAGCACTTCAGCTAGTTCCACTGCCCCGCCCTTCCCGTAGCCCTGCAATTTTTTCTCCTTCAGGTACTTATTCAATTCCCTTTTGAAAGCTACAAATTTAAATAAAAAACGGCACTGGAAAAACATTTTGGAGTGTGACCCCCCTTGCAGGGGGCATTTGTTTAAAATGTACAACTAAAATAGTTGAAAGCTACGATCGAGTCTGCCTCCGCCATCCTTTCAGGCCGAGCATTCCCGATCCTGACCACTCGCTGCGTAAAAAAAGTTGTTTTCTTATGTCGCTTTGGTTCTTTTGCCAATTACCTTAAATCTGTGTTTTCTGGTTCTCGGCCTTTCCGCCAATGAGAACAGTTTCTCTCTATCTACTCTGTCTCAAATCCCTCATGATTTTGAACATCTATTAAATCTCCTCTCAACCTTCTTTGCTCTAAAGGTGAACAGCCCCAGCTTCTCCAGTCTATCCACGT
Source organism: Pristiophorus japonicus (assembly GCF_044704955.1). Classification (NCBI taxonomy): domain Eukaryota; kingdom Metazoa; phylum Chordata; class Chondrichthyes; family Pristiophoridae; genus Pristiophorus; species Pristiophorus japonicus. Next base: position 287,845,551 of record NC_091981.1, on the reverse strand, counting down.
AACTGAAGTCCCTCATCCCTGCAATCATTCTCGTAACTTAAGTACCTTTGAAATGTAGTCACTTTTGTAATGAGAAACGAGAGTCAATTTGCGCACAGCAAAATCACACAAACAGCAATGTGATAATGACCAGATAAACCACGGGAGGTGTGAGTTCGAGGCCAGGGGCCCAGGGACAGCATGGGCCAGCCTACTCTGCGATATGTGTGTGCACTAGGTCCGTGCAGCAGAGCTGGTCTCCAGTCGTCTTGGGTAACCCTTGCCACTGGATGAAGACCTAGCTCTGTCAAGCCCGTGTGGTGCAACGGCCACCCCACGTTAAAAAAAAAATCCACCCACAGGCAGCTTCCACCCTTGCGGATGTAGTTCGGGTCCTCTGTGAACTCATCCTTTTTTGGCGTGGAAGCAAGTCATCCTGGTTTCGAGGGACCGCCTATGATGATGATTGGAACCAAAAACTCTGAAGTCGTTCAAGAGGCAGTTAGGTGCTATCCTAGAATAGTGAATGGGTTTCTGTGGTAGGATAAGTTAGAGGCACTCAATCATCAGTACTTAATGGTGTGGTCTTCGAGCGGTGCAATTTAACTTACAGCGTGAAATGTCGCCACCTGCAGTCCCACCAGGGGCTTTGCAGGTCAGAGGTATACACATATGCTTACAAAGACACCATCCTCATGAGCTGCTAGTTTCCACCTGGACAGTTCCAAGGGTGCTTACAACTCTTTTGGGGGGGGGAACAAAATAAACATTAGATCAAGTGCCCCCCCCCGATCTGGGGGTCACTCCAGACACTTTTAACTGCCCTCTTTTTAAAATATTTTTTGGGTTTTTTTGGTGATTTTTTGGGGGGGCATTAAAATTACATATTTTACAAGTGCCCCCTATAAAAGGGGAGGGGGACACTAAAAACCCGGCAAATAAAACAAATTAAACTTTAAAACATATAAAATCAAATTAAAATTTGGTTGCCGGGGGTGATAAAACCACCTCTCGCGGAAGGCACACTGCAAGGGTGCTTACAACCCATTATATAAAAGGTTGGCCGCGCCGCTGATGATAATGAATTGCCTGGAAGGAAATGATTGAAGACCGCCAGCGACACACCCAGCAACCAGCTGAACGAGTTTTCTAAAGCGTGACACAGCTCGTTTGTACCTCGTCACCGCGAGCCAGTCCAAGTTGGTTATTTAGTTGAAAATTCTTTTCTTTTTAAAGCTAAACAAAAAGCTTAAGGGTTGTGTCAAGAAAGGCAGAGAAATGGGCGTCGCTGCTGGTGATGTCAGCCGAGGCCAACCCTCTCATCTGGGTCTTAATTCAAAGCATATTCCGCTCGATATTTAAGCGGAATGAACAAGACTGCCTGGCTGCATTTTAAGGTCGCCCTAGTATTGCGGGGGCGGGGACTTTTATTTCGAAAAACCAGATGAGTCTTAATTTAAAAACCTCGGGACAGCCTTAAAAATGTATTCGGTCAGTATCCAACGTACATCAGGTGCGCTCATTTAAAGCTAAAACTCAGTGAGACGCCTTCAAACTAAGAATTAAGACTTTTCGGGGAAAAAAGTGCAGTTTCGAAGTCAGCCATGTATGAGAACTTAAAAAAAAACGCAGCGAGTTGTGCTGATCTGAAATGCACTGCCTGAAGGGACGGTGGCAGCAGATTCAATAGTAACTTTTAAAAAAAAGGCGTAGAAGTGGACAAAGTGTGCAGGGCTCTGGGAAAAGAGCAGGGGGAGTGGGTGGGACTAGTTGGACAGCTCTTTCCGTGCTGTATCATTCTACCATCAGAAATGGGAATGATTTTTGCAAGAATGGGGGGGGAGAAATGAGTAACATTTCAAATCCCACCTGCACCCCACTCCCCAAAAAATCTCAAATGTAGCAAAAAACAAAAAAGTGACTGCGCTCTGGCGACAGAGAACTTATGATCTGTCCCGCTGCAGACATGTGTTATGATTCTCATTCACTGGCCGGGCTGGGGTGCTTGTCACATGACAGTTCTGACCCTTGCAGGCCGTTGCTTGATAAAGGGACTGTCACATTTGTAACACACACACACGTGCGCTTTTAAAAGCAATAGGGGATACTGCAATAGAAACACAGAAAATAGGTGTAGGAGTAGGCCATTCGGCCCTTCGAGCCTGCACCACCATTCAATAAAATCATGGCTGATCATTCACCTCAGTACCCCTTTCCTGCTTTCTCTCCATACCCCTTGATCCCTTTAGCCGTAAGGGCCATATATAACTCCCTCTTGAATATATCCAATGAACTGGCATCAACAACTCTCTGCAGTAGAGAATTCCACAGGTTAACAACTCTCTGAGTGAATAAGTTTCTCCTCATCTCAGTCCTAAATGGCTTACCCCTTATCCTTAGATGTGTCCCTTGGTTCTGGTTCAATTAAACCAGCTGAGCATCAAAGAAACAGAATTGGAACAGCGAGGCGGGACTACATTTTAACAATTCTTGTATGTACTAATGCCAGCATTCTGACACTCTCTCCGCACCCCTTTTCAAACGCACCGTCTGAAACGATACATTTCCCAGTTTAATCTGGGAGGAAACACGCGGCATGACAGAAAGGACTAGTACAAAAGCAAAATGCCAGGAGATGCTGGAATCTGAAATAAAAACCAAGCAGAACATGCTGGAAATACTCAGCAGGTCAGGCAGCATCTGTGGAAAGAGAAACAGAGTTAATGTTTCAGGTCGTTGAACTTTCGATAGAACTGGATTATCGATTTGAAAAGTTAACTCCGTTTCCCTCTCCACAGAATGTGCCTGACCTGCTGAGTATTTCCGGCATGTTCTGTTTTTATTGTGGCAGAAAGGATATGTGTGCGGTAAAGAGAGGACATGAACTTGACATGTGTCAACTTTATAGGGGGGGCGAGGGGGAGAGAAGAAAGAGATAATAATTTGCACAGCCCAACGAGAGCGAGAGAAAATATAATTCACGCAGCACAAACGAGAGAGAGAACCCCCTGATCACAACTCGACCTCGGAGGGGCTTTGAAAGTGAGTAACAGTCTTACCTATCGCAGACAAAACATCAACAAAACAGACTGGTCTGTTCAAACAATAATGTAGCATTACAATGTTTTACGTTTCCACTCCATTCCTCTTGAATACCACAGATAAATTATAAATCAGAATGCGAGTATTCCCCCCCCCCCCTTTTTATATAAAGATTTTGTAAACCTACCGTTCTCCACTCCGTTACACTCCAACATCTTGGCAGTGTGCGTGTTCTTTTTAAAAATCCACTTTGCGAAACTTCAAAGGATGCTGCCCGGGTGGAGGACTTTAAATCGCGCGGGTCTAAAGTTATCCCCAAGAGTTGGTGATGGGAAGGGATTGCAGCTTAGAAGCGGCCGCTCCTGCACTGCAAGGTTGGCTGAGCAATGTGCGAACACCTATTGATCAGGGGCAACTAAGCCCGCCCTCTTTCGCCCGACTCCTCCTGCCTGTCTGTCACTCGCCACATGGCCAGGAAGGACTTCAGAAGGCGCCACTCCCTCCTCCAAAGCCCAAGCCTCAGCACAGTTTCATGAATCATTCATAATACACTTTATATAAACATAGATTATTTCACCGTTCAATCAATTTAAAGTACAAGGGATATTTACTCGGGCGTGCAAATGTCTGTCCTTTTGACCAAAGGCGAACCCTGCGAGCGGCGAAAGCAGATTTCATTGTCAGTAATGCAACATTCTTTTTCTCTCCCCAGTGGTTCTGGTGACCTAGAATAATAATGCATAAATAAAATAAAACAGCATGAATGAAACAGAGAAAAGGCTGGGAAGGCTGGCATTAATTGCGGGGCCTGACTATTTGAGTGTCTGTTTTTTGCCAGTGGTGTCGCTGGTTAAGAGAACAATAAACGAAAAAGACTTGCATTTATATAGCGCTTTACAGCCAATGAAGTACTTTTGGAGCTTAATGTAGGAAATGCCAACTTGCGCACAGCAAGCTCCCACAAACAGCAATGTGATAGTGAGCAGAGATTCTGTTTTTGTTGTGTTGATTGAGGAATAAATATTGGCCAGGACACCAGGGATAACTCCCCTGCTCTTTTTTGAAATAGCACCATGGGATCTTTTACATCCACCTGAGACAGCAGACAGGGTCTCAGTTTAACGTCGCATCTGAAAGACGGCACCTCAGACAGTGCACTGAAGTGTCAGCTGAGATTTTTGTGCTCAAAACCATGAGTGGGATTTGAACTTTCTGACTCAGGTGAAAGTGCTACCCACTGAGCCATTATTGGAACCCAAAATTATAAATAACATGATTACAATGCTAACCCTGCACATGGCGGGGAGCTGGCTCAACAGAACTATTTTGTTGTTCTTTCCCAATAAAAACTTGCTAGAATTTGTATGCTTTTTAAGAAGGATACGTCTTAGTGTATAATGGTTTCTTATCCTAAACCTAACCACTAATCCTAACACCTTAATCCCAATTGTGAAATGTGAAAGCATATACTATGGATCCAAGTAAAACCCATTGGAGTATTTATGCTTTTTAAAAGGATACGTCTAGGGGTTTCTAACCCTAACCCCCGACTCTAAGCCCAATCCCAAGTTTGAAGTGTGGGATCCAAGAAAGACCCATTGGAGTATTTTCTAAAGGATGATAAACTAGGAACTGTGGAGAAGGAGCAAAGTGATTTGGAAGCCCAAGTACACAAATCACAAAAAGCTAGTGGACAGCCATCAAAAAAGCCTAATGGAGTGTTGGTTTTTATCTCAAGGGGGCTGGAACATAGTGAAACATAGAAATAGGTGCAGGAGTAGGCCGATCGGCCCTTCGAGCCTGCACCATCATTCAATATGATCATGGCTGATCATTCACCTCAGTACCCCATTCCTGCTTTCTCTCCATACCCCTTGACCCCTTTAGCCGTAAGGGCCACATCTAACTCCCTTTTGAATATATCTAACGAACTGGCCTCAATAACTTTCTGTGGTAGAGAATTCCACAGGTTCACAATTCTCTGAGTGAAGAAGTTTCTCCGCATCTCGGTCCTAGATGGCTTATCCCTTATCCTTAGACTGTGACCCCTGGTTCTGGACTTTCCCAAGGGAACATTCTTCCTGCATCTAACGTGTCTAAACCCGTCAGAATTTTATATGTTTCTATGAGATCCCCTCTCATTCTTCTAAATTCCAGTGAATATAAGCCTAGTCGATCCAATCTTTCTTCATATGTCAGTCTTGCCATCCCGGGAGTCAGTCTGGTGAACCTTCGCTGCACTCCCTCAATAGCAAGAATGTCCTTCCTCAGACTAGGAGATCAAAGCTGTACACAATATTCAAGGTGTGGCCTCGCCAAGGTCCTGTACAATTGCAGTAAGACCTCCCTGCTCCTATACTTAATTCCTCTCGTTATGAAGGCCAACATGCCATTTGCCTTCTTCACTGCCTGCTGTACCTGCATGCCAACTTTCAATAACTGATGTACTATGACACCCAGGTCTTGTTGCACTTCCCCTTTTCCTAATCTGTCACCATTCAGATAATATTAGGAAAAGGGAAGGTGCAACGAGACCTGGGTATCACGGTACATCAGTCATTGAAAGTTGGCATGCAGGTACAGCAGGCGGTGGAGTGATGCTTCAGGTGTACCGAGCCTGAGTCAGGCCACAATTGTAGCACTGCGTTCAGTTTTGGGCACCACACCTCAGGAAGGATTTAGGGTTAGGGTAAGGGGGTGCAGCACAGATTCACCAGAATTGTATTAGGGCTTAACAGCATATTGCATAAACATGGTTACTATTCCCTTGAGTATAGAGGATTGAGGGGTGATCTAATCGAGGTGGTTAAAATGATTTGTTGGGGTAGATATTAGAGAAACCATTTCCTCTGGTGGGGGAATCCAGAACAAGGGCATAATCTTAAAATTAAAGATAGACCATTTCGGAGTGAAATCAGGAAGCAGTTCATACAAAGGACAGTGGAATCTGGAACTCTCTCCCTCTGTAGATGCTGGGGGGTCAATTGGACTGAGACTGAGATCGCTAGATTTTTTTTGGCAGTACGGGTATCAAAGGATATGGAGCAAAGGCGGATACAATTGAGTAGAGGCTCAGATCAGCCATGATCTAAATGAATGGCAGAACAGGCTCGAGGGGCTGAATGGCCTCCTGTCTTGTGTTCCAACCCATAACACTTACGAAACATCCCCCCAACTCTAATCACCCTGGACCCTGCCCTAACCCAAAAACCCAAGAATACCCTCCCACCTCTCAGAAAGCCACCCAACACTAATCCATTCCTTGATCCTAACTACCCTGGACACAGAGCTTAACTTTAGTGGCTGGTGTGCATCGCCCCCCCCCCTCCCCCCACGTTAAAAGAATCCATACACAGGCATCTTCCACCCTTTTAGTCTGTAGTTTGGGACCTAGATTGTCAGGCCCCTCATTGAAACAACTGTGAACTCATTTAATTTTGGTGTGGAAGTAGGTCATCCTCGATACGAGGGACTGCCTAATACTAATCTGAAAAACACCCCAACTACCCCCAACTCTAATCCTGATCCCAAACACCTCAAACCTTGACCCAGATTTACCCTCTTTCCCTGCTTCAGAATATGCTCCTAACTCCTAATGCCAAAAATACATCAAATAAACACATACACTGAGAAAACAAACCAAATATAGGGGGCCAGGAGCAACTCCACGACCATAATCCCTGCAGGGGGCAAGGAGATCAACCAGATAGGGGCAAGAACAGCTGGATAAGACATAGTGGAAAGCATGAGCCAAATGAAAGTAGCAGACCGAGTACAACATATGAGAATAGCAACACAAGAGACAACCGCCAATCTGCTTGCAACCTCTAACCTAACCATTTACACCCTGACCGCTAATCCGAACACCAGTAGCCTCTAACCCCAAGCCCGAACCCTAAGCCCCAGTCCTCACCCTGAATCGTGCACGGCCAAGAGCGCTATGCTCTATCAAAGGTCTGATTGTTTACGCTTTGAGCTGGGTGATGCACACGGGATAACCCGCTGATGTCAAACCTCGTCAACGAGAGTCACAATCACCAATTACTTTCGAATACTCTGCAGCGACAATTTTGCATGTCTTTTATGAATGGAAGGATCAGTGACAACGGTTCCCCATTGATCTTGCCTGGCAATTGGCCGCATTGTAAACCCTATCTCTATTTCACAATTCGACTGCTAACATAGGCTGCAGGAAATGTTATCTCACCGGTGGAAATGCTCTTTCGTCAACATTCCCCCCTCTTCTAACTGCAGTGGAACGTTTTTTTTAAACAAGTCATCCGAATCATTGTCGGTCAAAGGTTCACATTCCGACCCTGATCACAACCGGAGTCAGCAGAGACTCAGGACACCGACTATCTGGTAAGCGAGCTGCATATTTAGGCTTTAACACCCGCCTCACTCATTCCCCATAGACTATTATCACACTCCCTCACTCCAGGTACCACAGTCCTTCTCACTCACTCCCCCAATATATTCACATTCCCTCACTTCAGCATCCACAAAAACATAAGAATTAGAAGCTGTAGTAAGCCGTACAGCCCCTAGAGCCATTCAATATGATCATTGGCTGATCTTCCACCTCAAGACAGGCCACGTCCAAGACCACCCCAACTTCTGTCGTCGATCTACAGTACGCAGACGACGCCTGCGTCTGCGCACATACAGAGGCTGAACTCCAGGACATAGTCAATGTATTTACTGAGGCGTAGCCTTACGCTAAACATCCGTAAGACAAACACCAGCCTGTCCTCGCTGCACAACACTGAGCCCCCAGTCATCAAGATCCACGGCGCGGCCCTGGACAACGTGGACCATTTCCCATACCTCGGGAGCCTCTTATCAACAAGAGCAGACATTGATGACGAGATTCAACACCGCCTCCAGTGTGCTAGTGCAGCCTTCGGCCGCCTGAGGAAAAGAATGTTCAAAGACCAGGCCCTCAAATTTTCCACCAAGCTCCTGGTCTACAGGGCTGTAGAAATACCCACCCTCCTGTATGGCTCAGAGACATGGACCATGTACAGGAAACACCTCAAGTATCTGGAAAAATACCACCAATGATGCCTCCGCAAGATCCTATAAATCCCCTGGGAGGACAGATGCACCAACATTAGCGTCCTCGACCAGGCCAACATCCCCAGCATTAAAGCACTGACCATACTTGATCAGCTCCGCTGGGCAGGCCACATTGTCCGCATGCCAGACACGAGACTCCCAAAGCAAGTGCTTCACGGCAAACGAGCCAAAGGTGGACAGCGGAAACATTACAAGGGCACCCTCAAAGTCTCCCTGATAAAGTGCAACATCCCCATCGACACTTGGGAGTCCCTGGCCAAAGGCTGCCCTAAGTGGAGGAAGAGCATCCGGGAGGGCGCTGAGCACCTTGAGTCTCATCACCGAGAGCATGCAGAAATCAAGTGCATGCAGCGGAAAAAGCGTGCGGCAAATCCCACCTCCCTTACCCTCAATGACTATCTGTCCTACCTGTGACAGGGACTGCGGCTCTTGTATTGGACTGTTCAGCCACCTAAGGACTCATTTTAAGAGTGGAAGCAAGTCTTCCTCGATTCCGAGTGACTGCCTATGATGATGATGATGATGACCTCAAGTTATTATTTAAATGGATAAAAATTGCAAAGTGCTGCAGTACCATAGGACTTGGGGGTCCTGGTGCATGAAACACAAAAGGTTAATATGCAGGTACAGCAAGTGATCAGGAAGGCCAATGGAATCTTGGCCTTTATTGTAAAGAGGATGGAGTATAAAAGCAGGGAAGTCCTGCTACAATTATATAGAAACATAGAAAATAGGTGCAGGAGTAGGCCATTCGGCCCTTCGAGCCTGCACCTCCATTCAATAAGATCATGGCTGATCATTCCCTCAGTACCCCTTTCCTGTTTTCTCTCTATACCCCTTGATCCCCTTAGCCGTAAGGGCCATATCTAACTCCCTCTTGAATATATCCAATTAACTGGCATCAACAACTCTCTGCGGCAGGGAATTCCACAGGTTAACAACTCTCTGAGTGAAGAAGTATCTCCTCATCTCAGTCCTAAATGGCCTACCCCTTATCCTAACACTATGTCCCCTGGTTCTGGACTTCCCCAACATCGGGAACATTCTTCCCGCATCTAACCTGTACAGTCCCGTCAGAATCTTATACGTTTCTATGAGATCCCCTCTCATCCTTCTAAACTCCAGTGAATAAAGGCCCAGTTGATTCAGTCGCTCCTCATATGACAGTCCAGCCATCCCTGGAATCAGTCTGGTGAACCTTCGCTGCACTCCCTCAATAGCAAGAACGATCTTCCTCAGATTAGGAGACCAAAACTGCACACAATATTCCAGGTGAGGCCTCATTAAGGCCCTGTACAACTTCAGTAAGACCTCCCTGCTCCTATACTCAAATCCCCTAGCTATGAAGGCCAACATACCATTTGACTTCTTCACCGCCTGCTGTACCTGCATGCCCACTTTCAGTGACTGATGAACCATGACACCCAGGTCTCGTTGCACCTCCCCTTTTCCTAATCTGCTGCCATCCAGATAATATTCTGCCTTCGTGTTTTTGCCCCCAAAATGGATAACCTCACATTTATCCACATTATACTGCATCTGCCATGCATTTGCCCACTCACCTAACCTGTCCAAGTCACCCTGCAGCCTTAGCGTCCTGCTCACAGCTCACACCGCCACCCAGTTTAGTGTCATCTGCAAACTTGGAGATATTACACTCAATTCCTTCATCTAAATTGTTAATGTCTATTGTAAAGAGCTGGGGTCCCATCACTGAGCCCTGCGGCACACCACTAGTCACTGCCTGCCATTCTGAAAAGGACCCGTTTATCCCGACTCTCTGCTCCCTGTCTGCCAGCCAGTTCTCTATCCACGTCAGTACATTACCCCCAATACCATGCGCTTTGATTTTGCACACCAATCTCTTGTGCAGGACCTTGTCAAAAGCCTTTTGAAAGTCCAAATACACCACATCCACTGGTTCGCCCTTGTCCACTCTGCTAGTTACATCCTCAAAAAATTCCAGAAGATTCGTCAAGCATGATTTCCCTTTCATAAATCCATGCTGACTTGGTCCGATCCTGTCACTGCTTTCCAAATGCGCAGCTATTTCATCCTTAATGATTGATTCCAACATTTTCCCCGCTACTGATGTCAGGCTAACTGGTCTATAATTACCCGTTTTCTCTCTCCCTCCCTTTTTAAAAAGTGGTGTTACATTAGCTACCCTCCAGTCCATAGGAACTGATCCAGAGTCGATAGACTGTTGGAAAATGATCACCAATGCATCCACTATTTCTAGGGCCACTTCCTTAAGTACTCTGGGATGCAGACTATCAGGCCCCGGGGATTTATCAGCCTTCAATCCCATCAATTTCCCTAACACAATTTCCCGCCTAATAAGGATATCCTTCAGTTCCTGCTTCTCACTAGACCAACTGTCCCCTAGTACAATCAGAAGGTTATTTGTGTTTTCCTTCGTGAAGACAGAACCGAAGTATTTGTTCAATTGGTCTGCCATTTCTTTGTTCCTCATTATAAATTCACCTGAATCCGACTGCAAGGGACCTACGTTTGTCTTCACTAATCTTTTGCTCTTCACATATTTATAGAAGCTTTTGCAGTCAGTTTTTATATTCCCGGCAAGCTTCCTCTTTTACTCTATTTTCCCCCTCTTAATTAAACCCTTAGTCTTCCTCTGTTGAATTCTAAATTTCTCCCAGTCCTCAGGTTTGTTGCTTTTTCTAGCCAAATTATATGCCTCTTCCTTGGCTTTAACACTATCCTTAATTTCCCTTGTTAGCCATGGTTGAGCCACCTTCCCCGTTTTATTTTTACTCCAGACAGGGATGTACAATTGCTGAAGTTCATCCATGTGATCTTTAAATGTTTGCCATTGCTTATCCTTTGCCAGTCTATGCTAGCCAATTCACGCCTCATACCGTCGAAGTTACCTTTCCTTAAGTTCAGGGCCCTAGTTTCCAAATTAACTGTGTCACTCTCCATCTTAATAAAGAATTCTACCATATTATGGTCACTCTTTTCCAAGGGGCCTCGCACAACAAGATTGCTAATTAGTCCCTTCTCATTACACATCACCCAGTCTAGGATGGCCAGCTCTCTAGTTGGTTCCTCGACATATTGGTCCAGAAAACCATCCCTAATACATTCCAGGAAATCCTCCTCCACCGCATTGCTACCAGTTTGGTTAGCCCAATCAATATGTAGATTAAAGTCGTCCATGATAACTGCTGTACCTTTATTGCACACATCCCTTATTTCTTGTTTGATGCTGTCCCCAACCTCACTACTACTGTTTGGTGGTCTGTACACAACTCCCACTAACGTTTTCTGCCCTTTGGAATTCCGCAGCTCCACCCATACCGATTCCACATCATCCAGGCTAATTTCCCTCCTTACTATTGCATTAATTTCCTCTTTAACCAGTAACGCCACCCCACCTCCTTTTCCTTTCTGTTGTCCTTCCTAAATGCTGAATACCCTTGGATGTTGAGTTCCCAGCCTAGGGTATTGGTGAGGCTACACCTGAAATATTGCGTGAAGTTTTGGTTTCCATATTTACGAAAGGATATTCTTGCTTTGGAGGCAGTTCAGAGAAAGTTCACTAGATTGATTCCGGGGATGAGGGGGTTGACTTATGAGGAAAGGTTGAGTAGGTTGGGCCTTTACTCATTGGAATTCAGAAGAATGAGAAGTGATCTTATTGAAGCGTATAAGGTTATGAGGGGGTTTGACAAGGTGGACTCAGAGAGGATGTTTCCACTGATAGGGGAGACTAGAACTAGGGGGATTAATCTTAGAATAAGGGGCTGCCCATTTAAAACTGAGATGAGAAGGAATTTCTTCTCTCAGAGGGTTGTAAATTGATGGAATTCGCTGCCTCGGAGAGCTGTGGAAGCTGGGATATTGAATAAATTTTAGAGATAGACAGTTTCTTAACCGATAAGGGAATAAGGAATTATGGGGAGCAGGCAGGGAAGTGGACCTGAGTCCATGATCGGATCAGCCATGATTGTATTAAATGGCGAAGCAGGCTCGAGGGTCCGTATGGCCTACTCCTGCTCCTATTCCTTATGTTCTTATGTAACTCCATCTTCCCACCCGATCCCATATCCCTTGATTACCTTAGATGTCTAAAAATCTATTGATCTCAACCTTGAGTATCCTCAACGACTCAGCATCCACAGCTCTCTGGGGCAGAGAATTTCAAAGAGCCACAACCCTCTGAGTGAAGAAATTCCTCCTCATCTCAGTCCTAAATGGCCGACTCCTTATCCTGAGGCTACGCCATCTAGTTCTAGACTCTCACGCCAGGGGGAATCGCTTTCTAGCATCTACCCTGTTAATCCCCCTCAGAATCTTGTGTTTCAATGAAATCAGGTCTCATTCTTCTCGGCTCAATCTACTCAATCTCTCCTCATAGGACAACTCTCTTATCCCGGGAATCAATCTAGTGAACCTTTGTTGCACCACCACAACCCCTCACTCCAGGATCTACAGCCCATCTCACTTATTGCTCTAATTCATGTCGACTCTCTCTGACTAGAAACAAATTATCCAATCTTATCAGGATCATTGGGACCACATTTTATATATTAGCCTGGAAATCATTATTTTCAATTTTAGCAGATGCACTTTTTACATGCTTGTGTGAAATTCCTCTCTACACTATGCTTATGGATAATTCTCATTTAAATAGCACAGGGATATTAAACACAGGTGTTAAGTGTTTGTACGGTAATACCAAATGCATGCATTAAGTGCTTGTAAGCTACTGTCATACACATACCATGAATGGTTGTACACTAATACTGACATCAGTAATTTTAATATGTGAAGTGGGTGTACACTAAACACACATTATGTGGTTGTACACTAATACTGACATCAGTAATGTCCAGGTGATTGTGTGTAATTTTCAATGTCAACCATAGATAAGATCCCGATGCATTCCATCGGGCTTAGTGAGAAGTCATACGGAGGATTCTTAGATTTAGGATTGAAAGTTACGTTAAGAGATTGACATTATAGAAGAGAAGATTGATGAGAGATGAGATTTATATCTTTAAAATGCTATGGGGGATCGAAATCTATATAGACTATTTGACTAAGACTATTGGTGCAAAAATATAGAGCACAGCTTTAATATTTGAGGAATTTATTTTTGCTCTCAAGTTAGAGCACATGAAATAAACTGCCAACATAACCCTTTACTCCCTCATTGTTCAAAAATCTGTCTATCTCCACCTTAAATATATTCAATGACCCCGCCGACACAGCTCTCTGGGGCAGAGAATTCCATAGATTTATGACCCTCTGATTGAAGAAATTCCTCCTCATCTCAGTTTTAAATGGGTGACCCCTTATTCTGAAACTATGCCCCTACTTCTAGATTCCCCCATGAGTGGAAACATCCTCTCTGCATCTACCTTGTCAAGCCCCCTCATTATCTTATATGTTTCAATAAGATCACCTCTCATTCTTCTGAACTCAAATGAGTAGAGGCCCAACCTGCTCAACCTTTCTTCATAAGGCAACCGCTTCATCTCAGGAATCAAACCCAGTGAACCTTCTCTGAACTACCTCCATTGCAAGTATATTGCTCTTTAAATAAGGGGACCAACACTGTACACAGTACTCTAGGTATGGCCTCACCAATACCCTATACAGTTGTAGCAGGCTTTTATACTCTCTCCCCCTTGCAATAAAGGCCAACATTCCATTTGCCTTCCTGATTACTTGCTGTACCTGCAAACTAATTTTTTGTGTTTCATGGACCCCCAGATCCCTCTGTACCGCAGCATTTTATAATTTTTCTCCATTTAAATAATAATTTTCTTTTTTTATTTTTTTCTGCCAAAGTGGATAACCTCACAATTTCCCACATTACACTCCATCTGTCAAATTTTTGCCCACTCATACTTAGGAATGGGTTTGGAAGTTATAGCAATAGACTGAGATGATTAAATACTCTATGGGTATAATGATTCCTCAGTTGGTACATTGAAGGGAGGGAGAGTGGTCAGTCTGTCAATGACAACAGCCCAGATTCAATGGTGGAGATGTTTGAATGGATGAATATTCTGACCTTTTTTCCACCAAGAGATTAAAGGGACACTTTTTGATGGGAGATTTTTTGGTGTGAGCACTTAAATGGGATAGCATCTGCCTTAAAATAATGCTGGCAGGAACTTGGTGCATGAATACTTTCCCCAAAAATTGTCCATTGAAACTTGCTCAATAAATAGGTTGGGTAGTACCCATGTTAGGATAAATTGTATATGGAAGGAGGGGGTACGATGGGCTAAATGGTCTCCTCTGGTTCCATTCTTCCTTAGGCGCTGATAGCGCATCAAATTTGTTTTGGTATAGGCTCTGCCAAACCCTCTTCCTCTGGTGATTATATTATTAGTTTGAAGAGTTTTACATTTAAGGGTAGAAATTGATATGGAATTGCGCCCATTTTCCGGGTATAAAACGGGCACAAGTGATCCCAGTTTAGCAGTGGGACAGCCTGCACTCAATTTGCGCAAGCATTGGTTCCATTGTCAAACTTGCAGTCACCTAAAACAAGCGTTGGGGCCGAGAAGTATGTAAATGAGGGATTTAACACCTCAATTATTCATCGATAAGCAAAGTAGGCGTTGGGCCTGTCCCACTCAGGAATCTGCAGAAACAAAAAGTGTTAGGCACTTAAAAAAAATACTGTGGATCTAAGAGCAGGAATTCTCCTCCCGACTCCAGAGACCTGCCAATTTCCCCTCCACCCCACGTCCATGTTGCCTGATCTAACCTCCCTCCCGGAACCAAAAACGGGCCTAGACTAATTTATACCCAATTATCTCCTTTAGGCTATTTGTTTACATTCACTGAGGGGCAAGGCGTGGCTTTGATAACATTTACTGTTGCCTTGTAATTAGCGGTTACTACTGCAGGCTCCGCATCATTAAACGTCGAATCACCATCCCCCTTGGGATAAGTTGTTTCATAAGAGCAGGAAGTTGGAGCTGAGCTCTTTAAAACATTTCCAGGTTGACTCATGATATGTTCGAAAGCTTTCTTCAGTAGCAGAGTGGGAGTATAGTGAACAGTGAGGCGGATAGTGATAGACTTCAAGAGGGCATAGATAGGCTGGTGGAATGGGCAGATTCGTGGTCGATGAAATTTAACACAGAAAAGTGCAAAGTGATTCATTTTGGTAGAGAGTATAAGGAGAGGAAATATAAACTAAAGGTTATAATCCTAAAGCGGGTGCATGAACAGAGAGACCTGGGGGTATATGTGCACAAATGATTAAAGGTGGCAGGGCAGGTTGAGAAAGCGGTTAAAAAAACTTACAGGATCCTGGGCTTCAGGAATAGAGGTATAGAGAACAAAAATGTGGAAATTATGATCGACCTGTATAAAACACTGGTTCGGCCTCAAACTGGAGTATTGTGTCCAATTCTGGGCACCGCACTTTAGGAAGGATGTGAAGGCCTTAGAGAGGGTACAGAAAAGATTTACGGGAATGATTCCAGGGATTAGGTCAGATGCTCTTGCAGAGAGCCAGCATGGGCTTGACGGGCCGAATCGCCTCCTCCTGTGCTGTAACCATTCTTTGATTCTGGAGTGGAATCACAATATTATTAATGAATGAGCTGGCAAACTTGGATGAAATGTCTTTACTGCTACTTTGAGGGAAGGTGTTATACTATTTACTTTAAACAGGTTCTTGCCTTCATGAAAGCCACACGGCAAAGGAATTTCATACCCCTGTGCTAATAATGCATAGCGCTGTTCCACTCTAAAGACTTATATTCAAATTCTCATTTCTATCAATGTTAACCTGGAGTTTGGGTTCAAATTCGGAGCAGACTGAATCCTTCTTTGATCTTTTGGCATCTGCAAGGACCCCAAGTGAAATAGGCTTGTGCATTCTCAACCAGGCCGTGACTTCAGCTGTCTAGACCCTCAGCTCTGGAATTCCCTCCTTAAACCTCTCCAGCTTTCCCTCCTCCTTTACAGATGCTCCTTGAAACCCACCTCTTTGACCAAACCTTTGATCACCTGTCCTAATGTCTCCTTATGTGGCTCGATATCAACATTTGTCTCCATCCTGACTTGGACATATATTGCCGTTCTTTTATTGTCATTGGGTCAATACCCTACAATTCCCTACCTAACACCATTGTGGGAGCACCTTCATCACAGGAACTGCAGTGGTTCAAGGGGAAGGCCCACCATAACCTTCTCGGGGCAATCAGGGATGGACAATCACTGAGGCTTTAGCGGTGTCATTCACATCCTGAGAACAAATAAACAATACTGCCGCAAACTCTACACCAGTCAGGACTAATTTGAAAGTCTCGTTCAGAGATGCCACGGGGATATCTGTTTTTTGAAATGGAAATGCCATCTTCGTACAGTAGTGGAGTTCTCTTCAGAAGTATGGTTAAGACACATTTAGTGCAATGTAGAGGGAACATTTCTGTGGCCATTTGTTACAGCAAAACAACATCAACACAGTTTGCTGTTTTTATTCTTGGATTTGGGTTCCTGTTATATAGAATTGCACAGAATTTACAGCACAGAAATAGGCCATTCGGCCCAACTGGTCTATGCCAGTGTTTATGCTCCACAGGAATCTCATCACACCCTACTTCATCTAACCCCATCAACATATCCTTCTGCTGCTTTCTCTCTCATGTGCTAATTTAGCTTCCCCTTCAATGCTATTTGCCTCAATTACTCCTTGTAGTAGCAATTTCCACATTCTAACCACTCTCTGGGTAAAGATGTTTCTCCTGAATTCCTTATTGGATTTATTAGTCGCTATCTTATATTTATGGCCTCTAGTTTTGGATTCTCCCACGTGGGAACATCTCCCATAGTTCCGAAACCATAAGTGACAATTGTAGGGGGGATTTTCCAGTATGCGTTGGTCGTGGGCAAAGTTCCTTGCCTTCAGCACGTACATGGAAACTTACCCCAGTATATCAGGTGATCTAGCTTCATCCCATTTCTGTAATGATGTGTTCAATGGTCTCTTGATTGAGAAGCCAAGGTGGTGGACCAAGCTCCACAGAAAGAAAAAGAAAGTACTTTATCTAGCATCTTTCATAACCTCAGGAGATCCCAAAGTGCTTGAAAGCCAATTATGGTTTTGAAGTGTAGTCACTGTCCTAATATAGGAGCTGCGGCAGTCAATTTGTACACAGCAAGCTCCCACAAACAGTAATGTGATAATGATGATAATCTGTTTTACTGATGTTGGTTGAGGGATAAATATTGGCCAGGTCACCGGGAAGTACACCCCTGCTCTTCTAATGCCATGTGATCTTTCACGTCCAGCCTAGAGGGCAGTTTAACATCTCATCCAAAAGATGCCACCTCCAACAGTGCAGCACTCCCTTAGTATTGCACTGGGAGTATCCAGCCTCGATTCTGTGCTCAAGACCCTGGCATGGAACTTGAACCAATAACCTCCTAGCTCAGAAGTGAGACTGCTACCCATGCAAGACATCATTAAAGTTGGAAAGGGTTAAAGAGAAGATACAGTAAATAAGGAAGTACTAGATAAGTGACTTAAAGCTAGGCTTTTAAAAGCCTGAAGACTGTGGGGGAGGCAGGAGGAAGAGAAGATGGAGTGGGGTAAGGAGTTCAACAGTTTTGAGTTCCTGGAAAGGGAATTGGAAATGGTGCGATAAGTCTTGATTTCAATACCATGAGTATCAAGGTTGCCCCTTAGTTGTGTGGCCGTGCAACAATCGGGAGGTCCCACAGAAGCTGTTGCCGCTGGAAGATAAGGGACCACGCACGGAAAAAAATGAGAAGGAACATCGGTGAAGCTGGAGAGGGGAATGCAACTGTAATATGAACAATGGAAGCATTCCCATTGTTGGCCCAGAAACTGTCCTGTAGAGCGAGGGGGGAAATAGCCATTGGTGAAAAATGGTCAAAAACTGCATTCAAAGTCAGCAAACAACCTTGTATCAACAACAGACATTGCTAATAACTCATTCTGTTGCTACAACAACATTTCTGCTGTTACAAGGTTTGCTTTGGAGTTGCAATGTTTATATATTTTCTTAATATAATCCTTTCTTAATCATCAAAATGATCCATGCAGCAGAACAGTTTGTAGCCAAATTTCTTCATCTGATCATTTGGTCATTTGATTTCTCACGATATAAATGGGACAGACTTTGGTTGGCAAAGTCAATAAGGAGCTGGATAGTATTTTGATTAAGAGGTGTGATAATTAGGGTACAGCATGGCATTTTTCAAACTTGGGGACCCATCAGATGGATTACATTCTTCATTCTTGTGAAGAAAGAGCTGTGTTTATATAGTGCCTTTCATATCCTTAAGATGTGCCGAAGCACTTCACAGACAATTAAGCACTTTTGAAATGTAGTCACTTTTTTGTTTTGTAGGCAAATACAGCAAGGTGCCACAATCGGCAAATTAGAGAAATGACGAGTTAATCTGCTTTGGTTGAGGGTGAATGTTGGCCAGGACACCTCCCCTGTTCATCTTCAAATAGTTTCAAGGGATTTTTCAGATGTCTGAACAGGCAAACATCTCTTAGTTCAGACATCTCTTAGTTTAATATCTCATCTAAAGGACAATACTTCTGGCAATGCTGTCTATACACTCGGCCCCAAGCTCTGGAATTCGCTGCCTAAAACTCTCTGCCTCTCAACCTCTCTTTTCTCCTTCAAGACGCTTTTAACATAGTGAAATGTCCCAAGGCGATTCACAGGAGTATTATGAGATAAAACAATTTGACACCGATCCGCATAAGCAGAAATTAGCGCAGCTGACAAAAAGCTTGGCCAAAGAGATCGGAGAGAAGCTGGAGAAAGATGTGAGGTCAGGGTTAGGGCAGGAGGGATCCTTAGAGGAAGTTTGGCCCGGTGAGCTAGGGGAAGGAAGGGAAGGGGCAGAGGCAGTCGAATGGATAGTCTCACTCTTAGAGACAAAGAAGACCGTGAGTTCCTCGCTCTTATTGTCGGGGGTGAGAGTGGAGACTGGGAGAGGGGTTTAAAAAGGCGGTTTGCAGTGGAGAATAGAAGCAGGAGTTTATCTTTACATTCCAGAATGATTCTGAAATAATGAGCGAATTTTGGCAGACGAGAGCAGGACCCGATAGTGCTTTGTGTGGTCCAGCCAGATCTGGCGGTGAATGGCGAAACCAGTTGTCCGCCATGTCCGTTCAAGTCTGCGTCCCTTGGACTTAAGGGAGCGAAGATCAGGGCTGTACCAGGGGGAATGGCCAGGGTGAGAGAGAGTAATTGTTTTAATAGGGACTAGGGCACCAAAGGTGGTGATGAGGGTGTGATTGAGCGGATCGGTAGCTGCAGAAATGTCATGCTGAATGGAGTTCGCAAGTACAGTTGTAAGAGCATCAGGAGAGAGTTTTTTCCAGGGGCGGACACAGAAGGAGGTAAGTGTGGGGGGGGTGGGGGGTGGAAGGGGGATGTGGATGAAGAGCGATACGAGGAAGTAGTCAGAGATGGCCTTATCTGCGATTGACACAATGGGAGTAGCGAAAATGAGAGATGGCAAGGTCAAGAGGGTGGCCATGAATATGGGTTGGCGAGTTTACATGGGAGGAGAGATTAAGGGGAGGATCGGAGGCTAGTGAACTCAGCAGAGAGAGCATAATGAATTGAGATGGAGGTTGAAATCAACGAGGATGAGAAGTCGTTCAGTGCAGAGGCAGAGGGAGGAAAGTAGTGAAGAAATAGCGGTAATAAAATGGTTATGGTACATAAGAACATAAGAAATAGGAGTAGGCCATTTGGCTCCTCGAGCCTACTCCGCTATTTAATAAGATCATGGCTGATCTGATCATGGACTTAGCTCCACTTCCCTGCCCGCTCCCCATAACCCTTTACTCCCTTATCGCTCAACAATCTGTCTATCTCCGCCTTAAATATATTCAATGACTCAGCCTCTACAGCTCTCTGGGGCAGAGAATTCCACAAACTCACAACCCTCAGAGAAAAAATTCCTCCTCATCTCAGTTTTGAATGGGCGGGCCCTTATTCTGAGACTATGTCCCCTAGTTTTAGTTTCTCCTATGAGTGGAAATATCCTCTCTGCATCCACCTTGTCGAGCCCCCTCATTATCTTATCTGTTTCAATAAGATCACCTCTCATTCTTCTGAACGCCAATGTGTATAGTCCCAACCTATCTTCATAAGTCAACCCCCTCATCTCCGCAATGACCCTAGTGACTCTTCTCTGAACAGCCTCCAATGCAAGTATATCCTTCCTTAACACCGTGGGCCGCCCGACCTGTGTGAGAGCTGGAGCACCGGGCCCTGGAACATCGTGGGCGGAGGTGCGGCGAATGAGGGTACGGGGCTCAGAAAAGCCGAGGGCCCACACTGCGATATGTGTGCGCACTAGGTCCGTGCAACAGAGCAGGTCTCCAGTCGTCCTAGTTAATCCTTGCCACTGGATGAAGACCTAGCTCTGTCAAGCCCGTGTGGTGGCTGATGTGCAACAGTCACCACACGTTAAAAAAAATCCACGCACAGGCATCTTCCACCCCCCTCAACTGGAGTTCAGGACCGGAACATCTGTGAACTCTCGTGGAAGCAAGTCATTCTCGTTTGAGGGACCGCCTATGATGATGATGATGACCCACTCAGTACTGCACTGAAGTGTTCTGCCTCATTTATGTGAAGTCCTGGATTGGGACATGAACCTATGACCTTCTGAACTAACAGGCAAGAGTGCTTGTACTGAGCCAAGTTGACACCGAGTTTAAAAGAAGTAGGAAAGAAGATGAGGCAAATCAATAAACAGTAGTTAGGTAGTCACTTCACTCCAAAAAGTCATTCATTAAAGCAGTTTGAGCTGTTTCGATGGGTTTAGGAACTATAGAAATGAACATATTATTTAGCAAGTTTAAAAAGCTGCAGATTGTAGAATGGGAAGACTGGAGGAGGCAAGGCATTCCACTCTTCTGAGATAGAATGAGTTAAGAGTTGGAAATGGTGCGATGATTCTTAAATTTAACACAATAAGGATGGAGGCTGTGTCTGGGGCTTCAGAAGAACAAGAGGAAAGCTCAGTGAAGTAATGGCCACGGTAGTATCAATAAAATAGAGAGGTAAGAAAGACTATGATCGAGAGGGGTTTCAGGCTCGAGGTGAATAAGGATATCCTATCAGCCTACAGACTTTCTGTTAAGAATTAAGAATTGCCCCGCGTTGAGTTACTGATCTCAATTATGCTATTCTGGATTAGTAACAGGGAGAAGACAATGTTACCATTGCAAGTGGGAAAATTACAAAGTTAACGGCCCATCCCTGAGCAATGTAGAATGTATTGCTCTCATTCATTTGGTTGGAAATGACGCTGGTATGTTCATTATAGTATTAAAGGTGAGTAATGATTGAGATGCTCATCCATTTCTCTAAATGAGTTACCTCATTTTGAAAGCAGGTGTAACTACGCTGAACTCAACAACTGTCATTCACTAAAAAATTATTTTATGGATTGTGAAATTCATGATTCATAAGTATCTCTGAGGTCTGGGTGACTGTCTCAAGTAAAAAAAAACTGGAATCCATGACTAAGAAAGAAGAAATGATCTTACTGTTGGGGTAACTGACAGCAGTTGTTTCACCAGAATGAAAGGACTTTTGTCAATTGCTCCATTTTACCAGCAAACCCTCCAATGTCGCAAGTTTCCTTTTTAAGAAATATTTTTTAGTAGGTAGACCTATTCGGCACATCATGTCTGCTGGTTAAAGCAATCCAAAACTAATCCCACTGTACCGCTCTTCACCCCACAGCCCTCTATTTTTTTTCCAAACATTTATCCACATTTTCCTTTAAAAGATCCAACCTCAATCATGCTTTTGGGCAAAGTATTCCATGATCCAACAATCCTCTGTGTAACTACATTTTTCCTAACCTGTCTCCTCATTCTCAGTGATAATTTTAAAGTTATGACCCCCTCATCACCCACTCTTCAACCAGAGGAACTCAAGTATTTCCCTATACAACAACCTTCATAATTTTGCGAACCTCCATTTAGTCTCTTAGCAACTTCTGCTCTCCAGTGGCAACAGTACCACTATCTCAAGGCTCTCCTCATAACTATAGTTTCTCATCCAGGTGTTCTCCTGCAGACATATACAGGTGAGATAGTCATTCCACCCATCCTAGCTGCTCCATCCATTAAGAATTTGCATGTCTCCCATCACAGCATCCAACTATTTCTTAAATTATACCTAGGGGTTTTGACTCCACAACCCTGCTGGAAAGCCATTCAAGTGGTCAAGCAATTTCTGACTTCAACCCTATTTGTCTCCTCCTTCAGAGAAGGTTCACGAGGTTGATTCCTGAGATGAAGGGGTTGTCTTATGAAGAGAGTTTGAACAGGTTGGGCCTATACTCAATGGAGTTTAGAAGAATGAGAGGTGATCTTATTGAAACGTGTAAGTTTCTGAGGGGGCTGGACAGGGTAGATGCAGAGAGGATGTTTCCCCTCGTGGGGGAATCTAGAACTAAGGGACATAGTTTCAGAATAAGGTGTCGCACATTTAAAACGGAGATGAGGAAGAATTTAAGGTAGAGATAGACAGATTTTTGAACGATAGGGGAGTCGAGGGTTATGGGGAGCAGGCAGGAAAGTGGAGTTGAGGCCAAGATTAGATCAGCCATGATCTTATTGAATGGCGGAGCAGGCTCGAGAGGCCAAATGGCCTATTCCTGCTCCTATTTCTTATATATGTTCTCTCCCACCCACTGTTCTACTGTCATGGCTTAACCTGAAGTAGTGTTCTGTATTTACCTTTATTATCTTAAATCTCTCTCTCTTAGGCAGTCCCCTGGAATCGAGGATGACTTGCTTCCACACTAACATGAGTTCTAAGGTGACTGATGAGACCAATGTGGGGCAGACGGTGGTTGGAGGGACGGGTGGATGGGGTGCTTGATTTGTCGTACGCTACTTCCACTGTCTGTACTTGGCTCCGCGTGCTCCCGGTGAAGAGACTCGAAGTGTTCGGTGCCTTCTCGGATGCTCCTCCTCCATTTTGAGCGTTCTTGCGCCAGAGATTCTCAAGAATCAGTGAGGATGTTGCATTTTTTCTAGGAGGCTTTGAAGGTGTCCTTGAAGCGTTGTCTCTGCCCTCCTGGGGCTCACCTGCCGTGACGTAGCTCGGAGTAGAGTGTTTGTTTTGGGAGTCTAGCATCAGGCATGCAGACAATGTGGCTCGACATCGGAGCAAGTCGAGCATGGTCAGTGCCTCGATGCTGGGGATGTTGGCCTAAGAGAGATCGCTGATGTTGGTGTACCTATTCTGGCAATGGATTTGCAGCATCTTGCGGAGGCAGCGTTAGTGCTTTGAGGTGATGCTGTATATAATCCATGTCTCTGAAGCATATAGGACGGCGGGTATCACTACTGCTTTGTAGACCATGAGCTTGGTGCCGGGTTTGAGGTCCTGGTCTTCAAACACTCTCTTCCTCAGGCGACCGAAGGCTGCACTGGTACACTGGAGGTGGTGTTGGACTTCGTCATTGACGTCTGCTCTTGTTGACAGTAGGCTCCCAAGGTATGGAAAATGATCCACGTTGTCCAAGGCCTTGTCATGGATTTTGATAATCGGGGAGCAGTGCTGCATATGGGGGGGGGGGGGGGGGGCAGGTTGGTAGAGGACCTTTATTTTACGGATATTTAGTGTAAGGCCCATACTCTTGTATGCTTCAGTGAAGGTTTTGAGGATGGCTTGGAGTTCGGCCTCCGAGTGTGCGCAGACGCAGGCGTCGTCTGCATACTGTGCTTCAATGACAGAGGATGGGACAATCTTGGATCTGGCCTAGAGGTGGCGGAGGTTGAACAGTTTCCCGTTTGTTCTGTAGATTAGCTCCACCAAAGTGGGGAGTTTACTGAGGCTGAGATGCAAGGAAGATCGAGAAGAGCATTGGTGCAGTGACACAGCCTTGCTTGACCCAGTCTGAACGTGAATTGGATCTGTGGTGAATCCATTGGTCAAGATCACGGCCTGCATGTCGTCGTGAAGCAGGCAAAGGATGGTGACAAACTTTTGGGGGCAGCCGAATCTGAGGAGGACTCTCCATAGTCTCCCACGGTTGACAGTGTCGAAGGCCATTGGGAGGTCAAAGAAGGCCATGTACAGGGGTTGGTGCTGTTCCCTGCATTTTTCTTGGATTTGCCGCGTGGTGAAGATCATGTCCATTGTGCCCCTTGGGCAGAATCTACAGGGGAGGCCCATAAAAGACCCAGCAATCGGAGGGAGCGGCAGCGTCGAGGAGGAGTGGTGTGTCCAGGGGAGGCCCAACGGTCGAGGAGGGAGCGGCAGTGTCGGAAGAGGACCAATGTGTCCAGGGGAGGCCCATAAAAGGCCCAGCAGTCGAGGAGGGAGTGGCAGCGTCGAGGAGGAGCGGTGTGTCCAGGGGAGGCCCATAAAAGGCCCAGCGGTCGAGGAGGGAGCGGCAGCGTTGAGGAGGAGCCAGCTGATGCAGCTGCAACAGGGAGAGATGGCGAAAAAGAAGTAAAAAGAAATCAAAGTGTGTTGTCACAGCCAAGGCGGTAAGTGATTGGTAAGTAGTTTTTCTTCTTTTTCTTTTCCTTTATCAGTAAGAAACCTTTGGCACTGTTGCCAAATTAAATTAATTTAAGGGTTAAGTCATGGCAGGAGAGTCCAGACCCGTGTCATGCTCCTCCTGTGCTATGTGGGAAGTCAGGGATGCTTCCAGTATCCCTGACGACTACATGTGCAGGAAGTGTATCCAGTTGCAGCTCCTGACAGACCGCATTGCGGCACTGGAGCTGCGCATGGATTCACTCTGGAGTATCCGCGATGCTGAGGATGTCATGAATAGCATGTTTAGCGAGTTGGTCACACCACAGGTAAAGGTTACTCAGGCAGATAGGGAATGGGTGACCATCAGGCAGAACAGTGGAAGGAAGGTAGTGTGGTCATCCTCCTCCAAAACAGATGCACCGCTTTGAGAGCTGTTGAGGGGGATGACTCATCAGGAGAGGGCAGCAGCAGCCAAGTTCATGGCACCATGGGTGGCTCTGTTGCACAGGAGAGCAGGAAAAAGAGTGGGAGAGCTATAGTGGTAGGGGATTCTATTGTAAGGGGAATAGACAGACATTTCTGCAGCCGCAATCAAGACTCCAGGATGGTATGTTGCCTCCCTGGTGCAAGGGTCATGGATGTCCCAGAGTGGCTGCAGGATATTTTGGAGGGGGAGGGTGAACAGCCAGTTGTCGCGGTGCATATACCAACGATATAGGTAAAAAAACAGGATGAGGTCCTACAAGTTGAATTTAGGGAGCTAGGAGTTAAATCAAAAAGCAGGACCTCAAAGGTAGTAATCTCAGGATTGCTACCAGTGCCACTGCTAGTCAAAGTAGAAATAGCAGGATAGCTAAGATGAATACGTGGCTTGAGGAGTGGTGCAGGAGGGAGAGATTCAAATTCCTGGACATTGGAACCGGTTCTGGGGGAGGTGGGACCAGTTCAAACCGGACGGTCTGCACCTGGGCAGGACCAGAACCAATGTCCTAGGGGGAGTGTTTGCTATTGCTGTTGGGGAGGGGTTAAACTAATATGGCAGGGGGATGGGAACCTATGCAGGGAGACAGAGGGAAGTAAAATGAGGGCAGAAACAAAAGATAGAAAGAAAAGTAAAAGTGGAGGGCAGAGAAACCCAAGGCAAAAATCAAAAAGGGCCACATTATAGCAAAATTCTAAAGGGGCAAAGTGTGTTAAAAAGACAAGCCTGAAGGCTCTGTGCCTCAATGCGAGGAGTATTCATAATAATGTGGATGAATTAACTGCGCAGGCAACTATTAACGAATATGATATAATTGGGATTACGGAGACATGGCTCCAGGGTGACCAAGGCTGGGAACTCAACATCCAGGGATATTTAACATTCAGGAAGGATAGACAGAAAGGAAAAGGAGGTGGTGTAGCATTGCTGGTTAAAGAGGAAATTAACGCAATAGTAAGGAAGGACATTAGCTTGGCTGATGTGGAATCTGTATGGGTAGAGCTGAGTAACACCAAAGGGCAGAAAACGCTAGTGGGAGTTGTGTACAGACCACCAAACAGTAGTAGTGAGGTTGGGGACAGCATCAAATAAGAAATTAGGGATGCGTGCAATAAAGGTATAGCTGTTATCATGGGTGACTTTAATCTACATATAGATTGGGCTAACCAAACTGGTAGCAATATGGTGGAGCAGGATTTCCTGGAGTGTATTAGGAATTTTTTTCTAGACCAATATGTCGAGGAACCAACTAGAGGGCTGGCCATCTTAAACTGGGTGATGTGTAATGAGAAAGGACTAATTAGCAATCTTGTTGTGCGAGGTCCCTTGGGGAAGAGTGACCATAATATGGTAGAGTTCTTTATTAAGATGGAGAGTGACACAGTTAATTCAGAGACTAGGGTCCTGAACTTAAGGAAAGGTAACTTCGATCTATGAGACGTGAATGCCTAGAATAGACTGGCGAATGATACTTAAAGGGTTGACGGTGGATAGGCAATGGCAAACATTTAAAGATCACATGGATGAACTTCAACAATTGTACATCGCTGTTTGGAGTAAAAATAAAACGGGGAAGGTGGTTCAACCGTGGCTAACAAGGGAAATTAGGGATAGTGTTAAATCCAAGGAAGAGGCATATAAATTGGCCAGAAAAAGCAGCAAACCTGAGGACTAGGAGAAATTTTTTATTCAGCAGAGGAGGACAAAGGGTTTAATTAGGAGGGGGAAAATAGAGTATGAGAGAAAGCTTGCTGGGAACATAAAAACTGACTGCAAAAGCTTCTATAGATATGTGAAGAGAAAAAGATTAGGGAAGACAAACATAGGTCCCTTGCAGTCAGAATCAGGTGCATTTATAATGGGGAACAAAGAAATGGCAGACCAATTGAACAAATACTTTGGTTCTGTCTTCACAAAGGAAGACACAGATAACCTTCCGGAAATACGAGGGGACTGAGGGTCTAGTGAGAAGGAGGAACTGAAGGAAATCCTTATTAGGCGGGAAATTGTGTTCGGGAAATTGATGGGATTGAATTCTGATAAATCCCCAGGGCCTGATTGTCTGCATCCCAGAGTACTTAAGGAAGTGGCCCTAGAAATAGTGGATGCATTGGTGATCATTTTCCAGCAGTCTATCGACTCTGGATCAGTTCCTATGGACTGGAAGGTAGCTAATGCAACACCACTTTTTTAAAAAGGAGGGAGAGAGAAAACAGGGAATTATAGACCGGTTAGCCTGACATCAGTAGTGTTGAAAATGTTGGAATCAATTACTAAAGATGAAATAGCAGCGCATTTGGAAAGCAGTGACAGGATCGGTCCAAGTCAGCATGGATTTATGAAAGGGAAATCATGCTTGACAAATCTAGAATTTTTTGAGGATGTAACTAGTAGAGTGGACAAGGGAGAACCAGTGGATGTGCTGTATTTGGACTTTGAAAAGGCTTTTGACAAGGTCCCAAACAAGAGATTAGTGTGCAAAATTAAAGCACATGGTATTGGGGGTAATGTATTGACGTGGATAGAGAACTGGTTGGCAGACAAGAAGCAGCGAGTCGGGATAAACGGGTCCTTTTCAGAATGACAGGCAGTGACTAGTGGGGTGCCGCAGGGCTCAGTGCTGAGACCCCAGCTAGTTACAATATATATCAATGATTTAGATGAAGGAATTGAGTGTAATATCTCCAAGTTTGCAGATGGGGTACTGAAGTTGCATGTTCAGCCATGAACTCATTGAATGGCGGTGCAGGCTAGAAGGGCCGAATGGCCTACTCCTGCACCTATTTTCTATGTTTCTATGACACTAAGCTGGGTGTGAGCTGTGAGCAGGAGGCTAAGAGGCTGCAGGGTGATTTGGACAGGTTAGGTCAGTGGGCAAATGCATGGCAGATGCAGTATAATGTGGCTAAATGTGAGATTATCAACTTTGGTGGCAAAAACATGAAGGCAGAATATTATCTGAATGGCGGCAGATTAGGAAAAGGGGAGGTGCAACGAGACCTGGATGTCATGGTACATCAGTCATTGAAAGTTGGCATGCAGTTACTGCAGGCGGTGAAGGCAGCAAATGGCATGTTGGCCTTCATAGCTACAGCATTTGAGTATAGGAGCAGGGAGGTCTTACTGCAGTTGTACAGGGCCTTGGTGAGGCCTCACCTGGAATATTGTGTTCAGTTTTGGTCTCCTAATCTGAGGAAGGACGTTCTTGCTATTGAGGGAGTGCAGCAAAGGTTCACCAGACTGATTCCCGGGATGGCAGGATTGACATATGAGAAGAGACTGGATCGACTGGGCCTGTATTCATTGGAATTTAGAAGAATGAGAGGGGATCTCATAGAAACATAAAATTCTGACGGGACTGGACAGGTTAGATGCAGTAAGAATGTTCCCGATGTTGGGGAAGTCCAGAACCAGGGGTCACAGTCTAAGGATAAGGGGTAAACCATTTAGGACCAAGATGAGGAGAAACTTCTTCACTCATAGAGTTCTTAAACTGTGGAATTCTCTACCGCAAAGAGTTGTTGATGCCAGATCGTTAGATATGGCCCTTACTGCTAAAGGGATCAAATGATATGGAGAGAAAGCAGGAAAGGGGTACTGAGGTGAATGATCAGCCATGATCTTATTGAATGGTGCTGCAGGCTCGAAGGGACGAATGGCCTACTCCTGCACCTATTTTCTTGTTTCTATGTTTCTATTGCGACTCTGGGAGGAGTTCTTCAGCCACAGGGAGAAGACGATTGAGGGGGATTCTTGCGATGACTTTCCCTGTGGCAGACAGCAGGGAAATTCCACTGTAGTTACCCCAATCGGACTTGTCGCCTTTCTTGAAGATGGTCACGATTACCACATCTCTGAGATCCCCTGGAATGCTCTGCTCTTTCCAGATGGCATCTTCCACCCTTCAAAATGAAGTTTGTGCCCTGGAATGTCAGGACCTCAGACAACCCCAACAGCGACAGACCGGAACGGCTTACTGCTATCGTTGCCCGGGAGCTCAGAAGTTTCGACATTGACATCGTCGCCCTAAGCGAGAGTCGGTGGGCAGGGGAAGGTGAGCTCAAGTACTGTAAGTGGTCTGTAAGTCACCTCCTCCTTCATCGGCTCCCCCTAATCCCGAGTACGCTGTGAATGGGCAGTTTGCTGTTGAAAATCTTATACATGCCTTTGTTACCTCCAGAATTGACTTGTCCAATGCTCTACTTGCTGACCTTTCCATCCTCCAGCATCATTAAATTCAGCCTGCCTAAAACTCTGATGTGCATATCCTATCTCAAACTAATTCCCATTCACCCATCACACCATTCCTAACTGACCTACACTGGCTCAACCCCCACACACCTCAAATTCAAAATCCTTATGCTCATCTTTAAATCCCTCAATTGTCTCACCTCACTCTCCAGCTCTATCACCCCCTCCCCACCCCCCCGTCCCAAACATTGTGATCCTCTGACTCGGCCCCCTTGTGCACTCCCCACTTACTTCGCCCCACCATTGGCAGCTGTGCCTTCAGCTGCAGAGGCCCTAACTTCTGGATTTCCCTCCCAATACCTCTCGCCCTCCCTACCTCACTCTGTTCCTTAAAATCTACCTGTTTGACCAAGCTTTTGGTCACTTGTCCTAATATCTCATTACGTGGCTCGGTGTTAAATTTTGTTTCACAAAGCTCCTGTGAAGTGCCTTGGACGTTTTTACTGCGTTAAGTGTAAGTTGTGGGTGGTTCAGAACCTGGTTAGTCTACAGTTGCAGACACCTGTGCTCTCCAGAAACTTTCTCTCAGAGGTGGAAAAAGGTTCACTGCACTTTGGGGGAAGATTTCCCCTGTTCTGTAGAAGAACACGATTAGGATTTTATTACAGCTAGCACTCAGAGGCGTGGTCTAATAACCAGGAAATGTGAGTTCAAATCCTACCGTGGCGCTTTGAGAATTTGAATTCAGTTTTTAAAAAACTTAAGAATAAACAGCTTATATCTGTAAAAGTGATGATGAAGCTGTTGGATTGTCATAAAAAACTGGCTCACTGATGTCCTTTTAGGGAAGGAAACTTGCCGTCCTTACCTGATCTGACCTATATACGCCCCCTGTCCCACACCAGAATGGTTGACTCAACTGCCCTCTGAAGTGGCCCAGTGAACCACTCAGTTGTAACTTCAAGAAGAAAATCCGGAGCCACTTTCTCGGGGCAACTAGGAATGGGCAATACATGCCAGCCTTCCCGGCGATACCAACATCCTGAGAATGAATGGGGGGAAAAAAAATAAATCTTTTTTCTTTGATGGGCAGTCTAGCCCTGCTCAGCACGTGGACGACACTGTGTGGACCTCTCGTCCTAAAACTGGTAGGATGTGGTGGCTTTTGTGTTTTGTGTGGCTCTTAGAAATTGGAAGGGGGTTGAATCCTGATGACAAAGGCACCATTCATTTGCAAATGTGCTTCTTTTGTTTCGTGGCACTATGTGCTCTTATCTGTGCAACGTTGCAGTCATTTACGCAGTCGTGGACTTCCATCTGAATGAGTAAAACAGTGCATGTTTTGGCAGCGTGCCCGCTTTTGTGCATTTTCCCGCAGCCATTTGGCTGCTGTCTGACCCGGGGTCAGCTTTTTCTTGTGGTTCCACATTATCATCATCATCATCATCATCATAGGCAGTCCCTCGGAATCGAGGAAGACTTGCTTCCACTCTTAAAATGAGTACTTAGGTGACTGAACAGTCCAATACGGGAATTACAGTCTCTGTCATACGTGGGACAGACAGTGGTTAAAGGAAAGGGTGGGTGGGACAGGTTTGTCGCACGCTCCTTCCGCTGCCTGCGCTTGTTTTCTGCATGCTCTCGGCGTTGAGACTCGAGGTGCTCAGCGCCCTCCCGGATGTTCTTCCTCCACTTAGGACGGTCTTTGGCCAGGGACTCCCAGGTGTCAGAGGGGATGTTGCACTTTATCAAGGAGGCTTTGAAACATTTCTTCTGCCCACCTATAGCTCGCTTGCCATGTAGGAGTTCCAAGTAGAGCGCTTGCTTTGGGAGTCTTGTGTCAGGCATGCACACAATGTGGCCAGCCCAACGGAGCTGGTCGAGTGTGGTCAGTGCTTCGATGCTGGGGATGTCGGCCTGATCGAGAACACTGATGTCGGTGCGTCTGTCCTCCCAGGGTATTTGCAGGATCTTGCGGAGACATCGTTGGTGGTATTGCTCCAGCGATTTGAGGCATCTACTGTACATGGTCCACATCTCTGAGCCATACAGGAGGTCGGGTATCACTGCAGCCCTGTAGACCATGAGCGTGGTGCCAGATTTGATCGGCTGATCTTCGAACACTCTCTTCCTCAGGTGGCCGAATGCTGCACTGGCGCACTGGAGGCGGTGTTGATCCTCGTCGTCACATTATGCAAGGCTGCCGGTCACTTGGAATCAGTCCTGTTGACTTTACGGGCATCTTTGTCAGAGACGGCAACACTGAGACGATTGCAGAGGTGAAGTAGTTCAAAGACAACCGCAGCAATTGAATTTTTGGGAACAGGCTTTTCCCCAATGGGGTGGGAAGGTCCAAAACTGTCAAGTGATTTTTTTTTTGTTCCCCTGTCTCTCTCTCTCTCTCTCTCTCGAAGAAGAAGAAGAAGAAGAAGAAGAAGAAATCCAAGGCCCACAGCAGAAGACAAGGGGCAGGACAGACGACAGGATAAATCAAGCTGGAAACACTCAGCGGGTCAGGCAGCATCTGTGGAGAGAGGAAGATGCAGTTATCATTTCAGGTCTTGTTTTATAGGAGAAATCAAGCAGTGGCAATTCAAAAAGGACATTGTTGGCTTGTACGCAGCCTGCCTCAACTCTGTGAACTTGAGCATATCCAAAACTCTGCTGCCCGTACCCTAAATCGCATCAAGTCCCGCTCACCCATCACCCCCGTGCTCGCTGACCTCCATTGGCTGCCGGTCGGCAATGCCTCGAATTTAAAATTCCCACCTTGTTTTCAGATCCCTCCATTGCCTCGCTCCACCCTATCTCTGGAACCTCCTCCAGCTCTACAATGGTCCAAGAACTCTGCATTCCTCCAATTCTGGACTTATGCATTCCCTCAGTTCATTGGCTCAACCATTGGTGGCCGTGCCTTCAGCTGTCTAGGCCCTAGCTCTGGTATTCTCTTCCTACACTTCACCGTCTCTATCTACTGCTTTAACCAACCTTTTGGTCACCTGTCCTAATATCTCCTTATGTGGGTCAGTGTCAAATTTTGTCTGATAATGTTCCTGTTTGACTGTTAACGGCGCTA
The DNA here is from genome assembly GCF_044704955.1 of Pristiophorus japonicus. Classification (NCBI taxonomy): domain Eukaryota; kingdom Metazoa; phylum Chordata; class Chondrichthyes; family Pristiophoridae; genus Pristiophorus; species Pristiophorus japonicus. The sequence goes on along the minus strand of NC_091981.1, from coordinate 287,813,180 downwards.
TATAAAGGCTAGTTGTTATTGGTAATCTGGAATTCGGCAGTGGATCTTTACTGTTAGTGTTTATTGCCCCCAGAATACCGGTGGACAGGACCTTTTGAGGGATCTCTTTCAGCACACATGCTAACGCTTGTTTGTTTATAAGAAAGAATATTTGCAATTATATAGCACCTTTCAGGACCACCGGACGTCTCAAAGTAGTACTTTTGGAGTGTAGTCACTGTTGTCATCATCATCATAGGCAGTCCCTCGGAATCGAGGAAGACTTACTTCCACTCCTTAAGTGAGTTCTTTGGTGACTGAACAGTCCAATATGAGAACCACAGACTCTGTCACAGTGGGACAGATAGTCGTTGAGGGAAGGGGTGGGTGGGACAGGTTTGCCGCACGCTCTTTCCGCTGCCTGCGCTTGATTTCTGCATGCTCTCGGCATTGAGACTCAAGGTGCTTAGCGCCCTCCCGGATGCACTTTCTCCACTTAGGGCGGTCTGTGGCCATGGATTCCCAGGTGTCAGTGGGGATGTCGCAATTTATCAGGGAGGCTTTGAGGGTGTCCTTGAAACATTTCCGCTGCCATGAAGGAGTTCCGAGTAGAGCACTTGCTTTGGGAGTCTCGTATCTGGCATGCGGACTATGTGGTCTGCCCAGCGGAGCTGATCGAGTGTGGTCAGTGCTTCAATGCTGGGGATGTTAGCCTGGATGAGGATGCTGATGTTCGTGCACCTATCCTCCCAGGGGATTTGTAGGATCTTGCGCAGACATCGTTGGTGGTATTTTTCCAGCGACTTGAGGTGTCTACTGTACACGTTCTATGTCTCTGAGCCATACAGGAAGGCGGGTATTACTACAGCCCTGTCGTCAGTGTTGTAATGTGGGAAACGCGACAGGCCAATTTGCGCACAGCATATTACCACAAACAGCAATGTGATAATGACCAGATAATCTGTTTTTTTGTTATGTTGATTGAGGGATAAATATTGACCAGGACACAAAATGGTGCCATGGGATCTTTTTCGTCCAGCTGAGAGAGCAGACGGGGCCTCGGTTTAACGTTGCATCCGTAAGATGGCACCTCCAACAGTGCAACACTCCCTCAGCGCTGCACTGGAGTGTCTGCTGAGATTTTATGTGCTCAAGACTGAGAGGCGAGTGTGCTACCTACTGAGCCACAGCTGTCACTGAGCTGCTGGAATTGGCTGTGAGCAACAGCACCGTGATACAAATACAGTGTGTTTTCATAATGTGTTTGAGAAAAACTATCGAAAGAACTTAATAGTAGGTACGGTAGTGTAGTAGTTATGTTACTGGACAAGTAATACAGAAGTTTGGACTAGTAATCCAGAGAATTCAAATCCTACCGTATCAGTTTGAGAATTTGAATTCAATTTAATCATCCCTCGAAATCGAGGAAGACTTGCTTCTGCTCTAAAAGTGAGTTCTTAGGTGACTGAACACTCTAATACGGAAATTACAGTCTCTGTCACAGGGACAGACAGTGGTTGAAGGAAAGGGTGGGTGGGGAGTCTGGTTTGCTGCACGCTCCTTCCACTGCCTGCGTTTGTTTTCTGCATGCTCTCTGCGACGAGACTCGAGGTGCTCTTCCTCCACTTAGGGCAGTCTTTGGCCAGGGATTCCCAGGTGTCAGTGAGGATGTTGCACTTTATCAGGCAGGCTTTGAGGGTGTCCTTGTAGCGTTTCCGCTGCCCATCTTTGGCTCGTTTGCCGTGAAGGAGCTCTGAGTAGAGCACTTGTTTTGGGAGTCTTGTGTCAGGCATGCAAACAATGTGGCCCACTCAACGGAGCTGGTTGAGTGTGGTCAGTGCTTCGATGCTTGGGGTTGTTGGCCTATCGAGGACACTAATGTTGGTGGTTTGTCCTCCCAGGGGATTTGCAGGATCTTGTGGAGACAACATTGGTGGTATTTCTCCAGCGATTTGAGGTGTCTACTATATATGGTCCACGTCTCTGAGCCATACAGGAGGGCGGGTATAGAAACATAGAAAATAGGTGCAGGAGTAGGCCATTCGGCCTTTCTAGCCTGCACCGCCATTCAATGAGTTCATGGCTGAACATGCAACTTCAGTACCCCATTCCTGCTTTCTCGCCATACCCCTTGATCCCCCTAGTAGTAAGGACTTCATCTAACTCCTTTTTGAATATATTTAGTATCACTACAGCCCTGTAGACCATAAGCTTGGTGCCAGATTTGAGGGCCTGATCTTCGAACACTCTGTTGCTCAGGCAGCCAAAGGTTACACTGGCGCACTGGAGGTGGTGTCGTCGATGTCTGCCCTTGCTGATAATAGGCTCTCGAGGTAAAATTCAGTTGTTATCAGTAAAAGTGATCACGAAACTATCAGATTATTGTGTAAACCCAACTGGTGCGCTCATGTCCTTTCGGGAAGAAAACATGCCGTCCTTACCTGGTCTCATCATCATAGGCAGTCCCTCGGAATCGAGGAAGACTTGCTTCCACTCCTGAAGTGAGTTCTTTAGTGGCTGAACAGCCCAATATGAGAGCCACAAACTCTGTCACAGGTGGGACAGATAGTCGTTGAGGGGAGGGATGGTTGGGACTGGTTTGCCGCACGCTCTTTCTGCTGTCTGCGCTTGATTTCTGCATGCTCGCGGCGTTGAGACTTGAGGTGCTCAGCGCCCTCCCGGATGCACTTCCTTCACTTGGCGGTCTTGGGCCAGGGACTCCCAGGTGTCAGTGGGGATGTCGCACTTTATCAGAGAGGCTTTGAGGGTGTCCTTGTAGCGTTTCCGCTGCCCACCTTTGGCTCATTTGCCGTGACGGAGCTCCGAGTAGAGCACTTGCTTTGGAAGTCTCGTGTCTGGCATGCGGATTAAGTGACCTGCCCAGCGGAGCTGATCGAGTGTGGTCAGTGCTACAGCTGGGGATGTTAGCCTGAATGAGGACGTTGATGTTGGTGCGCCTGTCCTCCCAGGGGATTTGTAGGATCTTGTGGTGACATCATTGGTGATATTTCTCCAGCAACTTGAGGTGTCTGCTGTACATGGTCCATATCTCTGAACCATACGGGAGGGTGGGTATTACTACAGCCCTGTAGACCATGAGCTTGAGGGCCTGGTCTTCAAACACTCTTTTCCTCAGGGGGCCAAAGGCTGCACTGGCGCACTGGAGGCAGTGTTGGATCTCATCGTCGATACCTGTTCTTGTTGATAGGAGGCTCCTGAGTTATGGGAAGTGGTCCACGGTGTCCAGGGCTGCGGCGTGGATCTTGATGACTGGGGGGCAGTGCTGTGCGGTGAGGACAGGCTGGTGGAGGATCATTGTCTTACTAATGTTTAGCGTAAGGCCCATGCTTTCGTACGCCTCAGTAAATATGTTGACTATATCCTGGAGTGCAGCCTCTGTATGTGCGCAGATGCAGGTGGCATCCGCGTACTGTGACCCTGGTCTGGCCTATATTTGACTCCAGTCCCATATCAACGTGGTTGACTCCTAACTGCCTTTTTTGGTGCAAGTGAATCGCAAACTATTCAGTTGTACCAAATCACGACTGCTGCGGTTTAAGAAGATGGGCACCAACACCAGGGCAACTAGAGAATAAATGTCGGCCCTGCCAGCGATGCCCAGACCCCCCCCCCCCCAGAATCAATGAATAAAAGGAGACTTCTTTTTATCTCCCTCGGACATCACCACTAATGAATTACTTTTGGAGCGCAGTCACCATTTCTTTAGAGGCAACCACAGCAGCCAATTTGCATTCAGCAAGGTCCCACAAACAGTAAATGAGATTAGTTGGCCAGATACTCTGGTTTTGGTGGTGTGAGCTGAGGGATCAACTTTGGCCAGGCCACCTCAGCTTTCCTTCAAATGGAGCCATGGGATACTTCATGTCATAGAAACATAGAAACATAGAAAATAGGTGCAGGAGTATGCCATTCGGCCCTTCTAGCCTGCACCGCCATTCAATGAGTTCATGGCTGAACATGCAACTTCAGTACCCCATTCCTGCTTTTTCACCATACCCCTTGATTCCCCTAGTAGTAAGGACTTCATCTAACTCCCTTTTGAATATATTGAGTGAATTGGCCTCAACAACTTTCTGTGGTAGAGAATTCCACAGGTTCACCACTCTCTGGGTGAAGAAATTCCTCCTCATCTCGGTCCTAAATGGCTTCCCCCTTATCCTTAGACTGTGTCCCCTGGTTCTGGACTTCCCCAACATTGGGAACATTCTTCCTGCATCTAACCTGTCTAACCCCGTCAGAATTTTAAACGTTTCTATGAGGTCTCCTCTCATTCATCTGAACTCCAGTGAATACAAGCCCAGTTGATCCAGTCTTTTTTGATAGGTCAGTCCCGCCATCCCGGGAATCAGTCTGGTGAACCTTCGCTGCACTCCCTCAATAGCAAGAATGTCCTTCCTCAGGTTAGGAGACCAAAACTGTACACAATACTCCAGGTGTGGCCTCACCAAGGCCCTGTACAATTGTAGCAACACCTCCCTGCCCTTGTACTCAAATCCCCTCGCTATGAAGGCCAACATGCCATTTGCTTTCTTAACCGCCTGCTGTACCTGCATGCCAACCTTCAATGACTGATGTACCATGACACCCAGGTCTCTTTGCACCTCCCCTTTTCCTAATCTGTCACCATTCAGATAATAGTCTGTCTCTCTGTTTTTACATTATACTTCATCTGCCATGCATTTGCCCACTCACCTAACCTATCCAAGTCGCTCTGCAGCCTCATAGAATCCTCCTTGCAGCTCACACTGCCACCCAACTTAGTGTCATCCGCAAATTTGGAGATACTACATTTAATCCCCTCGTCTAAATCATTAATGTACAGTGTAAACAGCTGGGGCCCCAGCACAGAACCTTGCGGTACCCCACTAGTCACTGCCTGCCATTCTGAAAAGTCCCCATTTACTCCTACTCTTTGCTTCCTGTCGGACAACCATTTCTCAATCCATGTCAGCACACTACCCCCAATCCCATGTGCTTTAACTTTGCACATTAATCTCTTGTGTGGGACCTTGTCGAAAGCCTTCTGAAAGTCCAAATACACCACATCAACTGGTTCTCCCTTGTCCACTCTACTGGAAACATCCTCAAAAAATTCCAGAAGATTTGTCAAGCATGATTTCCCTTTCACAAATCCATGCTGACTTGGACCTATCATATCACCTCTTTCCAAATGCACTGCTATGACATCCTTAATAATTGATTCCATCATCTTACCCACTACCGATGTCAGGCTGACCGGTCTATAATTCCCTGTTTTCTCTCTCCCTCCTTTTTTAAAAAGTGGGGTTACATTGGCTACCCTCCACTCGATAGGAACTGATCCAGAGTCAATGGAATGTTGGAAAATGACTGTCAATGCATCCGCTATTTCCAAGGCTACCTCCTTAAGTACTCTGGGATGCAGTCCATCAGGCCCTGGGGATTTATCGGCCTTCAATCCCATCAATTTCCCCAACCCAATTTCCCGACTAATAAGGATTTCCCTCAGTTCCTCCTCCTTACTAGACCCTCCGACCCCTTTTATATCCGGAAGGTTGTTTGTGTCCTCCTCAGTGAATACCGAACCAAAGTACTTGTTCAATTGGTCCGCCATTTCTTTGTTCCCCGTTATGACTTCCCCTGATTCTGACTGCAGGGGACTTACGTTTGTCTTTACTAACCTTTTTCTCTTTACATATCTATAGAAACTTTTGCAATCCGTCTTAATGTTCCCTGCAAGTTTCTTCTCGTACTCCATTTTCCCTGCCCTAATCAAACCCTTTGTCCTCCTCTGCTGAGTTCTAAATTTCTCCCAGTCCCCGGGTTCGCTGCTATTTCTGGCCAATTTGTATGCCACTTCCTTGGCTTTAATGCTATCCCTGATTTCCCTTGATAGCCACGGTTGAGCCACCTTCCCTTTTTTATTTTTACGACAGACAGGAATGTACAATTATTGTAGTTCATCCATGCGGTCTCTAAATGTCTGCCATTGCCCATCCACAGTCAACCCCTTCAGTATCATTCGCCAATCTATCCTAGCCAATTCACGCCTCATACCTTCAAAGTTACCCTTCTTTAAGTTCTGGACCATGGTCTCTGAATTAACTATTTCATTCTCCATCCTAATGCAGAATTCCACCATATTATGGTCACTCTTCCCCAAGGGGCCTCGCACAACGAGATTGCTAATTAATCCTCTCTCATTACACAACACCCAGTCTAAGATGGCCTCCCCCCTAGTTGGTTCCTCGACATATTGGTCTAAAAAACCATCCCTTATGCACTCCAGGAAATCCTCCTCTACCGTATTGCTTCCAGTTTGGTTAACCCAATCTATGTGCATATTAAAGTCACCCATTATAACTGCTGCACCTTTATTGCACGCACTCCTAATTTCATGTTTGATGCCCTCCCCAACATCACTACTACTGTTTGGAGGTCTGTACACAACTCCCACTAACGGTTTTTGTCCTTTGGTATTCTGCAGCTCTACCCATATAGATTCCACATCATCCAAGCTAATGTCCTTCCGAACTATTGCCTTAATTTGCTCCTTAACCAGCAATGCTACCCCACCTCCTTTTCCTTTTATTCTATCTTTCCTGAATGTTGAATACCCCTGGATGTTGAGTTCCCAGCCCTGATCATCCTGGAGCCACGTCTCCGTAATCCCAATCACATCATATTTGTTAACATCTATTTGCACAGTTAATTCATCCACTTTATTGCGGATACTCCTTGCATTAAGACACAAAGCCTTCAGGCTTGTTCTTCTAACACCCTTTGTCCTTTTAGAATTTTGCTGTACAGTGGCCCTTTTTGTTCTTTACCTTGGGTTTCTCTGCCCTCCACTTTTCCTCATCTCCTTTCTGTCTTTTGCTTTTGCCTCCTTTTTGTTTCCCTCTGTCTCCCTGCATTGGTTCCCATCCCCCTGCCATATCAGTTTAAATCCTCCCCAACAGCACTAGCAATCACTCCCCCTAGGACATTGGTTCCGGTCCTGGCCAGGTGCAGACCGTCCGGTTTGTACTGGTCCCACCTCCCCCAGAACCGGTTCCAATGCCCCAGGAATTTGAATCCCTCCCTGTTGCACCACTGCTCAAGCCACGTATTCATCTGCGCTATCCTGCGATTCCTACTCTGACTATCACGTGGCACTGGTAGCAATCCCGAGATTTACTACTTTTGAGGTCCTACTTTTTAATTTAGCTCCTAGCTCCTTAAATTCGTTTCGTAGGACCTCATCCCTTTTTTTACCTATGTCGTTGGTACCAATGTGCACCACGACAACTGGCTGTTCTCCCTCCCTTTTTAGAATGTCCTGCACCCGCTCCGAGACATCCTTGACCCTTGCACCAGGGAGGCAACATACCATCCCGGAGTCTCGGTTGCGGCCGCAGAAACGCCTATCTATTCTCCTCACCATTGAATCCCCAATCACTATTGCTCTCCCACTCTTTTTCCTGCCCTCCTATGCAGCAGAGCCAGCCATGGTGCCATGAACTTGGCTGCTGCTGCCCTCCCCTGATGAGTCATCCCCCTCAAAAGTACCCAAAGCAGTGTATCCAACCAAACATGCAGGCAGAGCATCGACTTCACAATTCATCCGAAAGATGGCATCTCCAACAATGCAGCACTCCCCTCTAGTACCGCACTGGAGCCTTTCAGTAAGGCCTACTGTCATGTATCTTACACTACTGTACATAACTGTATCTTACCATGCTATACATGACTGTAACCACAAGCTTACCTTACCACCAGGGCTGCACTTGCAGGAGACACTGGATACCTGTCCCAGACAGGTATATAAAGGCAGGTCTCAGGCAAGTGTGGCATTCGAGAGCTGTGTAATAAAGGTGCAGGTCCTGAGTGACCTTGGCTTCACTATGTGCCTCGTGTGAATCTGTACTGAGGGGACAGGACTTTACAGTGGTGACGAGTTACGGGATTACAGAATCCACAGAATGGCGAACAACAGCTCAGATGAAAAATACAATGCTGGAGATAATTGGGAGGACTTTATAGAAAGGCTCCAGCAAAGCTTTGCAACCAAAGACTGGTTAAGCGACAACAAGGCAGACAAGAGAAGAGCCCATCTCTTGACCAGCTGTGGCTCGAAAACATACGCTTTAATGAAGGACCTGCAAGAAACTAGCAAGCAAATCGTTTGAAGAGTTGAGCACACTGATAAGAGACCACCTGAAGCCAGCGAGCAGCCTACACATGGCCAGACTCAGGTTCTACAACTATAGACGCTGTGTGGGCCAGAGCATACCCGACTTCATGGCGGAACTTCGGAGCTTGGCTGGCTTATGTGAGTTCTCCGATGAACTAAGGAGAGAAGTACGGAGAGACTTTTTTATTGAAGGAATAGGCCACGCAGGCATATTCCGAAAGCTCATACAGATTAAGAACTTGACCTTAGCAGTACTGGTTGCACAGACATTCTTGGCAGGAGAAGAAGAAACGAGGTTGATCGACACTGCGGGTACGGCAACTAACGAAACATCGGAACAAGGGGTTCACAGCGTGAAACAAGCTGATACCCACACACACAGACAAAGGCAGGAGAGCAGGCCTTCAACAGCAGGCAGTGGCACCAGAAGCCATCAAGGGCCACATGAATGGCCGTTCGCACCTCATCAACCCACAATGCAAGCAATCAACTACAAACTGAGAGAAGCTCAAGAGAGATCAGCCAGACGCAGCTCATTCTTTGGAAACAATGGAAGCGGTCTGTGCTGGAGATGTGGGAGAAGGCACGCATCAAGTGGGTGTTGATTTCAGCATGCTGTTTGCAGAAACTGCGACTATACAGGGCATCTGGCCCGCATGTGCAGAAATACGGCAGCTCGGCAGGTATACAAATCGGAAGGGTCGGAAAGCGGACCAGAAGACGGTGGGGACAGTACCCGAGACACCGATGTACAGCGGGTCAACACGATCAATGGCCACTGCTCCTACAACAAGACGGCTCCAATAATGATGAGGGTCCTACTCAACGGGATACCCGTCAACATGGAGCTGGATACGGGAGCGAGTCAATCTCTCATGAGCGCTCAACAATTTGAACAGCTGTGGCCGCACAAAAGAGACAGACCAAAAACTCACAAGGGTCGACACCAAACTAAGGACCTATACCAAAGAAATCGTCCCAGTCCTCGGCAGCGCCATGCTCTCCGTCACACATAAAGGGACAGTGAACTGACTTCCCCTGTGGATTGTTCCCGGAGATCTCCCACCACTGCTGGGGAGAAGCTGGCTGGCAAAACTAAACTGGAAATGGGATGATGTTCATCACATGTCGTCAGAGGAACGGACCTCCTGCTCAACGGACCGCGTTGCGGATTTGGAGCGGAGGGTGGATTCACTCTGGAGCATCCACGATGCTGAGAATGACGTGAGTAGCACGTGTAGCGAGTTGGTCGTCCCGCAGGTGAAGGGTCCACAGCCAGCGAGGGAATGGAAGACCAGCAGGAAGAGCAGTGCAAGGAAGGTAGTGCAGGGATCCCCTGCGGTCATCCCCCTGCAAAACAGATACACTGCTTTGAGTGCTGTTGAGGGTGATGACTCATCAGGGGAGGGCAGCAGCAGCCAAGTTCATGGCACCATGGCTGGCTCTGTTGCACAGGAGGGCAGGGAAAAGAGTGGGAGAGCGATAGTGATAGGGGATTCAATTGTAAGGGGAATAGATAGGCGTTTCTGCGGCCGCAACCGAGACTCCAGGATGGTATGTTGCCTCTCTGGTGCAAGGGTCAAGGATGTCTCGGAGCGGGTGCAGGACATTCTAAAAAGGGAGGGAGAACAGCCAGTTGTCGTGGTGCACATTGGTACCAACGACATAGGTAAAAAAAAAAGGGACGAGGTCCTACGAGACGAATTTAAGGAGCTAGGAGCTAAGTTAAAAAGTAGGACCTCAAAAGTAGTAAATCTCGGGATTGCTACCAGTGCCACGTGCTAGTCAGAGTAAGAATCGCAGGATAGTGCTGACGAATACGTGGCTTGAGCAGTGAGGGATTCAAATTCCTGGGGCATTGGAACTGGCTCTGGCGGAGGTGGGACCAGTACAAACCGGACGGTCTGCACCTGGGCAGGACCGGAACCAATGTCCTAGGGGGAGTGCTTGCTAGTGCTGTTAGGGAGGAGTTAAACTAATATGGCAGGGGGATGGGAACCAATGCAGAGAAACAGAGAGAAACAAAATGGAGAAAGAAGCAAAAGACAGAAAGGAGATGAGTAAAAGTGGAGGGCAGAGAAACCCAAGGCAAAAAACAAAAAGGGCCAATGTACAGCAAAATTCTAAAGGGTCAAAGTGTCATGAAAAGGCGAACCTGAAAGCTCGGTGCCTCAATGCGAGGAGTATTCGGAACCCAGAAGAGGGCTCTGAGCTAGTTAGAGTGGGTGAGAGTGCAGATGAACAGGACCCCAAGAAAGAATGCAAAAGGCAGGAGAAAACAGAGCAGAGTAGCACTGGGGTAAGTGTAAACCACAAGGTGATAGGAAGGGACAATATGTATGAATATAAAGGGGCTGCAGGAGGGGTCAAAACTAAAAATCATGGTTTCAAAACTAGTATTAAAACACTCTACCTAAACGCACGTAGCATTCGAAATAAAGTAAATGAGTTGACGGCACAAATCATTACAAATGGGTATGATTTGGTGGCCATTACAGAAACGCGGTTGCAGGGTGGCCAAGATTGGGAATTAAACATACAGGGGTATCTGACAATTCGGAAGGATAGACAAGAAGGGAAAGGAGGTGGGGTAGCTCTGATAATAAAGAATGATATCAGGGCAGTTGTGAGAGATGATATTGGCTCTAATGAACAAAATGTTGAATCACTGTGGGTGGAGATTAGAGATAGTAAGGGGAAAAAGTCACTAGTGGGCATAGTTTATAGGCCCCCAAATAATAACTTCACAGTGGGGTGGACAATAATCAAGGGAATAATAGAGACATGTGAAAAAAGAACGGCAGTAATCATGGGGGATTTTAACCTACATATCGCTTGGTCAAATCAAATTGCACGGGGTAGCCTGGAGGAGGAAGTCATAGAATGCATACGGGATTGTTTCTCAGAACAGTATGTTACAGAACCTACAAGGGAGCAAGCTATCTTAGATCTGGTCCTGTATAATGAGACAGGAATAATAAACGATCTCATAGTAAAAGATCCTCTCGGAATGAGTGATCACAGTATGGTTGAATTTGTAATACAGATTGAGGCTGAGGAAGTAGTGTCTCAAACGAGCGTACTATGCTTAAACAAAGGGGACTACAGTGGGATGAGGGCAGAGTTAGCTAAAGTAGACTGGGAACACAGACTAAACGGTGGCACAATTGAGGAACAGTGGAGGACTTTTAAGGAGCTCTTTCATAGTGCTCAACAAAAATATATTCCAGTGAAAAAGAAGGGCGGTAAGAGAAGGGATAACCAGCCGTGGATAACCAAGGAAACTAAGGAGAGTATCAAATTATAAACCAATGCATATAAGGTGGCCAAGGTTAGTGAGAAACTAGAAGATTGGGAAAATTTTAAACGACAGCAAGGAATGACTAAGAAAGCAATAAAGAAGGGAAAGATAGATTACGAAAGTAAACTTGCGCAAAACATAAAAACAGATAGTAAAAGCTTTTACTGATATATAAAATGGAAGAGAGCGACTAAAGTAAATGTTGGTCCCTTAGAAGAAGAGAAGGAGAATTTAATAATGGGAAATGTGGAAATGGCTGAGACCTTAAACAATTATTTTGCTTCGATCTTCACATTGGAAGACACAAAAACCATGCCAGAAATTGCTGGTCACAGGAATGTGAGAAGGGAGGACCTTGAGACAATCACTATCACTCGGGAGGTAGTGCTGGGCAGGCTAATGGGATTCAAGGTAGACAAGTCCCCTGGTCCTGATGAAATGAATCCCAGGGTATTAAAAGAGATGGCGGAAGTTATAGCAGATGCATTCGTTATAATCTACCAAAATTCTCTGGACTCTGGGGAGGTACCAGCGGATTGGAAAGCAGCTAATGTAACGCCTCTGTTTAAAAAAGGGGACAGACAAAAGGCAGGTAACTATAGGCCGGTTAGTTTAACATCTGTAGTGGGGAAAATGCTTGAAGCTATCATTAAGGAAGAAATAGCGGGACATCTAGATAGGAACAGTGCAATCAAGCAGAGGCAACATGGATTCATGAAGGGGAAATCATGTTTAACTAATTTACTGGAATTCTTTGAGGATATAATGAGCATGGTGGATAGAGGTGTACCGATGGATGTGGTGTATTTAGATTTCCAAAAGGCATTCAATAAGGTGCCACACAAAAGGTTACTGCAGAAGATAAAGGTACGCGGAGTCAGAGGAAATGTATTAGCATGGATCGAGAATTGGCTGGCTAACAGAAAGCAGAGAGTTGGGATAAATGGGTCCTTTTCGGGTTGGAAATCGGTGGTTAGTGGTGTGCCACAGGGATCGGTGCTGAGACCACAACTGTTTACAATATACATAGATGACCTGGAAGAGGGGACAGAGTGTAGTGTAACAAAATTTGCAGATGATACAAAGATTAGTAGGAAAGCGGGTTGTGTAGAGGACACAGAGAGGCTGCAAAGAAATTTAGATAGGTTAAGCGAATGGGCTAAGGTTTGGCAGATGGAATACAATGTCGGAAAATGTGAGGTCATCCACCTTGGAAAAAAAAACAGTAAAAGGGAATATTATTTAAATGGGGAGAAATTACAACATGCTGCGGTACAGAGGGACCTGGGGGTGCTTGTGCATGAATCCCAAAAAGTTAGTTTGCAGGTGCAGCAGGTAATCAGGAAGGCGAATGGAATGTTGGCCCTCATTACGAGAAGGATGGAGTACAAAAGCAGGGAGGTCCTGCTGCAACTGTATAGGGTATTGGTGAGGCCGCACTGCGTGCAGTTTTGGTCACCTTACTTAAGGAAGAATATACTAGCTTTGGAGGGGGTACAGAGACGATTCACGAGGCTGATTCCGGAGATGAGGGGTTACCTTATGATGATAGATTGAGTAGACTGGGTCTTTACTCGTTGGAGTTCAGAAGGATGAGGGGTGATCTTATAGAAACATTTAAAATAATGAAAGGGATATACAAGATAGAGGCAGAGAGGTTGTTTCCACTGGTTGGAGAGACTAGAACTAGGGGGCACAGCCTCAAAATATGGGGGAGACAATTTAAAACCGCGTTGAGAAGGAATTTCTTCTCCCAGAGGGTTGTGAATCTGTGGAATTCTCTGCCCAAGAAAGCAGTTGAGGCTAACTCATTGAATATATTCAAATCACAGATAGATAGATTTTTAACCAATAAGGGAATTAAGGGTTATGGGGAGCGGGCGGGTAAGTGGAGCTGAGTCCACGGCCAGATCAGCCATGATGTTTTTGAATGGCGGAGTAGGCTCGAGGGGCTAGATGGCCTACTCCTGTTCCTAATTCTTATGTTCTTATGTTCTTATTAACAGTTCTAAGTCGATTTGAACATCTCTTTCAGCCAGGTGTGGGCACCTTCAAAGAGGCTAAAGTCAAAATCTACATCACACAGGATGCTAGACCGGTCCATCACAAGGCTAGAGCTGTGCCCTATGTGATGAGGGAAAAGATTGAACATGAACTGGACAGGCTTCTGCAGGAAGGCATTATCTCACCCGTAGAATTTAGCGACTGGGCAAGTCCCATCGTCCCAGTCATGAAGTCTGATGGATCCGTACGAACCTGTGGGGACTACAAATCTACCATAAACAGAGTCTCCCTACAGGACCAATACCCGCTGCCCATTGCCACATTGGCTGGAGGAAAACTTTTCTCAAAACTCGATCTCACATCTACATATATGACGCAACAATTGACCGAGGAGTCCAAGCTACTCACCACCATCAACACACATCGAGGCCTTTTAATGTACAATCGATGCTCATTCGGCATCAGGTCGGCAGCTGCCATATTCCAGCGCAACATGGAGAGTCTGCTCAAGTCCATCCCGGGGATGGTTGTATTTCAAGACGACATACTTATCACGGGCAGGGATACCGACTCCCATCTCCGCAATTTGGAGCAAGTACTAAAGCGGTTGGATCGGGTAGGCCTAAGAGTTAAGAAATCCAAGTGCCTGTTTCTTGCGCCCGAGGTTGAATTTTTGGGCAGAAGGATTGCCGCTGATGGAATCCGCCCAGCAGAGTCCAAAACCGAAGCAATTCGCCTGGCACCCAGGCCCCAGAATGTCTCAGAAATGCGCACCTTTCTCGGGCTACTCAATTACTTTGTGAACTTTATGCAGAACTTAAGCACGCTGCTGGAGCCTCTCCATGTACTACTCAGAAAGGGGTGCGATTGGTTTTGGGGGGACGCCCAGGAACGCGCCTTCAATAAGGCACGCAACCTTCTGTGTTCCAACAGTGTTTTGGCTTTCTTTGATCCAGGTAAAAAGCTAATTCTCACATGTGATGTGTCAGCGTATGGGGTCGGGTGCGTTTTACAACATGTCAATAGTGCGGGCAAATTACAACCCATAGCTTATGCTTCCAGGTCACTTTCGCGGGCGGAGCGCGGGTACGGAATGGTGGAGAAGGAGACGCTTGCGTGCGTGTACGGTGTCAAAAAGATGCACCAATACCTTTTCGGGGCCAAGTTCGCATTAGAAACTGACCACAAGCCCCTCACGTCCTTACTATCCGAAAGCAAGGCAATAAACGCCAATGTCTCGCCGCGCATTCAACGGTGGGCACTCATGCTGGCGTCTTACGATTACACCATAAGGCACAGACCAGGCACAGACAACTGTGCCGACGTGCTTAGCAGGCTACCCCTGGCGACCACGGAAGGGTCTGACGAACAAGACTGTGAGATAGTCATGGCAATCAATGCCTTTGAGTCCACAGGTTCGCCCATGACAGCTCACCAAATCAGAGCCTGGACGACCAGCGACCCCACGTTTTCCCAAGTAAAAAGATGTGTCCTAACCGGTTACTGGGCAGAGGCTCGCGATGCCTGCCCCGAGGAGATCAAACCTTTCCATCGGCGCATGCATGAGCTGTCACTTTAAGCAGACTGCCTGATGTGGGGCAGTCGAGTAGTTATGCCTCTGCGAGGCAGAGAGGCATTTGTCCGGGAGCTCCACCGCGAGCATCCGGGGATCGTTCTCATGAAGGCCATAGCCAGATCCCACGTCTGGTGGCCTGGCATTGACGCGGACTTAGAGCTCTGCGTCCGACGGTGCACCATTTGTATCCAACTCAGTAATGCCCCCAGGGAGGCCCCCCTAAGGCCCTGGCCCACCAAACCGTGGTCGCGGGTGCACGTAGACTATGCGGGCCCATTCATGGGAAAAATGTTCCTCGTAGTTGTAGATGCATTTTCTAAGTGGATTGAATGCACCATGTTAAACTCGAACACCACCTCCACCACTGTGGAGAGCCTTGGAACCATGTTCGCAATGCACGGCATTCCTGACATATTGGTCAGTGATAATGGTCCGTTCTTCACCAGCGCAGAATTCCACAATTTTATAAGTGACCACGGCATAAATCACGTTAAGACGGCACCGTTCAAGCCGGCCTCCAACGGCCAGGCGGAACGAGCAGTGCAGATCATTAAACAAGGCATGCTCAAAATCCAAGGTCCCACTCTGCAGGGCCGCCTGTCGCGACTGCTGCTGGCATACAGATCTCGATCGCATTCATTGATTGGAGTTCCCCCCGCGCAACTATTAATGAAATGGACCTTAAAGACAAGGCTCTCATTAATCCTCCCAGACATTCATGAAATCGTTGAGGCAAAGTGCCGTAAGCTAACCGAGTACCATGACCGAAATTCGAGGGGGAGGTGGAATGACATCGGGGACAAAGTGTTTGTGCTAAGCTATGGCAGGGGTCCCAAATGACTTGCAGGGACAGTAACAGGCAAGAAAGGAAACAGGCTACTGGTGGTACAAATGAACAATGGCCAAACCTGCCGGAGGCATGTAGACCAAGTCAAAAGTAGATTTACCAACAACACTGCTGAACCAGAGGCAGACTACAATGTGGAACTCACACCACACCTGGTGGACAGACAGAGGGAACAACCTGAGGAAAGGGCAATCGCAACAGACAGCCCAGGCGAGACAAGACACCAACAATCACACTGAACGAAACAGACAGCCCAGGCGAGATACCAGTAATCACCCCAAAAGAACAACAGGCACCAAGGCAAACAACTGAACCACAACTAAGACGCTCCATGCGAGAGCGTAGACCACCTGAGAGACTGAACCTATAAAGACAATAAGACCTTGGGGGAGGGTGATGTCATGTATCTCACACTACTGTACATAACTGTATCTTACCATGCTATACATGACTGTAACCACAAGCTTACCTTACCACCAGGGGTGCACTTGCAGGAGACACTGGATACCTGTCCCAGACAGGAATATAAGGACAGGTCTCAGGCAAGTGTGGCATTTGAGAGCTGTGTAATAAAGGTGCAGGTCCTGAGTGACCTTGATTTCACTATGTGCCTCGTGTGAATCTGTACTGAGGGGGACAGGACTTTACACCTACACCCACAATTGTTTTACTCCGAGGCGAAAGTGCCTCCAACTGATGATGACTGACCTTCTGTGAGAATATTTACATTTGAAATTCTTATCCTCATGTTTAAATCTCTTCATGGCCTTGCCACCCCACCCGTCACACCTCCCATCTCTCGAGCCCACCACCCCTCCTCTAGCCTCTTGTGCAACACCCGCCCCCCCCCCCCACAACCCCTTTTGCCCCAGCTGCCTAGGTCCCATGCTATGGAATTCTCTCCCTAAACCCTTCTGTCTCTGTCCCTCCCTCTCCTCCTTTCAGAGAATTCTTAGACCCACCTCTTTGACCCAGGCTATTGGTCACCCCACCCCCTAACCCCGCTAATGCCCCCATTGTTTTCATTAGGCGCTTTGGGACACTTTTCTATGTTAAACACTTTATATAAAGCAAGTTGTTGTTATATTCTGTATTACAGCCAAATGTTTAATGATTTGATAATTCTAATTATAAGTGGACATAAAAAATCCTATGGCACTATTTTGAAGAAGAGCAGGGGAGTTACCCTTGGTGCCTGGCCAATATTTATCCCTCAATCAGCATTACTCTGAATCAGAAGGTTATGGGTTCAAGTCCCATTCCAGAGACTTGAGCACAAAAATCTAGGCTGATACTGCAGTGCAGTACTGCAGGAGTGCTGCACTGTCAGAGGTGCCTTCTTTCAGAGGAGATGTTAAACTGAGGCCCTGTCTGCGCTCTCAGGTGGATGTATAAGATCCCATGGCGCTGTTTCAAAGAAGAGCAGGGGAGTTACCCTCGATGTTCTGGCCAATATTTCATCATCATTATCATAGGCAGTCCCTCGAAATCGAGGAAAACTTACTTCCACTCTAAAAGTGAGTTCTTAGGTGACTGAACAGTCCAATACGTGAATTACAGTCTCTGTCACAGGTGGGACAGACAGTCATTGAAGGAAAGGGTGGGTGGGACTAGTTTGCCACACGCTCCTTCCGCTGCCTGCGCTTGTTTTCTGTATGCTCTCGGCGATGAGACGCAAGGTACTCAGCGCCCTCCTGGATGCTCTTCCTCCAGTTAGGGCGGTCTTTGGCCAGGGACTCCCAGGTGTCGGTGGGGATGTTGCATTTTATCAAGGAGGCTTTGAGGGTGTACTTGAAACATTTCCTCTGCCCACTTGCTGGGCTCGCTTGCCGTGTAGGAGTTCGAGTAGAGCGCTTGCTTTGGGAGTCTTGTGTCAGGCATCATCATCATCATAGACAGTCCCTCGAAACGAGGATGACTTGCTTCCACGCCAAAAAAGAATGAGTTCACAGGTGTTTCAACGAAGGACCTAATATTCCAGGTCCTGAACTACATCCTGAATGGTGGAAGATGCCTGTGCATGGATTTTGTTAACATGTGGTGGCCGTTGCACATCAGCCACCACACGGGCCTGACAGAGCTAAGTCTTGGTCCAGTAGCAAGGGTTATCCAAGACGACGGGAGACCTGCTCTGCTGCACGGACCTTGTGCGCACATATATTGCAGTGTGGGCTGGCCCGTGCCGCCCATGGACCCCGAACTCATGCCTCTCCTGGGCCCCGATCACATCCCTCCACAATCTGTCGCCGCTGCTGCTGCACCTGCCCACGCTCCAATCACCTGCACCTTGATGACTTCACTCTTTGCTACCGTTGCCCTCCTGCAGCAGCTCACGCTGCTCCCTGAATTGGCCTGCCTCCATGCTGCTCCCGGGTCAGGCATATGGACAATGTGGCCTGCCCAACGGAGCTGGTCGAGTGTGGTCAGTGCTTCGATGCTGGGGTGGTCTTCCCTGAGGCGTACGAACGCATGCGCCTTACACTAAACATGCGTAAGACAAAGGTCCTCCACCAACCTGACCCCGCCACACAGCACTGCCCCCCAGTCATCAAGACAATATTTATCCCTCAATCAACATAAAAAACACAGATTATCTGGTTATTATCACATTGCTGTTTATAGGAGCTTGCTGTGCGCAAATTGGCTTTCGCGTTTCCGATATTACAACAGTGACTACACTTTGTATTTCATTGGCTGTAAAGCGCTTTGGGAATTCTTGAGGTTGTGAAGGGCGCTATAGAAATGCAAGTTTTTTTTTTACTCCCACTTCCCATGCCGCTCCTCCAATTATAGCAGCACACTTCACCCTTCTGCTTCCATTTGCACACTGCGGACCTACTACTGCCCTCACACCAACTTCCCGTTCTTCCCACAACTCTTGCTTCCATCTCTCACCAATGTTGACAACCCTGCACCAGGACACACACTAATCCATCCCCATTATTAGTGAGCTGCCAACCAAGAGCTCTGGTTGCAGGAAAGATTTGGAGACCCTTCACTTCCTCTCCATCCTCCAAGTCGTCTTCCTCGTGCACAACATCCTTCTCCACTGATGGCTTCAGCTGTTGTCCCTGTTTCAACTCGGCAAAGTTTCTTTGTCAGCACCTCCTTAACCACCTAGAAGGACAAAGGCAGCAAGTGCGTGGGGACATCATCAGCTCCCAAGTTTCTCGCCAAGTCATGCACAATCTCGATTTGGAAATATATTGCCGTTCCTTCATCGTCACTGGGTCAAAATCCTGGAACTCCCTCCGTAACAGCACTGTGGGAGTATCTTCACCACACGGACTGCAGCGGTTCAAGTAGAAGGCCCACCACCACCTTCTCAAGGGCAACTAGGGACAGGCAATAAATGCTGGCCTTTCCAGCGACGTCCACATCTCGATAAAGGATAAAAGGAGCAGGACCCTGACTTGCATATTGATGATGCGAAGCCAGGTCGCTGATTGCAGTGCAGGCAGGCACAGCAGGAGTGGTGAAGGAGTGGCAAGAACTTGTAGGTGGAAGTGACCAGGGCCCAGGAGAGGCGTGAGTCTGGGGCCCAGAAGAAGCAAGGGCCCAGGGGCAACACGGGCCAGCCCACACTGCGATGTGTGTGCACGCTCAGTCCGTGCAGTGGAGCTAGTCTCCAGTTCATCTTGGTTAATCCTTGCCACTGGACCAAGACATAGCTCTGTCAAGCCCGTGTGGTGGCTGGTGTGCAACGGCCACCACACATTAAAAAAATCCAAGCAAAGGCATCTTCCACCCTCCAAGATATAGTTCGGGATCTGGAATATTCGGTCCTTCATTGAAACACCTGTGAACTCATCCCTCTTTGGCGTGGAAGCAAGTCATCCTCGCTTCGAGGGACTGCCTATGATTATGATTGTTGCGTACTCTGAATGCGATTCGCAATCTAGTGTCCAAAATGCTGGTAGTTCTATGGTATGGGCTTGTTGCATGCAACGGAGTCAGGCTGTGTGAAATGCTGATTTGTGATCAGGGAGATAACTAGCTTTAATTGTTGAATATATTCCGTTCACAGTGTGGATTTAGGTTGCCATGGCAGCGTAGTTGAGCTGTGTTTCAAAAGCCCCACCTAACTGGCAACCAGCAACTTGGAACGTGATCACTACCTCGCAATGACATCAGCCACTTCTTCAGTAGCCCTGAAGAAGAGTTCCTCCGCTGCCAATGAGACCCAAGTGACATAATATACTAGAGTATCTTGTTCAGATAGCTGGGTGCGTGGTTGCTTAGCTACAGTAAGGTAAATAAATCAGTGATCTACCAGTGCATTCCTCACAGAAAACCAAAAATGTTTTTGCTCTCATGGATCATTGTTATTTAGACAAGGATAGCAACACAAAGGAATGTAGATAAGGCAATCCCTAATGAATGGTTGCCATTGGAATGTGGAAAGTCTAGTTCGTGTGGAAGCTTGCAGAGTTTATAAACATCTCCAGCAGGGTGGAGATTAGATTTAACACGGACAACAAATAGACTACATGTTTCCTTTCAAGTTGTAATTATGCTGGGTCCTCTGAAGAACATACTGTATCTTTTCTGCTATGGTTTGTTTACTTCAGTTTATTTTCATTACACGATTTTAAAGATTTTTTAAAAAAATCTCCTCAGTTTTATCTCTCTCAGCCCCCCCACCCCCACCACCTTCCTATCCTTAGGTTTGCCAACTCTGGTTGGACATAATCCTGGAGGTTTAATCGCATGCCTCCAACCACCCCTCCCCCACTCTCTCGTCATTAGTCGCCTAACATGTCCATCGTTGTGATGCCCCAACTTCCCAACAATAACAACAACAACTTGTATTATAAGATGTTTCGACACCAAGCCACATAGAGAGAACTTAGGGCAGATGACCAAAAGCTTGGTCAAAGAGGTAGGCTGGTTACTGTGGAGATCACTAATGAAAGTGTCCCTGTCTTTTTTTGGTACCCCAACCCCATTACCTCACAGAAGGCAGTCTGCCTGTATAGACATTTCATCTTTGCGCCCACAGTACCCACCCAGGCATTGTAATGATGAAAGCGATAGCCAGATACCACGTGTGGTGGCCCGGTATCGATGCGGACTTAGATTCCTGCGTGCAGAAATGTAACACATGTTCACAGTTAAGCAATGCACCTAGGGAGGCTAAGTGTATGGTCTCGGCCCTCCAAACCGTGGTCCAGGGTCCATGTCGACTATGCAGGCCTGTTCTTGGGAAAAATGTTCCTAGTGGTTGTAGATGCGTACTCCAAATGGATTGAATGTGAGATAATGTCGGCAAGCACGTCCGCTGCCACCACTGAAAGCCTGCGGGCCATGTTGGTATGGCTTTATTTCTTCCTGCATTTCTACTGGGACACTGGACCAGCTCCCGTGAAGCACACAGTTTTTTTACTAAGGACAGTAAGGGGTCCTGGCTCGTCCAGGTTCTAATCTGTCGGGCGGTAACAGGTGATTGCTCACTCTCGAATGCTTCCATTACCATAACTAAGTCTGCGGGCTGTGCCATTTCCACCCCCGTGGTGGGCAATGGCAGTTTGCTGAGAGCATCGGCACAGTTTTCTGTGCCTGACCTGTGGCGGATGACGTAGTTGTATGCGAACAACGTGAGCGCCCATCTCTGGATACGGGCCGATGCATTTGTATTTATCCTCTTACTTTCAGAAAAGAGGGATATCATTGGCTGATGGTCAGTTTCCAATTCAAATTTGAGCCCAAACAGATATTGATGGATTTTCTTTACCCCATAAACACATGCCAATGCTTCTTTTTCAATCATGCTGTAGGCCCTCTCAGCCTTAGACAGACTTCTGGATGTATAGGCAACCAGTTGCAATTTCCCAGATTCATTAGCTTGTTGCAATACACCATATGACGATGCATCCATCACATGCTAGTACCAAACGCTTACTGGATCATACCACAAGCCATTTGTTTGAGCAGAACAGTTTTCTAGCTTTTACAAAGGCATTTTCTTGGCTTTTACCCCATACCCATTCATCTCCAGTAAAGCATGCAGTGGTTCTAACAGTGTGCTGAGACCTGGTAAGAAGTTACCAAAGTAATTCAGGAGTCCTAGAAACGACCGCAGCTCCGTCACGTTCTGTGGCCTCGGTGCGTTCTCGATTGCCTCCGTCTTCGAATTGGTGGGCCTGATGCCGTCCGCCACGATTCTTCTTCCCAGGAACTCCACTTCAGGTGCCAGGAAAACACACATCGAGCGTTTTAACCTGAGTACCACGCGATTAAGCCGACTAAGAACCTCCTCCAGGTTCTGCAGATGCTCGACTGTGTCCCGACCTGTAACCAAGATGTCGTCCTGGAAGACCATGGTGCGCAGGACCGACTTCAGTAAGGTCCTGATGAAATGCATCCTAGGGTATTAAAAAGAGATGGCGGAAGTTAAAGCAGATGCATTCGTTATAATCTACCAAAATTCTCTGGACTCTGGGGAGGTACCAGCGGATTGGAAAGCAGCTAATGTAACGCCTCTGTTTAAAAAAGGGGGCAGACTATAGGCCGGTTAGTTTAACATCTGTAGTGGGGAAAATGCTTGAAACTATCATTAAGGAAGAAATAGTGGGACATCTAGATAGGAATAGTGCAATCAAGCAGACGCAACATGGATTCATGAAGGGGAAATCATGTTTAACTAATTTACTGGAATTCTTTGAGGATATAACGAGCATGGTGGATAGAGGTGTACCGATGGATGTGGTGTATTTAGATTTCCAAAAGGCATTCGATAAGGTGCCACATAAAAGGTTACTGCAGAAGATAAAGATACGCGGAGTCAGAGGAAATGTATTAGCATGGATCGAGAATTGGCTGGCAACAGAAAGCAGAGAGTCGGGATAAATGGGTCCTTTTCGGGTTGGAAATCGGTAGTTAGTGGTGTGCCACAGGGATCGGTGCTGGGACCACAACTGTTTACAATATACATAGATGACCTGGAAGAGGGGACAGAGTGTAGTGTAACAAAATTTGCAGATGATACAAAGATTAGTGGGAAAGCGGGTTGTGTAGAGGACACAGAGAGGCTGCAAAGAAATTTAGATAGGTTAAGCGAATGGGCTAAGGTTTGGCAGATGGAATACAATGTTGGATAGTGTGAGGTCATCCACCTTGGGGGAAAAAAAACAGTAAAAGGGAATATTATTTAAATGGGGAGAAATTACAACATGCTGGGGTGCAACGGGACCTGGGGGGGCCTTGTGCATGAATCCCAAAAAGTTAGTTTGCAGGTGCAGCAGGTAATCAGGAAGGTGAATGGAATGTTGGCCTTCATTGCGAGAGGGATGGAGTACAAAAGCAGGGAGGTCCTGCTGCAACTGTATAGGGTATTGGTGAGGCCGCACCTGGAGTACTGCGTGCAGTTTTGGTCACCTTACTTAAGGAAGGATATACTAGCTTTGGAGGGGGTACAGAGACGATTCACTAGGATGATTCCGGAGATGAGGGGTTACCTTATGATGATAGATTGAGTAGACTGGGTCTTTACTCGTTGGAGTTCAGAAGGATGAGGGGGTGATCTTATAGAAACATTTAAAATAATGAAAGGGATAGACAAGATAGAGGCAGAGAGGTTGTTTCCACTGGTCAGGGAGACTAGAACTAGGGGGCACAGCCTCAAAATACGGGGGAGCCAATTTAAAACCGAGTTGAGAAGGAATTTCTTCTCCCAGAGGGTTGTGAATCTGTGGAATTCTCTGCCCAAGGAAGCAGTTAAGGCTAGCTCATTGAATGTATTCAAGTCACAGATAGATAGATTTTTAACCAATAAGGGAATTAAGGGTTACGTGGAGCGGGCGGGTAAGTGGAGCTGAGTCCACGGCCAGATTAGCCATGATCTTGTTGAATGGCGGAGCAGGCTCGAGGGGCTAGATGGCCTACTCCTGTTCCTAATTCTTATGTTCTTATGTTCTTTCCATGTTTCTCTGGAATATCGCCGTGGCTGATCAAATCCCAAACAGGCAGCTGTTGTAAATGAAGAGACCTTTGTGCGTGCTGATGCAGGTGAGGCCCTTCGATGATTCCTCGAGCCCCTGCGTCATGTAGGCCAAGGTCAAGTCCAGCTTCGTGAACGTCTTTCCTCCCGCCAGAATTGCACAAAGGTCGGCTGCCTTTGGTGGTGGGTATTGATCCTGCAGGGAGAAATGATTGATAGTTACTTTTTAATCACCACAGATTCTGATGGTGCCATCTCCCTTGAGGACTGGAACAATCGGACTGGCCCACTCGTTGAATTCGATCGGCGAAATGATGCCCTCTCATTGCAGCCAGTCCAGCTCGATCTCCACCCACTCTCTCATCAGGTACGGTACTGCTCTCGCCTTGTGATGGATGAGTCTCGCCCCCGGAATTAGGTGGATCTGCACTTTTGCTCCTTGGAATTTCCCGATACCTGGTTCGAACAATGAGGGGAACTTGTTTAGGACCTGGGCACACGAATTGTCGTCGACGGGCGAGAGCGCTCGGACGTCATCCCAGTTCTAGCGTATCTTCCCTAGCCAGCTCCTGCGAAGCAACGTGGGGCCATCGCCCTGTACCACTCAGAGTGGTAACTTGTGCACCGCTCCATCGTAGGAGACCTTTACAGTAGCACTGCCGATTACGGGAATCAGTTCCTTTGTGTAAGTTCTCAGTTTAGTGCGAATGGGAGTCAGGACTGGCCTTGAGGCCTTGCTGCACTACAATTTATCGAAAGTCTTTTTGCTCATAATGGGCTCGTGCCCGTGTCCAGCTCCATTGACACCGGGAGTCCATTTAATTCAACCTTCAGAATTATCGGGGGACACTTTGTGATAAATGTGTGCACCCCATATATCTCTGCCTCCTCGGTCTGAGGCTCTGGTTCGTCGTGATCTGCCGTGGATCTGTCCTCCTCTGCAACATGGTGGTTTGCCGGATT
Organism: Pristiophorus japonicus; assembly: GCF_044704955.1. NCBI lineage: Eukaryota > Metazoa > Chordata > Chondrichthyes > Pristiophoridae > Pristiophorus > Pristiophorus japonicus. The sequence goes on along the minus strand of NC_091981.1, from coordinate 287,788,395 downwards.
AGCAGGGTTTGCAGCTCGTCTGCACATACGTTGGAGATGTCTCATTGTTCAACAACCCTTGCTAACGTATTCTTGAAGCGGCATGAATGGAAACGATGATCACCCCCGCAGCGCCAACAAGGTTAATGGCCTAGTATTCATTACCCTTGATGGTGGACTCTGAGACATCTGCAGACGTGCAGCTGCAGGCATGTGAGGCCTGCCTTTACGTTACGATTCAAAAACGACATTACTTTGTTCACAGTACTTGTAGCAGCACTCATGTGCTGAGAGATTGACTTGGTATTGTCACTGGTGGCGATGAACGCCTGGGCTATCGCTATGGCTTTACTCAAGGTTGGGGTTGGGGTCTCTACAGTCAAAAGTTTGCGAAGTATTACTTCATGGCCAATACCAAATACAAAGAAGTCCCTGAGCATGTGCTCCAAATGTCCTTCAAATTCGCAATGTCTTAGCTCGGCGACATATAGCTTGCCACTTCCTGGCCTTCAGACCTCTTGCATGTGTAGAACTGGTACCTCGCCATCAGAATGCTTTCCTTCGGGTTAAGATGCTCCCGGACCAGTGTGCACAAATCATCATATGATTTCTCTGTGGGTTTCGCTGGAGCAAGCAGATTTTTCATGAGGCCATACATTGGTGCCCCGCCAACGATGAGGAGAATCGCCCTTCGTTTGGCAGCGTTCGCTTTTCCTTCCAGCTCGTTGGCCACGAAGTATTGGTCGAGTCACTCCACGAAGGTTTCCCAATCATCTCCCTCCGAAAATTTCTCCAGGATGCCCACTGTTCTCTGCATCGTTGCAGTGGGGTTCGTCATCTGTATCTCATCACCAGTTGTAGTGTATAAATAAAGAGTCTGACCAGATACTGTGAGCTCAAAGTAAAGTGTGACCTTAGTCTTTTATTGCAGGTCTCCAGAGTGCCTCTCCAGCCTGTGAGGCTTCCTTACGTACCGGTGCTCCCAAGAAATTGGGGGATCCCTTGGTACTTCAGGGGATGAGCCCTTTGGTGTTTAAACAAGGTATTTACAGGTTTATATATATAACAGATAGTATGCAGGTAGAGCAAGTGATCAGGAAGGCCAATGGTATCTTGGTCTTTATTGAAAGGGGATGGAGTATAAAAGCAGGGAAGTCTTGTTACAGGTATATAAGGTATTGGTGAGGCCACACCTGGAATACTGCGTGCACTTTTGGTTTCCATATTTACGAAAGGATATACTTGCTTTGGAGGCAGTTCAGAGAAGGTTCACTAGGTTGATTTTGGGGATGAGTGTGTTGACTTATGAGGAAAGGTTGGATAAGTTGGGTCTCTACTCATTGGAATTCAGAAGAATGAAAGGTGATCTTATCGAAGTGTATAAGATTATGAGGGGGCTCAACAAGGTGGATGCAGACAGGATGTTTCCACTGATGGGGCGACTAGAACTAGAGGGCATGATCTTAGAATAAGGGGCCGCCCATTTAAAACAGAGATGAGGAGAAATGTCTTCTCCCAGAGGGTTGTAAATCTGTGGAATTCGCTGCGTCAGAGAGCTGTGGAAGCTGGGACATTGAATAAATTTAAGACAGAAATAGTTTCTTAAACGATAAGGGGATAAGGGGTTATGGGGAGCGGGCGGGGAAGTGGAACTGAATCCATGATCAGATCAGCCATGATCTTATTGAATGGCGGAGCAGGCCCGAAGGGCTGTATGGCCTACTCCTGCTCCTATTTCTTATGTTCTTATTAACTGGCTATTGATCTGATGGCTGTTTTTGGGACACAGATGTCATGTTTACCTATACAATAAAGTCACTGCTGCATCCAAAGATCCCTAATTGGTGTGAAGTGCTATTTGACGTTACAAGTTTAGGTTGCTGCCTTAGATATTGGTCTCCTGGCCGACATTTATCTCACAACCAATTCCTCTAAAACAGATAATCTGGTCATTTATCTCATTGCTATGCACAAATTGGATGCCGTCGTTTCCTACATAACAGTAAATATACTTACAAAGTAATTCATTGGCCACGAAGCACTTTGGGACATGTCGATGATGTGAAAGGTACTATTTAAATGCAAGTTCTTTCTTTCTTCTTTATATTCTCTTGGGTACAGCGGTGCTGGTCTCTCCTGTAAGTGGTCTGAGCATCTTATATTTCGGGGTCTGACTCTACTGCCCAATATCAAGCTATATGATAGCATATCCCAGGGGTTTAACAACTGTACTCTCTGAACTGGATATTTATGTTTCACATGTGTGCCCCTTCAATCTCTCAAAAGGAGGTTAAAGAGATGAGATGAGGCTGGATATGAATTGTTAAACTGCTTTATTTCACAGTGAGTGAACATACAAAGCAACAATTCTGACTAGATTCAACCAGTACAACCTGCCATTGTGTAATAATTTAAAATAATGATGAAGCTATGCTCCCCCCACATCAGTGAGCCACCAAGCTTAACTTAAACAAAGTAATTGTAAAATACTTATTCTAACCTCCCAGTTTTTGCTGGACCTAATTGACTTTGCAATATTTCATTTTACATAATATTACCAAGTATTTAACAGAAACAGGCTATTCGGTGTTTGTGCTCCGCACAAGCCTCCTCCCACCCTACTTCATCTCACCCTATCAACACATCCTTCTATTCCTTTCTCCCTCAGATGCCGATCTAGCTTCCCCTTAATGCATCTACGCTAGTCGCCTCAACTACTCCATGTTGTAGCGAGTTCCACATTCTCAACATTCACTGGGTAAAACTATTTCGCCTGAATTCTCTATTCTGAAGAAAAGAGTGTTTGAGGACCAGGCCCTCAAAACTGCCACCAAGCTCATGGTCTACAGGGCTGTAGTAATACCTGCCCTCCTGTATGGATCTGAGGCATGGATCATGTACAGCAGCCACCTCAAGTCGCTGGAGAAATATCACCAACGATGTCTCCGCAAGATCCTACAAATCCCCTGGGAGGACAGGCGCACCAACATTAGTGTCCTCGTCCAGGCTAACATTCCCAGCACTGACCACACTCGATCAGCTCCGCTGGGCAGGCCATAGTTTGCATGCCAGACACGAGACTTCCAAAGCAAGTACTCTACTCAGAGCTCCTTCACGGCAAATGAGCCAAAGGTGGGCAACGGAAATGCTACAAGGACATCCTCAAAGCCTCCCTGATAAAGTGCAACATCCCCACTGACACCTGGGAGTCCCTGGCCCAAGACCGCCCTAAGTGGAGGAAGTGCAACCGGGAGGGCGCTGAGCACCTCGAGTCTCAACGCCGCGAGCATGCAGAAATCAAGCGCAGACAGCGGAAAGAGCGTGCGGCAAACCAGTCCCACCCTCCCCTTTCCTCAACGACTATCTGTCCCACCTGTGACAGAGTCTGTGGCTCTCGTATTGGACTGTTCAGCCACCAAAGAACTCACTTCAGGAGTGGAAGCAAGTCTTCCTCGATTCCGAGGGACTGCCTATGATGATTGAATTTATTTGTGATTATCTTACATTTATCAAAACGCCTGTTCGGATGCAAGGACACCGAACTGAAACTTTAATTCCGTTTCTCTCTCCACAGATGCTATTTGATCTGCTGCATATTTCCCAGCATTTTCTGTTTTATTTTATATTTATGCTAGTTCTGGTCTCACCCACAAAAATCTGACAGATTGCCTCTGGCTCTGGGGTAGAAAATCAAAGGAGAAACTTACCAAAACCGGTTTGCTCCCGATGTTCGACAATTGCCATTTCGGTTTGGGTGATTCCTGGTCGTCCAGGGTGCCTGTCTGAAACAGGCGCTAGGCCCCTTGAATATGGTAATCAGGAACCTAATCCCTGTTTCACGACACCGATGCCGAATTGGAGTGGACCGTGCACCACTGGAGGCTGCCGAAGAAGAGGGAAGTTTTCCGAATTTGACTTACCTTAATGTGGAGCCAGGTGGTCTGCTGCAAGGTCTCACTCACACCCCCTTTTGTTCACTTCCTCCTGTCCCAGGACTTAACTGTATCAACTAGCATCCGATTCTCGGCCTTTTGGCTAAGATCATGCGTAACTGACCTGACAGGGGAGTAGCCACCATGACCTCCGGGTGGTTCTCCCTGGATCAGGAAGGTATATGCTTGCTTTTTTGGAAACAGGAGGTGGGTGGGGTGGCTTGACCCATCCACCTCCATGGCACGAACCTGGTATTGCAGAACTTCCAGAAACTGTGCAGTGGCTCTAGGCCTTTTGGCTAAGAGCATTGGCACAGAGTGATCCTTGGCGTGTGCAAGGTGACCTCTGGCGTTTGTGATTTGACAAAGAATTGGAACGATTGGCTACGAATTTCAAAAAAAAACTAGCATCCGAGTTGGCTGATGTGCCGGACTAGTGGATGTTGATTGGCATCTGCAGCTTGCTGGAATTATGAAGTTAAGTTCCCGATTTGGGGCGGGTCTCACGTCTCCATATTTGGGTGCGTATTTTCAATGCATCGCCAATTTTTCATCATCACTGTTGGAAGCCCAATTTTGCCTCCTCTGTCTTTTATTTGAGTCTATTCACAGACAGAATGGGACCATAGACTTCCCAGCGGTATTGAGATATTGAGATAGGTTAATGGATTGCTTATTATTTAGACTAAAAAGACTTGGATTTATATAGCACCTTTCATGATTGCAGGACGCCCCAAAGCACTTTGCAGTCAAAGTGTAGTCACTGTTGCAATATAGGAAATGCGGCAGCCAATTTGCGCACAGCAAGCTCCCATAAACAGCAAAGTGATAATGACCAGATAATCTGTTTTTCTTTTAGTGATGTTAGGTTTAACAACATATTGGGGCTGAAATTCCGACGCCCTGGGCCCGTATGATGTTTCTACGGACCCGGGAAGGCATTGGAAAAGCTGGTTTGCAGTGCGCAATACGCATACGCTGAAAACTGGTTTTTCCAATCCGTCAAACTGGAGCTTGACAGATCGTAGACATCTCGGGAGCGAGGACATTTGTACGGGCAAGATTGCGGGATTTACCCATATCTTATCGGCAAATGTCCTCAAAAATCTTGCGCATGAAAAAGCAGGCGCATAGCCTACTTTTACAGGCGTAAGAGTTTAAAAACCTATAAAAAACATGATTAAAATTAAAATTTTAAAAACATATTTATGTTAAAACCCTGCCCACTCAGATAATGTTATTTTAAACCCTAACCCTAACTATTTTTTAAAATCGTCAATTTTTTTCTTTAAAAAACATGTATAACAACTTCAAATTTCTATTAGTGTATTAGTGTGAGGTGTCTTTTAAATGTTTTATGTAGTGTTTGTGCGTTTTGGGGGTTTTCTCATTCATTGTAATAGGAGATTTGTAACTTATGAATCTCCTATTACAATGAATGAGAAAATACTTACCTGTGATTGGGTGTCCAGGCACACGTGACTCCTGCGCACGTCCCTACGAGCACGCGCTGTGATGCGCAGGGAGAGGAGGCCTGTGGACCGGGATTTCAAGCGGGTGCAGCAGCTTCAGGTAAGTGCACATTTTATGTCTATTATTTAGTGCTTTGTCCGCGGGAAGTCCTCGAGAAGAATTTCTGCCCCAGTCAGTATCTTTTCATAAACATGTGTGAATACACTATGCTTTGAAACACAACACTTAAAAGTACCCTGTATTTAAAACCTCTATAGAAAAATGGGCAAAAAGTCCTGAAACTTGACAATGCAGTATAACTGCAAACATTATTTCTGGTTTGACAGTATTTAATTCTATGATGATCAGAGAACTTGTGTTGGGCTACAATTGTCCTACTTGAAATTCACAATTACCAGAGTACGTAAGGAAGTGGCCCTAGAAATAATGGATGCATTGGTGATCATTGTCCAACAGTCTATCGACTCTGGATCAGTTCCGATGGACTGGAGGGTAGCTAATGTAACACCACTTTATAAAAAAGGAGGGAGAGAAAACGGGTAATTATAGACCGGTTAGCCGGACATCAGTAGTGGGGAAAATGTTGGCATCAATTATTAAGGATGAAATAGCAGCGCATTTGGAAAGCAGTGACAGGATCAGTCCAAGTCAGCATGGATTTATGAAAGGGAAATCATGCTTGACGAATCTTCTGGAATTTTTTGAGGATGTAACTAGAAGAGTGGACAAGGGAGAACCAGTGGATGTGGTATATTTGGACTTTCAAAAGGCTTTTGACAAGGTCCCGCACAAGAGATTGGTGTGCAAAATCAAAGCGCATAGTATTGGGGGTAATGTACTGACGTGGATGGAGAACTAGTTGGCAGACAGGAAGCAAAGGGTCGGGATAAACGGGTCCTTTTCTGAATGGCAGGCAGTGACTAGTGGAGTGCTGCAGGGCTCAGTGCTGGGACTCCATCTATTTACAATATACATGAACGATTTAGATGAAGTAATTGAGTGTAATATCTCCAAGTTTGCAGACGACACTAAACTGGATGGCGGTGTGAGCTGTGAGGAGGACGCTAAGAGGCTGCAGAGTGACTTGGACAGGTTAGGTGAGTGGGCAAATACATGGCAGATGCAGTATAATGTGGATATATGTGAGGTTATCCATTTTGGGGGCAAAAACACAAAGGCAGACTATTATCTGAATAGTGGCAGATTAGGAAAAGGGGAGGTGCAACGGGACCTGGGTGTCATGGTTCATCAGTCATTGAAAGTTGGCATGCAGGTACAGCAGGCGGTGAAGAAGGCAAATGGCATGTTGGCCTTCATAGCTAGGGGATTTGAGTTTGGAGCAGGGAGATCTTACTGCAGTTGTACAGGGCCTTAGTGAGGCCTCACCTGGAATATTGTGTTCAGTTTTGGTCTCCTAATCTGAGGAAGGACATTCTTGATATTGAGAGAGTGCAGCGAAGGTTCACCAGACTGATTCCAGGGATGGCTAGACTGTCATATGAGGAGAGACTGGATCAACTGGGCCTTTATTCACTGGAGTTTAGAAGGATGAGAGGGGATCTCATAGAAACATATAAGATTCTGACGAGACTGGACAGATTAGATGCAGAATGTTCCCGATGTTGGAGAAGTCTAGAACCAGGGGACATAGTCTTAGGATAAGAGATAGGCCATTTAGGACTGAGATGAGGAGAAACTTCTTCACTCAGAGAGTTGTTAACCTGTGGAATTCCCTGCTGCAGAGAGTTGTTGATGCCAGTTCATTGGGTATAGAGGGATTTAGATATGGCCCTTACGGCTAAGGGGATCAAGGAGTATGGAGAGAAAGCAGGAAAGGGGTACTGAGGGAATGATCAGCCAGGCTCGAAGGGCTGAATGGCCTACTCCTGCACCTATTTTCTATGTTTCTATGTTACCTCATCCCTGTTTAATCAGTCATCAAATCCAAAGTCAGTGTTTTGCAAATATTTGTTTCGCGATTGAATTCGGAGGTCATTTGGTCATTCAACTGAAAGACCCAGAAACTGTGTAACACATAGATTATCTAAAATTTGTGTATGAAAACGCATGTAAATAAGGTACATATTCTAATGTTTCAAGTTAAAGGGGAAATTATGGTCATCTGTATTACACAGAATTATCGTGAAGTTCCCATCCTTTTGGAAAGCTATGTTATACATCCCCATAAACCCTATATAATGTGCTCTTTATTCTTCTTAGCTATAAAAGTCATCCTTTTAAAGTCTTCCCTCTAATCAATTAGCTATTTAAGTGGGATTCCCCAAGCATTATACATATTTAGCTATCACAAGGATGTCCAAAAGGCAGAGCCCTGGGAGTAGGTGGCAAAGATGTTCAGCATAGAATGGGAAGGACTACTGAGGAGAAAAGGGTAAGTAAATTTTTTTTTTAAATAACTGTAGAGGTCCAACAAAAAACCCGGGACCTAAAGAACAGGTGCTGGAAATACACAGTGGCTTAGATAACATGCAAAAGCGGTTTTATGTAGAAATCGAACATGGTTGCTTCCTACTGAACCCCTTTGCCTCACCATCACCCTCTCTTTCTTTCTTTAGGACCTTGATTAAAACTCACCTCTTTGGCTAAGATTTTAGTTACCCCTCTTTGGCTTAGCATCCAATTTTTTCTTACATATCTGTGAAGCACTTTTTGGAATGTTTCTTTGTAAGCACTCATTGGGAGTCGGAGGATTGACTTTTTTCTCATAATGTAAAAGGTCAATGATTTTTTTCAGTTCTTTGGATATGGAATCCATTGGCAAGGCCAGTGATCCAAATAAGGGTGGCAGGCAATGTTTCCCCTAATTATTTTGGGGTGCACCGCCCATTCATAGAAATGTTAGCATTGGAAAAGCTGTACAGGACCGACAGAGAGGGATATTGGTAAACCAGTGAGGTTTTAATGACAAATCCAGTAGCTTTCATGCTCATTTTAACTGGTGCCATCCCACAAATGACCATTTTTATTGAATTCAGTTTCACAACTTGCCATGGTGGAATTTGCGATCACTAGATCTGGGATTCTCATCCAGCACCATAATCACTACACTATCGTACCACTGAATAAGTCAAACATCATTTTTATTACAAAGTATTGTCCATTAGTTGTACTTTCATGAGAATGTGCACATTTGTGCGGAAAGTGTAAATCAGTCGTCTTAGTTATTATATGTTTCTTTAAGTATATTGTTAATTTTATCTCAACTTTTTTATGAGATCCCAAGATACAAAGGAAGATGGTAGAGAAGGTGCTACAGGAAGGCAGGCAGGTAGGAAGACAGTTGTATGTACTCTGTGTAGTAGTACTGGGAAGTGGGAGGCCTTGTGTGGTTAAGTACTGTTGGAAGGGTGGGTGTGAGGTATGGGAGGGGGTAGCGTGCTGTGACAGGAGCGAGAGTGTTAGGCTCTGCGAGCACTGGGGAGGGAGATCATTGGAATCGTGTGTTGGGTGCGGCAGGTTGGCAGTGTGTTGCTGACATGTCAAATGGGCTTCTGGGAGAGCTCTTGAGGTGTGATAATACTGGGGTGAGAGCATTTCAAGCATTGAACTTATTATGTATGTAAACTTTACTAGTGTGTAAGACTTGCCACCAGGGGGTGCACCTGTGGGAGACCCAATGGTCACCTGCACACCCCGGGCAAGCAGGTACAAAAGGCAGTCTACCATGCTGCTTCCTCATTATGGAGTTACATTAAAGAGACCAAGGTCACAACAGTTTGAGCTTACAGCATACAGTCTTGTGGAGTTATTCTGAACATAACAGAACTGGTGCGAGGGTCCGGGAGAACTGAGGGGGTGGGAGGGAACAGCATTTCAGAGACCTAGGTTGCGGGAACAGTGGATGGTGATGGCACTGTATGGGAGCATTGGGAAAGGACATTGCTGGGCGTGGGAGTACCAGGAATGGAATTCTGCGGGTTATGAACAGTGGGAAGAGGGTTGTGAGCTGCCGCTGGAGTTTGCCAGGATATTTTGGCATTGGTAACTGAGGGGGAAAGTATCTCTTCACCATGTGGGATGGGTAAGGAGGTGGGAGTGTCCATTTAAATAACGGGGAGTTTCCTAGCTAATATGGGGACAGAAAATCTTTTCAAAGTGCTAGTAGAGCTCAGCCTACTTAAACTTAAATGTACATTTTCTTTCTGCAGACATGAGATATAGTAAGATGGGATATCCTCATGATTTCTTTACTGTGGATTCTCTATGTGGGTTCCTCCCTCAGGAAAGTGAAAAGTTTTGCCTGCTAACAAAGCATTTAATTTCTATTTTGATAGAAACCCTTTACAATTGTAATGCACCGCCCAAAAACTATCCTTGGAATGTAACTTAACCTTTAGATGTTAAAATTACTTTCTGGCTGTTGGGGAAGAATACACATTTGTCAGCAACTTAGCGTTGCACAGAAAAGGTGTCCCAAGATAAGGGACGGAGACAATCGCATACGCACACTCCTCCAACTCAACAAGCTGCTGTTGTTCTTGAGGAATCCAGTTGCCGAGTCGTAACGTCCAAGTTCCATGCACACTGTAGCATGGGTCGTGCAGCAGAGCAGGTCTCCAGTCATCTTGGGTAATCCTTGTCACTGGACTGATAGAGAATTCAAACAGGCTGCAGACAGACAGGCTGTGAGAATACACAGACACCCCAGTTAGAGCTTCTACGTGCAACTCAGCACATTGTATTAAGTCATCAATCAACTTGACATTTTAGGACCTTTGGCGGCGAGCCAATTAAAGGTTAACAGTATATTAATTGAGCCAATAAGGTCAAAGAAGGCGCGTTCTTTTCTATAAACTGAGCCAGATATAAGTACAGCCATGTTTTGCCATGTGTTCTCAGAAGGACAAAGGAACTGGCAATCAGCCAGAAGCTTGTTGCTGCTGCCAAAATAAAATTATGTTAAAATATCACCGGAGTTCGCATTTCATTGAAAATTAAGAGATCTAACAATTTTGGCGTCGCGAACAGGATCGCTGAGGGAAGAAACTGAATTTTGGACATCGGACCTACATATTGAGGTAAGGACTCCTCTTTATAAAAGTCCTCGGTCAAAAGTCTAAATTCGCCTCTCCTTCTATGCGATTCCGAAAGCCTCCGGTTTGCGAACCCTCTGGTTGATAGTCGGCTCGAGTCCCATAGACGTCTAAACTTCGGCAGTGTGTTAGTTAATTCATCACCGACCCACTGATTGGCTGGAAAGCCTACGACTCGAGACCCCAGTAAAGAAATCAGTATTATGGCAGCAGGAGATAAGAGCAAAGAATTGCCTACAACTGTTAAAGGCGGGCGGGCCCCACCTGAGGTTTTGATAGATGAAATCCTCGAACAGTTGAAAGAATACATAGAGCAACAATTCAACTTATCTAAAACTGTATTAAGATCGAACAAAAATACAGTACCTCCAAAGGACAATGGTCCTTGGACGAGATCAAAAGGGTCTGGGGAAAAACGACCCGTATGAAAAATAAAGAGCGAATCAGATTGTCCCTAGCCGTTATGGGACAGATCCGACAGCGGAATGAAATTATAACGCGTTCCCAATATGATAGGGACCTGACCAGTACAAAGGACCAATTGCAAGTGGTTTGTAAACAGCTGCGACAGAAAAAGCTTGAAAATGAAAAGTTGGAAGTGGAAGTTAAAGATCTTAAAGGTGAAATTAAAGAATGGAAAAAATCATTAGGTCAAGTGACAGTAATAGGAAAAGGAAAATGTATCGGTCAATTCCCAGGGTAGCCATGTTTGGATAAATTAAAAGCGCAAACCCGAAGACACGACCGAGGAATAGATACGGATTCTGAGTCCTCCGATGATACAGGGTCGGAGGATGACAAATTAGGGGTGCGCTTTGCCCCTTTTAAAAAAAGACGAGTTTTAGTCAAATCAGAAGAGACTGCGGGTGAGGGCGGAACCAAAACAACGAAGAAAAGCGTGTATGCAAAATATTTAGTTCATGATCCGGCAGACCCAGAGAAAATTGATAAATGGTCCAATGAGTTGCCCAATCCAAAGAAAGGGGGAGTGAAAACGTGGGACCAATTGGACCGCTTAAGAAATATATATCAACTTCATCCCTGGGACGGAGTGCAAATTTTGACCATAATGGTGCCAAAAACACAGGGAAGAAAATTGCACGACAAGGTAGAAGAAGCTTTGGGGCAGGATGAGCAAGAATTAGACGCAGGGTGGGAGGCGATTAAACACTGGCTACAAGCCCTCAGTCCAGCCAAGACAGACTGGGGAAAAATTGCAGCCTGCCAACAGAAAGAAACAGAGGAGGTCCTGGAGTATGACGAGTGGTTTAGATGCACGTGGCTAGAACATTCGGGTATGGATAATACGGATGAGGAAATGGATGAACAAGTGTTTGGACTCCTGAAAGCAGCTTTCGTGGCAGGTCTAAAGCCAGAACTGTCTAAAATGCTTACGGTAGTGTTACCGGACTGGGAAGGTAGAGGAACTACCTTTGCAGCATTGGTGGATCGATGTAACCAATTAGATCGGGATATGGGAGCTAAAGTCCGAGCTGTGCAAGCTATGGGATGGAAATCCCAGGATTCCGATAAACAGTTATTAGGAAAATTACCCGGAAAATGTCATTATTGTGGGAAAGAAGGTCACTGGGCCAAACGTGCAGGGCAAAACAGCAAGGTCGTGGCCGGGGAAGAGGACGCAGCCAGGGATACAATTCAGCCAACAAACCAGGCTTGTCACAAGATAATGACCTCATAGAAGCATTTAAGCAACTGACAATACAACAACAGAAGGAGTTACTTGGGATAGCAAAAAATTATTAGAGCCCCCCTCCTCGCACTAATACAACAGAGTGGAGATGGGCTATATATAACTGTGAGGGTGGGCGATAAGGATGTGGACTGTCTTTTAGACACAGGGGCGGAATTAACATGCTTACCCCTACATTATGGAGACTTTTTGCCGTTGGATGGTAGGGCATGTACAGCCTATGGAGTTTAGGCCATAAAATAGAAATTAAAAGGACACACCGGTACTTATAGGTCTGGGTCCACATGAACTAACCGTGTCAGTCTGGATAGGCCCAGTAGATCAACTCCTTTTGGGAATGGACGTTTTAATCCAAGTAGATTCATCGTTGCATTTCGAGGATGGTCGGGTGACATGGTCAATTAGAACTTTGAAGAAAGAAGAATTGAAGGAACACCCGATATGGGCTAAAGATAAGAATGATTGTGGCCTACTCCAGATGGAGCCTGCGTCATTTACAGGGACCAAGCCTCCATGCACTAAACAGTATCCCATCAGTCCAACTGCCATTGCGGGAATCTTACCGGTTATTCAGCAATTGGAGAAACAAGGGATGCTTATTAAAATGCAAAGCTCCTTCAATAGCCCCATGTGGCCGGTACAGAAATCTAATGAGACTTGGCGTTTGACTGTCGATTATAGGAAAGTTAACCAGTGTATTGATCAAAAAGCTCCTTTGGTCACAGATCCCTCCACCATTTTTAATGCCCTCAAACCGGAACATAAATATTTCTCGGTTATAGATATGGTCAACGGATTTTGGTCGGTGCCTCTGGCACCGGAGGTTCGACAGTGGTTTGCTTTCACGGTCCAAGGACAACAGTATACTTGGACCCGGTTGCCGCAGGGTTTCCACAACAGCCCTACGGTATTCCACATGGCTTTACAAAGCCATTTGTGAGAATTACCTCCCCTGTCATCCACAGTCATCCAATATGTAGACGATATCCTGCTAGCTTCAAACACGGAAGAACAGCATGAACAAGATTTACGAGCTTTGCTGGATCACCTTTGGCTAAGAGCACATAAAGCCAGCATCGACAAAGCACAAATATCCCAAGAAGAGGTTGTATACCTGGGACAAAAGATTTCACAAGGAAAGAGAGAACTTACCCAGGATAGAACTGCAGCCATTCGGGCTGCTAAAAAACCCACCACTATTCAGGAACTAAGGTCTTTTTTGATATTGTGTAACTTTAACCGAAATTGGATTGACTCCTTCACACAGCTTGCTCAGCCACTGAATGATATTTTAAAGAGAATGGTTACAGCACGGAAGGCCATTCGGCCCGTAGAGCCCTTGCCGGCTCCCAGCTAGTCCCACTGCCCCGCCCTTTCCCCCGGCCCTGCAAATGTTTTTTGTTTCCGATACCTATCCAATTCCCTTTTGAAAGCTCTAAAGATGCCATTACCCTTACTAAGAAACAGCAAGAGGCCTTCCTGAGTTTGAAAAAGGCTGTGTGTTCGGGACCGGTTCTGGGAATTCCCGACAGTGGTAAGCCATTTACCCTGTTTGTCCATGAGAAAGAAGGATACATGACAGCTATACTGACACAAGAACATGGGGATCAGCAAAGACCTATTGGCTATTATTCGGCAAAACTGGATGCAGTAGCCCTCAGATGGGGAAGTTGCCTAAGGGCCATGGAAGCTACATGTTGAGCGGTAATGATCACTGCGCGTCTAGTCCTCGACCAAAAGCTGATGGTCAAGTGTCCCCACACTGTACACGCTTTGCTGTCTATGAATAGAATGTCTCAGGTGACGGCAGCTAGATGGACCCGCAGGACAGCAGTTTTGGGAGCTCCTAATCTCCATATCGTCACAAGCGCTTATGCCTTTTTTAGCCCAACAGATCCACTCGTGGGGACACTTGGTCTCACAACAGATGACGGCACGGTTCCAGAAAAGCTGGTGGGGTCGGGGATTTAAAAACCATGCCCAGCTGGTAGCCGACCGCTATGTGGTCTGTCAGAAAAATAATTCTGGATCCATCACGGTAATGCCCCAACTGAGGCCCCCTGCCCCTGTCGGACCATTCCACCATCTGCAGGTTGATTATATATCTCTTCCTTCATGCCAAGGATACACTAACATTCTTGTCATGGTCGACAGATTCTCTAGATGGGTAGAAGCTGTCCCAGCTAAAAGAGCCACAGCCAATCACACTGTAAAGGTCTTGTGTAAGGATTACATTCCCCGATGGGGAGTCCCGAGTAGCATTGACTCAGATCAGGGAACACACTTTACAGGTGCTGTCTGCCAAGTAGGTTCAGTAGGTTACTGAACATTACGTGGGATTTACACTGTCCTTATCACCCACAATCATCAGGACAAGTAGAGTGAATGAATCGAACTCTGAAACAACGGCTTGCCAAATATCACCAAGAAGGAACACCATGGCCCCAGGCACTACCAATAGTGATATGCAGCATAAGGGCAACCCCAAACAGAACTACAGGTCTAAGCCCATTTGAAATTATAACAGGAAGACCTGTCGCTGCCAGGAACTATTGATTTACAGAAAGCTGATGTTCACTTAATGAGTGACACTTTGTTATCATACTGTCAGGACCTAACCAATGCTATTAGTTCTGTTTCCCGACAGGTATCGGCAGCTTGGGGTAATCCACCCGAAGGAGGACACGACATCATCCCGGGAGTCTGGGTGTATATGAAAAAGTTGCATAAAGAACCTTTGGGTGCCAAGTGAGAGGGACCTTATCAAGTGTTATTGACCACCCAGGCAGCTGTTAAAGTCCAAGGAAAGAAAGTCTGGATCCACGCCTCACACGTTAAATGAGCACCCGTAACTGAAGCTGAAATCTAATAAGGACAATTACTTTTTGCCAAAATGTATAAATTTACTGGATTGCTGACTGTAGGTATTCTAGGCATATGCCTACTTCTTACTAGCCGACCCTCTGCACCAAAGGGAAATAGGAGAGTACCAAGGGAATTACATGTAAATACCTTTTTATATATGTCATACATTTATGCCAAACAAGGTAACATTTCTAGTTGTTGGGTATGTGCGCATATTCCTATTCATTCCCTTGAGCCCAGTTCCCTTGAATATCTCGGAAATGGCTGAGTGGATAATTAATTAAAACAAAACAGGCAATGCGTTTCAGGATACGGAAAACTGGGCACGTAAATAGAAACATAGAAAATAGGTGCAGGAGCAGGCTGTTCGGCCCCTCGAGCCTGCACCGCCATTCAATGAGTTCATGGCTGAACATGAAACTTCAGTACCCCATTCCTGCTTTCTCACCATACCCCTTGATCCCCCTAGTAGTAAGGACTACATCTCACTCCTTTTTGAATATATTTAGTAAATTGGCCTCAACAACTTTCTGTGGTAGAGAATTCCACAGGTTCACCACTCTCTGGGTGAAGAAGTTTCTCCTCATCTAGGTCCTAAATGGCTTACCCCTTATCCTTAGACTGTGGCCCCTGGTTTTGGACTGCCCCAACATTGGGAACATTCTTCCTGCATCTAACCTGTCTAAACCCATCAGAATTTTAAATGTTTCTGTGAGATCCCCTCTCATTCTTCTGAACTCCAGTGAATACAAGCCCAGTTGATCCAGTCTTTCTTGATATGTCAGTCCCGCCATCTCGGGAATCAGTCTGGTGAACCTTCGCTACACTCCCTCAATAGCAAGAATGTCCTTCCTCAAGTTAGGAGACCAAAACTGTACACAATACTCCAGGTGTGGCCTCACCAAGGCCCTGTACAACTGTAATAACACCTCCCTGCCCCTGTACTCAAATCCCCTTGCTATGAAGGCCAACATGCCATTTGCTTTCTTAACCGCCTGCTGTACCTGCATGCCAACCTTCAATGACTGATGTACCATGATACCCAGGTCTCGTTGCACCTCCCCTTTTCCCAATCCGTCACCATTCAGATAATAGTCTGTCTCTCTGTTTTTACCACCAAAGTGGATAACCTCACATTTATCCACATTATACTTCATCTGCCATGCATTTGCCCACTCACCTAACCTATCCAAGTCACAAGTCACTCTGCAGCCTCATAGCATCCTCCTCGCAGCTCACACTGCCACCCAACTTAGTGTCATCCGCAAATTTGGAGATACTATATTTAATCCCCTCGTCTAAATCATTAATGTACAATGTAAACAGCTGGGGCCCCAGCACAGAACCTTGTGGAAGTCAGCAGGTTACAATCTGACTACCTTTGAAGGGGGATACCAACCGTGCTACAATAATTCCAAATGGCCCCCATTTTCTGTTATCACTAATACAACGGGGATAGGAAGACCGGGGGAATCAGTCTGTCTGATTAGAAACATCAAAGAAGGCCAAAATATGGGGTATAGTAACTGCTCCCGGAATTATTATATAATCAAACCACGTCCAAACTGGGCCAATGTGGCAGTTCTTAACGTAACGGGGATTCTGAATAAAACAGATGGAAAAGCCTGGACAGGCCCCGGAGTGTTGCTGACAAAGAAACAGCTCACATTCATTGCCTATAATGGCACCTATTGGGTGTGTGGCCACAAGGCCTACCCTTGGTTGCCCCAGAATGGGACTGGATCCTGCTATTTAGCCTACATTGTGCCATATATGTATCATATAAAGTCACTGTCGGAACATTTACACCGTCCTAACAGAGCTATCACAGAAACAGAGAGGTTCTTTGCCATTCTGATCCCCAGGTATGGGACCGCCAGACTGGCAAGGGAATCCATTAACATGGCATCCGTTGTGGAACGGGTAGCTCAGAGGCCCTAGTTAAAATCAATGCAGAAATGGTAGCAATCCGCACAGTAGCCCTATAGAATAGACTGGCCCTTGACTACATCCTGGCTGAAAGGGAGGTACTTGCGCCCCACTCGGAACTGAGTGTTGCACGTATATCCCAGATAGCTCCGAAGAAATTACCCACTTAGCGGAGCATATCCAAAAGGAGGTAGAAAAACTTAAGGAACCCCCATCATTCACTTTGTGGAGCGGAGCCACTGAATGGCTAGGTTCAATAGGAACTTAATTGGAGGAAGGTTTAATTCTATTCTTGTAATTATTTTACTTTTATATTGTTTGTTTATGTTGATTAAATGTTGTTGCAACCAGGCGGCTGTAGCTGCTGTCCCACAGGTGAGACACCTTGCAGATCCCAGCAGACCGTCTGTACGTGGCACAGGGGTATGTTATGCTTAAGGGAAGGTTGTTTACTGGTTGAATTAAGATATTGATTTGGATTAAATTGGAATAAGGTTAATTAACCTACTAAAACCAGACTTCCATTGTGGCCACGATGGAATTCAGGTTGGTGTAAAGCTACTAGTCCGGATATGTGGCGAAACACATCAACAAATTTTAGAAGGAAACTCTATTAACATGTAAGAAATTATTTTGTAGAATGTTTAACCAGTGATACCTGATGGTTTATGATTCAGTTTGTGAAAGAATCAAAGGGGGGATTGATAGAGAATTCAAACAGGCTGCAGACAGACAGGCTGTGAGAATACACAGACACCCCAGTTAGAACTTCTACGTGCAACTCAGCACATTGCATTAAGTCATCAATCAACTTGACATTTTAGGACCTTTGGCGGCGAGCCAATTAAAGGTTAACAGTATATTAATTGAGCCAATAAGGTCAAAGAAGGCGCGTTCTTTTCTGTAAACTGAGCCAGGTATAAGTACAGCCATGTTTTGCCATGTGTTCTCAGAAGGACAAAGGAACTGGCAATTAGCCAGAAGCTTGTCGCTGCTGCCAGAATAAAATTATGTTAAAATATCACCGGAGTTCGCATTTCATGGAAAATTAAGAGATCTAACAGGACAAAGACCTAGCTCTGTCAAGCCCATGTGGTGGCTGGTATGCAAGGGCCACCACACGTGTAAAAAAATCCAAGCACAGGCATCTTTCACACTCCAGATGTAGCTCGGGACCTGGAATATTAGGTCCGTCATTGGAACACCTGTGAACTCATCCCTTTTTGGCATGGAAACAAGTCATCCTCTTTTCGAGGGACTGCCTATGGTGATGATGAGCATGGGGCATATCTCAAGGCTGTAGCAGAATCAAAGTCTTCCTAGCCACCAACACCATCCTTCTCCCTGGCAACTGTCTGAGGCTGAACCAGACTGTACGCAACCTTGGTGCCGTGTTGGATCCAGAGAAGAGCTTCCAACCACAGATCCGCACCAGCACTAAGTCCACCTACTTCCACCTCCATAACATCACCCAACTCCGCCTCTGTCTCAGCTCATCTGCTGCTGATACCCTCATCCATTCCTTTGTGACCTCTAGACTTAACTATTCCAACGCAGTCCTAGTCGGAATCCCATCTTCCACACTCCATAAACTTAAGGTCATCCAAAACTCTGCTGCGCGTATCCTAACTCGCATCAAGTCCCATTCACCCACCATGCGTGTGCACGATGACCTACATTGTTTCCCGGTTGAACAACGCCTCGATTTTAAAATTCTCAACCTTGTTTTCAAATCCTTCCATGGCGTCGCCGCTCCTTAACCTTCAGCCCTACAATTCTCCGAAATCTCTGCGCTCCTCCAAATCAGCCTCTTGCGCATCCCCGAATTTAGATCGTTCCACCATTGGCAGCTGCGCCTTCAGCTGACACCGCCCTCAGCTCTGGAACTCCCTCCCAAAACCTCTCCGCTTCTCCTTTAAGACGCTCCTTAAGAACTACCTATTTGACTAAGTTTGCCATAATAGCTCCTTACGTGGTTCGATGTCAAATGTTGTATCCACTTAGCCCACTTCCAGCTACGATATATTCTGGGGTGAAATACCAATTTCTGTTGACTGTGTCTCTATTATTTACAGTCTATAAAGATGGAATCAATTATTAAGGATGTCATAGCAGCGCATTTGGAAAATGGTGACATGATAGGTCCAAGTCAGCATGGATTTGTGAAAGGGAAATCATGCTTGACAAATCTTCTGGAATTTTTTGAGGATGTTTCCAGTAAAGTGGACAAAGGAGAACCAGTTGATGTGGTATATTTGGACTTTCAGAAGGCTTTCGACAAGGTCCCACACAAGAGATTAATGAGCAAAGTTAAAGCACATGGGATTGGGGGTAGTGTGCTGACGTGGATTGAGAACTGGTTGTCAGACAGGAAGCAAAGAGTAGGAGTAAATGGGTACTTTTCAGAATGGTAGGCAGTGACTAGTGGGGTACCGCAAGGTTCTGTGCTGGGCCCCAGCTGTTTACATTGTACATTAATGATTTAGACGAGGGGATTAAATGTAGTATCTGCAAATTTGCGGATGACACTAAGTTGGGTGGCAGTGTGAGCTGCGAGGAGGAAGCTATGAGGCTGCAGAGTGACTTGGATAGGTTAGGTGAGTGGGCAAATGAATGGCAGATGAAGTATAATGTGGATAAATGTGAGGTTATCCACTTTGGTGGTAAAAACAGAGAGACAGACTATTATCTGAATGGTGACAGATTAGGAAAAGGGAAGGTGCAACGAGACCTGGGTGTCATGGTACATCAGTCATTGAAGGTTGGCATGCAGGTACAGCAGGCGGTTAAGAAAGCAAATGGCATGTTGGCCTTCATAGCGAGGGGATTTGAGTACAGGGGCAGGGAGGTGTTGCTACAGTTGTACAGGGCCTTGGTGAGGTCACACCTGGAGTATTGTGTACAGTTTTGGTCTCCTAACTTGAGGAAGGACATTCTTGCTATTGAGGGAGTGCAGCGAAGATTCACCAGACTGATTCCCGGGATGGTGGGACTGACCTATCAAGAAAGACTGGATCAACTGGGCTTGTATCCACTGGAGTTCAGAAGAATGAGAGGGGACCTCATAGAAACGTTTAAAATTCTGACGGGTTTAGACAGGTTAGATGCAGGAAGAATGTTCCCAATGTTGGGGAAGTCCAGAACCAGGGGTCACAGTCTAAGGATAAGGGGTAAGCCATTTAGGACCGAGATGAGGAGAAACTTCTTCACCCAGAGAGTGGTGAACCTGTGGAATTCTCTACCACAGAAAGTAGTTGAGGCCAATTCACTCAATATATTCAAAAGGGAGTTAGATGAAGTCCTTACTAGTCGGGGGATCAAGGGGTATGGCGAGAAAGCAGGAAGGGGTTACTGAAGTTTCATGTTCAGCCATGAACTCATTGAGTGGCGGTGCAGGCTAGAAGGGCTGAATGGCCTGCTCCTGCACCTATTTTCTATGTTTCCATGTTTCTAACATAAGACCATGAGAAATATGAGCGGGAGTAGGCCATTTGGCCCCTCGAACCTGCTCCGCCATTCAATAAGATCATGGTTGATCTGATCATGGGCTCAACTCCACATCCCTGCCCACTCCCCATAACCCTTTACTCCCTTATCGCTCAAAAATCTGTCTATCTCCGCCTTAAATATATTCAATGACCCAGCCTCCACAGCTCTCTGGGGCAGAGAATTCCACAGATTTACAACCCTCTGAGAGAAGAAATTCCTTCTCATCTCAGTTTTAAATGGGCAACCCCTTATTCTGAAACTATGCCCATACTTTTAGATTCCCCTATGAGTGGAAACATCCTCTCTGCATCTGCCTTTTCGAGCCCCCTCATTATGTTTCAATAAAATCACCTCTCATTCTCCTGAACTCCAATGAGTATAGGCCCAACCTACACAATCTTTCTTCCTAAGTCAACCCCTTCATCTCAGGAATCAACAAGTGAACCTTCTCTGAACTGCCTCCAATGCAAGCATATCCCTCCTTAAAAAGACCAAAATTGTACGCAGTACTCCAGGTGTGGCCTCACCAATACCCTGTACAGTTGTAGCAGGACCTCTCTGCTTTTTTACTCCATCCCCCTTGCAATAAAGGCCAACATTCCATTTGCCTTCCTGATTATTTGCTGTATCTGCATACTAACTTTTTGTGTTTCATGTACAAGGACTTCCAGATCCCTCTATGCTGCTGCATTTTGCAATTTTTCTCCATTTAAATAATAATTTGCTTTTTTATTTTTTCTGAAGTGGATAACCTCACACTTTCCCACATTATACTCCATCTGTCAAATTTTTGCCCACTCACTTAGCCTGTCTATATCCCTTTGCAGATGTTTTGTGTCCTACTTAGAACTTGCTTTCCCACCCATTTTTGTATCATCAGCAAATTTTGCTACATTACACTTGGTCCCTTCATCCAAGTCATTAATATAGATTACAAGTAGTTGAGGCCCCAGCACTGATCCCTGCGGCACCCCACTAGTTACTGTTTGCCAACCGGAAAATGACCCATTAATCCCGACTCTCTATTTTCTGTTCGTTAGCCAATCCTCTATCCATGCTAATATATTACCCCCAACCCCACAAACTTTTATCTTGTGCAGTAACCTTTTATGTGACACCTTATCGAATGCTTTCTGGAAATCTAAATACACCACATCCACTGGTTCCCCCTTATCCACCCTGCTCGTTACATCCTCAATGAACTTCAGCAAATTTGTCAAACATGATTTCCCTTTCAAGTGAACTCAAAGCACCATCTGAACTAAGGAGGCCACTGCCAAAACAAATGAGCAAACGGTACAAACTACAATCAGCATCCAGTAATTCTTAAATGACCATTATCAAATTTGGGTTGATAATACTTTAAATTCGCTGCAGGGTCGAAAAAAGCTTCTAGCAAACAGGCAGACACTAGTCATATTCCATGCCCTTCTGGTAACGTGTGCCTTTCCTTTCCTTCTTTAAATACAGTCAAAGAATTTTTGTATATATCTGTCCTTGGTATGTGGGTGATGCTTGCCAGGCTGTGCTTCTTGCTATTCCTAGTTGCCTGGAGAAGGTAGTGGTCATTGCAGTCTTGTAACGAGCATCAAATACAGGAATAGAGGTGCAACCTCTATCATTGCAGATATATGTGAGAAAATTGGTAATGGACTCAACCATAATATCCACCATGGTATGGAAGCTCCCTGGCAGTCGGTCCAATTTAAAGGGCGGGGGGTTGGGACTAGCTGAGGCGCTCTTGCATAGAGCCGGCATGGGCTCGACAGACCGAATGGTCTCCTTCTGTGCTGTAACCTTTCTATGATTCTCAATATATTTAGCAATTGCTGGTGCACCGAAATCATCTATTTTTTTATCTTTTTTATTTATTCACGATTCAGGATCATCCTCATCATACTGAAGCAACCGAGTTGTCCGACCGACTGACAGCAGAAAAAGAGGTGGAGGACAAGGATTATGGAGTAGTTACGAAGGCAAGTGCAATGCACTACTAGGTTGTCACGCTTGGTGCGTGACTGAAAGAATTAAGTGGAACGAGACAAGGAAGGAAAGATGCCAACATGCCCTGCTGTGCCTGGCCTAGAGTCTTGCCATCTCCGATGCTGACTGCTCTGTGTCTTCCGATGAAATGGATGACAGTCCATTCTGTAGGTGTCAGTGTTTGCAGAGTGGCAGGACCTCCTGTGCTGGCTGTCTCCCTTCTATTACATGACAGCTTCTCCCGCAAGAAGAGCGGAAGTGGGTTAATATCTGCCCTGGGCAAGGGTTTTCAACATGGTTGAGACAGCTTACCATAGTGCGCATGACAGGAAGAAACAGCAACTGTGGCCAAGAGGGTGAAGTAGTTGTGACGGCAGTTGCAGCTTTTTTAGTCAAGTTAAGCCGACTTATGGAGCGCCTCAGCAAGAGAGGAAGGACAGGATTGATAGTGCTGAGACAAAGGGACCGTCCTTCATGGGCTGTGCAGAA
The DNA here is from genome assembly GCF_044704955.1 of Pristiophorus japonicus. Classification (NCBI taxonomy): domain Eukaryota; kingdom Metazoa; phylum Chordata; class Chondrichthyes; family Pristiophoridae; genus Pristiophorus; species Pristiophorus japonicus. The sequence goes on along the minus strand of NC_091981.1, from coordinate 287,765,491 downwards.
AGTATGAGAGATGTGAAGGGGAATTTTATTTTGGCACTCCTGGTGAGATCATTACATTTCTTTCAGTACCGCAGCCAGGTTCTGGCAAAAATGCTGATTGCATGGATGTGTTTTGCCACCTCTCGCCATACCCATCCACCAATTAGCCGTGGTAGTCATCTAACATCCGTTTCTCAGAAAAGCAGCTGCAACCTGTATTAAACCTTCATATAAGACCACAGCCAAAATGTTCCTTCGCGGAAATTTGTTTTTGAAAAAAAGCTGCACTTTAGCAGCCTATTTGTTACATACAATTTCTTTGGGACAGACACTCAATAAATCACCAGGAATGGTGACTATCAGAAGCCCTTAGTGTTGTGTATGCATGTCAATTATTTACTGTAACACTAGACCTGAATGTACCTTCACCCTGTATATACCATACCTGTACACCAGAGGGTGCTGCTGCTGGTGACCTAAGGGTCACCTGTACACTGCAGGTAACCCAGTATAAAAGGGAGCTCACCTCTTGGTGTCCTTACTCTAGGAGCTGCAATAAAGGACTACAGTCTGTACAGTTCAAGTGCCATACCCCTGTCTCGTGGAGTCATTAACAGAGTGCTTGCATACACAATACTTGGCTTATCTCAAAACTTTTTGGCATCCAGTTCCTCCACAGCGAACAGTGGAAGAAAAATTAAGTTCTCAGTTGTGTCCAGTAATTGATCTGATTGGTTGATCGAATCATAGACTAATACAGCACAGAAGGAGGCCATATGGCCCATTGTGCCTGTGCCGGCTTTTTGAAAGAGCTATCTATCCATTTAGTTTCACTTCCCTGCTCTTTCCCCATAGCCCTGCAAATTTTACTCCTTAAAGTATTTATTGAATTTTCTTTTGAAAGTTATTATTGAATCTGCTTCTGATTGGTTCATATTGTTAACCTCCAATCACATTGAGAAATGTTGATTTGTCTTGTGAAATGCTGGGAACTTAACACATGGGTTGAAAAACTATCACCTTAAAAAGCTGATGGCTGGCATGTATGATCAGATAGGAAATTTTCATCTAATTAGTGTGGGCTAGACAAGGAAGGAAAGATGCCAAGTGCAGCTAAGAGTTGAAAGAACATTGGGCTAACTGACTACACCACCCAGCACTTGCGGCAGTATTAGAATAAGTTAATAAGAATAAAACCAAAGACTTGCTCAAGGTGAAGTGAGTCTGAGCTTATCGTGTTCTGACAAAGCAGTTATTAAAAAAGTCTGATAATCTGTGCTTTATTTAATTAAGGGGAAGGTGTGTAGAATCCTGCAATGAGATGAGTGTTTGATTGGTTTAGGCAAGGTCAGTCGATCCCTGTTTGATGTGCATATTTTAGAGCATGAGTCGTAGCAAAATAAACAAAGCAGCTTGACTTTTGCTTCTGCAACAGCCATTTCGGAGCGAAGTGTCTCTTTACCCATGAAATATCACACTCTTACTTCATTCCCCTGTTAGTCACCTTCACCCCACTCCTGCCCACAATCTGTACACTTATTTCTGCTCTTCAGATTTATTTTAATTAATTCACGGGACGTAGGCATTGCCGGCAAGGCCAGCATTTATTGCCCATCCCTAATTGCCCTTGCGAAGGTGGTGGTGAGCCGCTTTCTTTAACCACTGCAGTCCAATAAGGGAATTACAGTCTCTGTCACAGGTGGGACAGACAGTGGTTGTAGGAAAGGGTGGGTTGGACAGGTTTGCCGCACGCTCCTTCCGCTGCCTGCGCTTGTTTTCTGCATGCTTTCGGCGACGAGACTTGAGGTGCTCAGTGCCCTCCCGGATGCTCTTCCTCCAATTAGGGCGGTCTTTGGCCAGGGACTCCCAGGTGTAAGTGGGGATGTTGCATTTTATCAAGAAAACTTTGAGGGTGTCCTTGAACCATTTCCTCTGCCCACCTAGGGCTTGCTTGCCGTGTAGGAGTTCCGAGTATAGCGCTTGCTTTGGGAATCTTGTGTCAGGCATACATACAATGTGGCTCAACGGAGTTGGTCGAGTGTGGTCAAAAGTACTTCGATGCTGGGGATGTTGGCCTGATCGAGGACGCTGTTCTAAACCCATACTGTTGTTAGGGAGGAAGTTCCATGATTTTGACTCAGCGACTATGAAGGGCAATATATTTCCAAGTCAGGATGGTGTGTGACTTGGAGGCAAATTTGGAGGTGATGGTGCTCCCATGCGCCTGCTGCATTTGTCCTTCTAGGCAGTGGAGGTCACGGGTTTAGGAGCTACTGTCGAAGAAGCCGCAGCAAGTTGCTGCAGTGCATCTTGTAGATCAGGGGTTGGAATTATTTGGACTGGAGGGCCACTTAACAAGTTTTGGTGAGCTGTTGAGGGCCGCCCAACAATGTTCCCTCTAAGGCGCGTGGCCTCACAGTGCTGCGCAGGCCGCTCCCCAGTTCCTGCCGTTGGAGGAGATACTGCGCATGCATGGCTGCATAGCGGCTGGCTGGACAGCAAGTTTAAAGGGACCTTGTGCGAAACATTACATAAACATAAACATTGCATAAACATAAATTCAGATAGTAGTCAGATGCTACCCAACATGTATCAGATACTGCTTAGAAATAAATCAAAGATAAAAGTTGAAAATGTTGTGATATCCTTCTGGTCTCTGTAAATCAGAGCTGTGAAACAGAACTGTACCCTCTTTAGAGCATGTATCAGCATCAATTTCCCACCTCACTCATCCTTATGTCCCCCTGCAAAGATTACTAATGCCGTCCCAATTGGTGCCAGATGAGAACCCCCCTGCCGTCATACTCTTGATACCGGGAGAGGAAAGATGCATTGCCGGTTGCTTTCTTCAGTAAAAGTTGTTTTGGAGATGAGCAGCCATAACTCCACTCTAAAATGGATAGGGCATATTCAGTGTGCCATGCATTTTGGGTACAGGCATCCACCATTGGGGCCCAGACTCATGGAATGGATCCTTCTAAGATCGGGCTAGGGAGAATTGCTTTTGTGAATTATTAATTTGAATGAAGTATTACTATGATTTTTCCTTGGCTGTAGTTCAGGTCTGTCTCTGACCCATGAGAAGTGAAAGTGGATAGATGAATGTGCAGCTCGAGCTCCGGCTCATGTTCTATTTCTGTCCCATCCAGCAGGCCGATACAATAAGGCTAGCGGGCCGTATTTTGCCCAACACTGTTGTAGATGGTACACACTGCAGCCACGGCACGCCATGAATGTTTAAGGTGATGGATGGGGTGCCAATCACGTGAGCTGCTTTGTCCTGGATGGTGTTGAGCTTCATGAATGTTGTTCATAGAGAATCATAGATATTTACGGCACGGAGGGAGGCCATTTTGGTCCATCGCATCCGCGCCAGCAAACAAATAGCTATCCAGCCTAATCCCACTTTCCAGCTCTTGGTCCGTAGCCCTGAAGGTTACGGCACTTCAGGTGCACATCCAAGTACTTTTTAAATGTGATGAGGGTTTCTGCCTCTACCACAATTTCAGGAAGTGAGTTCTAGACTCCCACCACCCTCTGAGTGAAGACGTTGATGTACTTGAAGAGTTCTGCCCGTTTTTTTAAGCCTAGCTACGCCCCCCACAAAAAAATCATCCAACTTTCTCCATTTGAGTTGTTGATTTTAGCACCACGTAGCCTGTCCTTAAGCTCTGTGGGTGGACCCGAAGATCTGCGCCAAAAAGATCGGGTTGCCAGGGTAACAAGGGAAACACTGCAGGCTGAGGATGGAAAGTGTAACCTACAACACATTCTGGCCAGCTAACAGCAACCTGCACAAGCACTTTTCACATTGCAGCAGCTTACCAGCATGAAATTATTAAAGAGTTTATGCCAAAGATCTATTGCCCCCTCCCCCCTCCCGCCTTCCTGGTGCCGCTGCTAACTCTGGCCGAAAGGCCTTCTGCCCCTCTCTCCTCTTCCCCTCCACCCCCTCTCTCCTCTCCCACCCTCCTCTTCCCCCCTCTCCTCTCGTTGCCTCCTCTTCACCCCCCCTCCACTCACCCCCCTCTCCTCTCTTTTGCCCCACTCTCCTACCCCTCCCCTCCTTTTCCCCTACCCTCTCTCTCGCTCCTCTCTCCCCCCCCCATCCCGCCTCTCTCCTCTCCCCCTCTCTCTCCCTCTCTGCTGCTGCTGTCCGGGCTGTGGAACTGTATCTGCTGCGTTGATTCTCTTACCCGCGCCGATTTTGTTAACTACCCAGAAGATTTTTCCAGAGTGGTCACATACGCCGTCACATAGGACTGAGATGAGGAGAAACTTCTTCACTCAGGGAGTTGTTACCTTGTGGAATTTCCTGCCGCAGAGAGTTGTTGATGCCAGTTCATTGGATATATTCAAGAGGGAGTTAGATATGGCCCTTACGGCTAAGGGGATCAAGGGGTATGGAGAGAAAGCAGGAAAGGGGTACTGATGTGAATGATCAGCCATGATCTTATTGAATAGTGGTGCAGGTTCGAAGGGCCGAATGGCCTACTCATACACCTATTTTCTATGTTTCTATGTCCTAAGAAAAATTGGAGTAAATTGGAGCTGGCCAACTTTGCTTAAATGACCAGAATTGCCACGGGTGGCAGGTTACGCCCCCATTGAGGTAAAGAACATCGTAGCCTAAAAAAATCCTACCTAAGTGAATTACGCTAGTGCAGAAACTTTGGCAAAACTTGGAGATTTTAATTTACTCCAAAAAAAATGGTGCACGCCAAAAGAACGACGCAAATAATTGGGGAAAATTGAGCCCCATGAAAGTAAACCAAGGGTCACAGTCAAAGGAAAAGGGGTAAGCCATTTAGGACCAAGATGAGGAGAAACTTCTTCACTCAGAGAATTGTGAACCTGTGGAATTCTCTACCACAGAAAGTTGTTGAGGCCAATTAGTTTGATATATTCAAAAGGGAGTTAGATGTGGCCCGTACGGCTAAAGGGATCAAGGGGTATGGAGAGAAAGCAAGAATGGGATACTGAAGTTGCATGATCAGCCCTGATCATATTGAATGGTGGTGCAGGCTCGAAGGGCCGAATGGCCTACTCCTGCACCTACTTTCTATGTTTCTATGTAAACTAGCATGAAATATAAAAAGTTAGCCTAACATCTGTCGTTGGGAAAATGCTGGAGTCCATTTTTAAGGAAGCAGTACCAGGACATTTGGAAAAGAATGATTCAATCAAGCAGACAGCCCACCACCCCCTCTTGGGTACCGGTCCGCTGGCCCGGCCGAAACCCTCCCTGGTGGCCCAGTGGGTGCCACTAAAGTTTATGCAGAGTTCGCAGCGGCCCTCCCCTTTAACTGAAGGGGAAGGACATTGGACGTGGCGCTGATGATTGGAGCGACTGCCACCCCACTCCAAGAGCACTTCCGCCCCTCAACTCCACCCTGACTGGAAATAAAAACCAAAGAGCTGAAAATCAGTCTAATCTCTGCCATATGGATTGGGGTGGAGAAATAAACTACTGAATTGGTGAGTACACCTACTTTTTGGTCCGGGGGGGCTGCAATTTTGGCCCCTTTACTCTTATACTCAAATCCTCTTGTAATAAAGCCCAACACAACATTTGCTTTCCTAATTGCTGTACCTGCATGTTAACTTTCAGTGATTTGTGTACAAGGACACCCAGTTCCATCTGAACACCAACATTTCCCAATCTCTCACCATTTAAAAAATACTCTGCTTTTCTATTTTTCCTAGCAAAGTAGATAACTTCACATTTCTCCACATTATATTGCATTTGCCATGTTCTTGCCCACTCACTTGGCTGTCTATATCCCCCTTGAAGCCTCTTTGCATCTTCCTCACAACTTACATTGTAGCTTTGTATCATCAGCAAACTTGGATATATTATATGTGGTCCCCTCATCCAAATCATTGATATAGATTACGAATAGCTAAGGCCCAAGCAATGATCCTTGCGGCGCCCTGCTAGTTACAGCCTGCCAACTCGTAATGGAGGGAAACTCAGCAGCTAATTAGTGCACATAAAGCTCCCACAAGCAGCAATGAAACAAATTACTAGATAATCTGTTTTTGGTGATGTTGATAGAGTGATAAATGTTGGTCAGAATATTAGGCGAGATACGATAGTGCAGCACTCCCTCAGTACAGCACATGAGTGTCGGCCTAGGTTATATGCTCAAGTCTGTGGAGTGGGGCTTGGAAACACAGCCTTCTGACTCAGAGAATATCATACAACCACTGAGCCAAGGCTGGCACCTGATGCACAGCATTCATTACGGAGGCCCTATCTACAGCTCCCTGGTGATATTGATAACTGGACAGTAAAAGTATGGGGGGAGAAACTTGCGTAGTTTGCACCTCCCGTTAGCGCCCCCGGATGGCGCAAATGGGGCACAAATTACTTCTCACCCAGGGCATGGGGCCACTTCCCGCGAAATTCCATGGCAGTTAGCGGAGGTGCAGACCATTGGTGCCCCGCTCCTGCCGGTTGACAAAATCATTGCCGTACGCAGCGACCCGTTTTCACCCCAGGGCGAAAATTCGGTCGCGTCCCATGAAGCCGGCGCAGATGATGCCCACGCCAGTTTTGCGGGTCGCGAAGCAGGCTCCGCTCCACTCGCGGGGCGAAAATTAAAGGGGAGGTGCGGCGCGCACATGTTTTAAAAATGGCCGACTTACAGGTCGCGGCCTTGCCTTGTCGAATTCGTGGGGTCCGTGCCGCGATGTTGCAGCCCAGCACTCCTGCCACGACACCCCGTTCCCCAGTGGTGAACCCTTTCCCCTGATGCAGTCATCAGCGTGCCCTCCTCTTTAATGGAAGGGGAGGGCCCTGCGCACCCACCAGCGCTACGTGGCACTCCCAAGAGGTAATCCCAATTTCACTATCGGGGCAGGACATTCGCGCTGGGCGCGGCAAGTCCCGCCTCACAGTGGGTACCCGGGTACAGAATTTTGGCCCCAAAGGTTTGGCATTTAAAAACCGACATGCACAAGAGATGGGGCCTGTGGCCCTCTCCAGATTTGGACTGTGGAAAAGGTAACCATCTAGTTTTACTTTTCTAAAGCTTAGATCATTCCCACAGTGCTGCACTGTTTTTGAATGTCACAGAGCTATGAACATTAGTATGGGATTAATAGAATAGCTGCAACCTAAGATATGGAAACAATGCTGCTAAACCTGAACTTAAATTTGTCATAAATGAACTGGAAGATACTCAAGGCTCAGAAGAAATATTTTTATGAGCCTCTCTTGGCTAGTTACAGGATAAATTGAAACTGCATTCTTTTGTTCTCCATTTGAGTAAAGTAAGTTATATTAGAACAGGAGTTTATAAATCAAAGACCAGAAAAAGCATGTCCAAATAAATAGCATTATCTTGCAAAGCCATTCTTTTGCCTTCAAGAATGCCTAAAATCTAACCTGCCAGGGACTTTCCCTCCTGGGTCTCCACTAGGCCTCTGTCCCGGAATACTAGCAGCCCCACAATTCCCCGCAAGTTTTAGAGAAGCTATCAAACTTATTTTAATACTTGAAGGATGATATATTTACACTGTGTGCAATAAGGGAGGAGAGAAAGACTTTTATTTACATAATACCTTTCACATCTTCATGAAATCCCAAGGTGCTTTACAGCCAATTAAGTACTTTTGAAGTGTAGTCACTGCTGTAATGCAGGAGAGGAGGATTATGGAATTTCTTCTGTGGCATCAGGAGTACAACCAATGGGATTTTAACTGATTTTTCAGCTTTGTAACGATTTAGACCTGTACCAACTTAGCGTAAGGTAGAAAGCACCTTTCGCATACAGCCAGTGGGGATCGGGGAAAAGCTAACCTATCACTAAAGTACAACTGAAGTATTGTTTGAGATAAAGGGACAAAACTAAAACCAAATTTAAAAAATACTACCCTTTTCAGCAATAGGTTCTTGGTGTCAAGTCTATTTCATTTCAACTAATTTATTTTGGTTCAAAAAGATAATCTGTTTTATATGTTTCATACTGATAAGGTAACAGTTCTCCCAGTCCCATTCCTAACACTTCCTCCACGTTGACATTTCCTTTAACCATACCGGGGCACAGAATCTGTAACTGAGAAACACAGGGCAAGACTGGTTGCTCAGAGTGTCTTGGGGGGTCAGCTCCCCATTTTGCATTGTCCAGTTTCTAGAGCGCACAGTTCCTGGAGTACATTTGCTTCATCAGCTTCTTAATATGTTCATTTAATATCAGCACTCAGTCTAATGTAACCCCCAAGGTGTGAGGATTGTATCTTTCCACATTATCTGCAGTTTTTGCTTGGTCTGACAGTGTTTCAAGTGGAAGACACATATTTGTGTCTTGCAAGGATTGGCATTCAGGGAACATGTACTATGAGACTTAGCCACTGGATAAAGGCCTAGCTCTGTCAAGCCCATATGGTTGTTGGTGTGCAACGGTCACCACACTTAAAAAAAATCCATGTACAGGCATCTTCTAACCCTGGAGTTCAGGACTGGAATATCGGGTCCTTCATTGAAACATCTGTAAACACATACCTTGTGGTGTGGAAACAAGTCATCCTCGTTCGAGGGACCGCCTATGATGACGATAGCACTTTCATAATACATGCTCGACACAATATTCCAGGTGAGGCCTCACCAAGGCCTTGTACAACTGCAGTAAGATCTCCCTGCTCCTATACTCAAATCCCCTAGCTATGAAGGACAACATACCATTTGCCGCCTTCACCGCCTGCTGTACCTGCATGCCAATTTTCAATGACTGATGAACCATGACACCCAGGTCTCGTAGCACCTCTCCTTTTCCTAATCTGCCGCCATTCAGATAATATTCTGCCTTCATGTTTTTGCCCCCAAAATGGATAACCTCACATTTATCCACATTATACTGCATCTGCCATGCATTTGCTCACTCACCTAATCTGTCCAAGTCACCCTGCAGCCTCTTAGCGTCTTTCTCACAGCTCACACCGCCACCCAGTTTAGTGTCTGAGGACATGAGGAGAAACTTCTTCACTCAGAGTGTTGTTAACCTGTGGAATTCTCTACCGCAGAGAGTTGTTGATGCCAGTTCATTGGATATATTCAAGAGGGAGTTAGATATGGGGCTTACTGCTAAAGAAATCGAGGGGTATGGAGAGAAAGCAGGAAAGGGGTACTGAGGTGAATGATCAGCCACGATCTTATTGAATGGTGGTGCAGGCTCGAAGGGCCGAATGGCCCACTCCTGCACCTATTTTCTATGTTTCTATAACTTACTTTTAGATCTAGAATCTGAGGTGTGGTATTTTCGATTGGCAAGCTTAATACACTATGGTGTCTGCCGTGGCTCAGTTGGTAGCACTCTCGTTTGTGAGTCATAAGGCTGTGGGCTCATAGTCCCACTCCAGAAACTTGAGCACACAAATCCAGGGCAATGCTGATGGAATGCCGCACTGTTGGAGGTAACGTCTTTCAGATGAGATGTCAAACCGAGGCCTGTCTGCTCGCTCAGGTGGACGTAAAAGATTCTATGGCACTATGTCGAAGAAAAGCAGGGGAGTTATCTCCAACGTCCTGGCCAATATTTATTCCTCAATGAACATCACTAAAAAAAAGATAATCTGGTCATTATCACATTGCTGTTTGTGGGAGCTTGCTGTGCGCAAATTGGCTGCCGTGTTTCCCCACATTACAACAGTAACTACACTCCAAAAATACTTCATGGCCTGTAAAACTCGTTGGGAAGTCCGGTGGTATATAAATGCAAGTATTTTCTTTTCTTCAACAATCCCTTTAAGCGGGTGAGGAAAATCATCGCCTGCCTCAGTACAACTAATGGCTCCATCACTTACGGTAACGGTCTGTCGGATAACCTCACCCATGGTCAAACCTCATACCCGTCGCACGATGTTGAATGATAAATACTTACTGTGACTCGCAGGCCGCACTTTCCCCTCAGGGAGCGGCTGATAACGGTTCCGAGCAGCCGACTCTCCTTTCCCAACATGGCGTCCATCGCGCTCCCACCCCGCTGCTTTCATTGGTCGCTAGTCAGCTCTCCTTTCCCAACATGGCATCCATCGCGCTCTCGTTTCGCTGCTTTCATTCGTCGTCGGCCGGCTCTCCTTTCCCAACATGGCGTCCATCCCGCTGCTTTCATTGGTCGCCGGCCGGCCAGGGCGGTTGCCAGGGCAACGTCCTTCGCGCTCTCATTCTCATTGATCGTCCGTCGGTCGAGGGCGGTTGCCGCGGCAACCGCTGTCAAACACACAAGATGGCGCCGCCGGGTACCAGTCGGGGCTTTTCCCTGTGACTGTGAGAGAGAGCGAAGGAACCGGGAGAGCCTCCAGCCATTCACACTCTGCAAACTGTGCGTATGGGACAACTCTTTGTGCGGGTTAGAGGGACGGAACATACTGTATGGATCTCGGGTGCTCTGTACACCACAGACCAGGCATAGATCATGGTGCAACTGGCCCACTGCGCAGCAGCACTGGTGAAGAAGCACAGCTAACGGTTCAAATATTTCACTAATGATTAAATAACTAATTACAACATTGTAATAACTTTTTTTTAAATAACCAACGCGTGCTATTTATTTAGGGAACGGTGGCATAGTGGTTATGTCAAAAGCAAAAAAACTGCGGATGCTGGAATCTGGAATAAAAACAGAAAATGCTGGAAATCTCAGCGGGCCAGGCAGCATCTGTGGAGAGAGAAACAGAGTTAACGTTTCCGGTCGATAATCCTTCGTCAGAACTGAAGAATGTTCGAAAAGAACACATTCTTAACAAACACCGAAAGGGGGAGGAGCGGAAAGAACAAAAGGGAAGGTCTGTGATAGGGCGGAAGACAGGAGAGATTCGAAAGACAAAAGGGATGATGGACCGAATGGTAATGGTAGTGCCAGGAGTTAGAAAAATATTAGTCAAGATAGGATGTGAATGGTGGAATAATGACCAGCTGCCATTAGAGACAAATAGAAAAGAAGAAACGGGCTGGGGGGCTGGCAAGGGAGCCAAAGATTGGCAGTGGTTACACTCTGAACTAGATGTTGAATCTAGAAGGCTGTAAAGTGCTTTAAAAAAAAGATGAGGTGCTTGAGCTTGCATTGAGCTTCGTTGGAATAGTGTAGGAGACCAAGGACAGAGAGGTCAAAGTGGGAGTGGAATGGAGAATTAAAATGACAGGCGACCGGAAGCTCAGAGTTACACTTGTGGACTGAACGGAGGTGCTCTGCAAAGCAATCATCCAATCTACCCCACGTCGTGAGCAGCAAATACAGCATACTAAATTGAAAGAAGTACAAGTAAATCGCTGTTTCACCTGGAAGCAGTATTTGGGGCCCTGGATAGTGGGAAGGGACGAGGTAAAAGGGAAGGTGTTGCATCTCCTGCACTTGCACAGAAAGGTGCCGTGGGAAGGGGAAGGGGTGGTGGGGGTGACTGCGGAATGGACCAGGGTGTCATGGAGGGAGCAGTCCCTTCGGAATGCTGAGAGGGGACGGGTGGGGATAGGAAGATGTGGTTGGTGGTGGGTGGTGGGATCACGTGAGAGGTGACGGAAATGACAGATGTTGATCCGTTGAATGTGGAGGCTGGTGGGGTGAAAGGTGAGGACAAGGGGAATCCTGTCATGGTTCTGAGAGGAAGGGGAAGGGGAAGTGGTGAGAGCAGATGTGCAGGAAATAGAACGGACACGGTCGAGGGCAATGTTAACCACGGCGGAGGGGAATCCTCTGTTGAGGAAAAAGGAAGACATGTCAGAGGCACTAGTGTGAAAGGTGGCATCATCAGAGCAGATGCGACGGAGACGGAGAAACTGGGAGAATGAAATGGAGTCCTTGCAGAATGTGAGGTGGGAGGAAGTGTAGTCCAGGTAGCTGTGGCTTATAGTGGATATTGGTCAAAAGCCTAGCCCCAGAGATGGAAACGGAGAAGTTGAGGAAGGGAAGGGAAGAGTCGGAGATGGACCATGTGAAGGTGAGGGAAGGGTGGAAATTGGATGCAAAGTGAATTAAATTTTCAAGTTCAGGATGAGAGCAGGAAACGGCACCAATACAGTCATCAATGTACCGGAAAAAGAGGCGAGGGAGGGATTCACTGTATGGCAGGTACAAGTGATAAATTTTTCCACTCCCTAGTTCAAGACAGATTTGTCTCCCAGGCTGAAATCAACTCACTCAGCACAGGCCAGGGATCAGACCTGGGACTATGGCTGACCTTACACTCTGTGGCAGATGCCTTGGGGTTGCATTCGACCTCGATGGACAACTATAGTTATTTTGCCAGAGCTTTCTGTGTAAAATCTGAAACCTGCGTTATACCACTTAAACCAAATTATAATTGTATCGGTACGAGTCATTAAACTATACAACCAGCCTATCCAATCTTTCCTCATAGCTAACATTCTTCAGTCCTGACAATATCTTTGTAAATCTCTTCTGTACCCTCTCTAGTGCAATTATATATTTCCTGTAATGTGGTAACCAGAACTGTACACAGTACGCTAGCTGTGGCCTAACTAGTGTTTTATATAGTTTAAGCATAACCTCCCTGCTCTTATATTCTATGCCTTGGCTAATAAAGAAAAGTAACCTGTATGCCTTCTTAACCACCTTATCTACCTGGCCTGCTACCTTCAGGTATTTGTGGACATGCACTCCAAGTTCCCTCTGTTTCCCTACACTTCTCAGTATCCTACCATTTGTTGTGTATTCCCTTGCCTTGTTAGCCCTCCCCAAATGCATTGCCTCAAACTTCTCTGGATTAAATTCGATTTGCCACTGTTCTGCCCACCTGACCAGTCCATTGATATCTTCCTGCAGTCTACAGCTTTCTTCTTCATTATCAACTGCACGGCCAATTTTCGAATTAGCTACAACCTTCGTAATCATACCCCCTAAATCATTGAAGTCTAAATCATTGATGTATACCACAAAAAGCGAGGGACCTAGTACTGAGCCCTGTGGAACCCCACTGGAAACAACCTTCCAGTCGCAAAAACACCATCACCCTTTACCATTTGCTTCCTACCTCTGAGCCAATTTTGGATCCAACTTGTCACTTTCCCTTGGATCCCATCAACTTTTACTTTCGTGACCAGTCTGCCATGTGGGATCTTATCCTCATCGACGCTTCCTGTTACCTCCTCAAATAATTCAGACCAGTTAGTCAGTCACAACCTTCCCTTAACAAATCCACGCTGACTGTCCTTGATTCTTTCCAAATGATGATTTATCCTGTCCCTCAGAATTTTTTCCAACAATTTGTCCACCACCGAGGTTAGGCTGACTGGCCTGTAATTACTCGGTCTAGCCCTTTCTCCCTTTTTAAACAATGGTGCGATGTTAGCAGTCCTCCTGCACTCCAGCACCATGCCAGGAGCCAGAGAGGATTGAAAAATGATGGTCAGAGCCTCTGTTATTTCTTCCCTTGTTTCTTTTAACAACCTGGGATACATTTCATCCAGGCCTGGTGATTGATTTATCTACTTTCAAAGCTGCTAAACCCCTTAATATTTCCCCTCTCACTATGTTTATCTCATTTAATAACTCATACTCCTCATCCTTAACTACAATGTCTGCATTGTCCCTCTCTTTTGTGAAGACCGATGCAAACTATTCATTAAGAACCATTCTCATGTCTTCCACCTCCACACACACGCTTCCTTTTTGGTCTCTAATAGACCCTACTCTTTCTTTAGTTATCCTCTTGCTCTTTATGTATTTATAAAATACCTTTGGGCTTTCCTTGACTTTACTTGCCAATATTTTTTCATGTCCTGTCTTTGCTTTCCTAATTTCCTTTTTTATTTCACCCCTGTACTTTTTATACTCCTCTAGACTTTCTGCAGTATTGAGCTCTCGGTATCTGACATAAGCTTCCTTTTTTTGCCTTGTTCTACTCTGTATGCCCCCTGACATCCAGGGATTTGGGAGTCCCACTCTTTTTGTTTGTGGGAACATATTTGGTCTGAACCTCACTATCTCCTTGAATGCCTTCCACTGATTTACCTTCAAGTAGCTGTTTCCAGTCCGCTTTGGCTAAATCACATCACAGCTTAGTAAAATTAGCTTTTCCCCGAATTGAAAACTTTTATTCCTGGTCTGTCTTTGTTCTTTTCCATAAGAACCCTAACTCTAACTGAATTATGATCACTATCACCAAAATGCTCTCCCACTGATACCCCTTCTACCTGCCCAGCTTCATTCCCTAAAACTAAGTCCAGAACTGCCCCCTCTCTTGTTGGGCTTGCTACGTACTGGCTAAAAAAGTTCTCCTGAATGCATTTTAAGAATTCTGCATCTTCTATACCTTTTACACTGATTCTATCCCAGTTAATGTTGAAATCCGCAACTATTGCTGCCCTATTGTTTTTGCACTTCTCAGAAATTTGCCTAAATATTTGCTCTTCTATCTCTCTCTGATTGTTTGGGGGTTTATAGTACACTTCCATCAGTGTAATTGCCCCTTTTTTGTTCTTCAGTTTGACTCATATGGCCTCATTTGATGATCCTTTTGACATATCATCCCTCCTCATGGCTGTAATTGTTTATTTAACCAATATTGCACCCCCCCTCTTTTTAATCCCCCTCTGTCTCATTTGAAAACCCTGTAACCAGGAATGTTGAGCTGCCATTCCTGTCCTTCTTTCAGCCATGTTTCAGTAATAGCCATAATATACTTCCACATGTCTACCTGTGCCCTCAGCTCATCTGCCTTATTCACTAGACTCAATGCATTGAAGTATTCTTCTTCTTAGGCAGTCCCCTGGTGTCGAGGATGACTTGCTTCCACACTAAAATGAGTTCTAAGGTGACTGATGCCAGGTCCCGAACTTTATTTTGAAGGATGGAAGATGCCTGTGGGTGAATTCTTTTAACGTGGGGTGGCTGTTGCACACCAGCCACCACACGGACTTCACAGAGGAAATATTTTCGTTCAATGTCAAGGGGATGCAAGGCGATTGGAGACCAGGCTCTGTTGCATGGGCCTAGTATACATGCTCCTACTGACCCCCTCCCTCCCTCAGGTCCTCTCCCCTGGTTTTCAAAGATCGCAGTGTCGGTGAGCGCATTCGTCTTTGAGCAGCTTGCAAATTTGTCCATAAAATATCGACATTGTACCCCGGGCCCCCAGCTCCAGCTCCAGCGCGCTGTGCTCCATGCACAGGCTCTGCTGCGCTTTTTCCACACTCGCTCCAGCCGGAAGGGACCAAGTGTAATGTAGCCAAATTTGCTGATGATACAAAGATAGGTGGGAAATAAAATTGTGTAGAGGACGCAAAGAATCTGCAAAGGAATGTAGACCATTAAATACTCACACAACCCCTTTGTTGTCTATTTTATAGCCGTTTGTTTCCTCTGCCTTCCAAACTCACTTACTAATTTATTGTCTTCCATTTCTAGCTTTGCTTCACTCCTTTCTGAATCTATGCTCAGGTTCCTAGCCTCCTGCCAAGCTAGTTTAAACCCTGCCCAACAGCACTAGCAAACCTCCCCGTGAGAATATTGGTCCCAGCCCTGTTGAGGTGCAACCTGTCCGGCTTGTGCAGGTCCCACCTCCCCCAGAAAAGGTCCCAATGCCTCAAGAAACTAAAGCTCTCCCTTCTGCACCATCTCTCCAGCTATGCATTCAGCTGATCTATCCTCCTATTTCTGTACTCACTAGTACGTGGCACCGGGAGTAATCCAGCTCCCTAAAATCATGTCATTGGTACTGATATGGCCCATGCTGTTCACACTCCCCCCTCAGAATGTCCTGCAGCCGCTCAGTGACATCCTTGACCCTGGCACCAGGGAGGCAACACACCATACTGGAGTCACGTCTGCTACTGCAGAAACACCTGTTGTTCCCCTAACTGTTGCATCTCCTATCAATATTGCTTTTTTGACCTTCCTTCTCCACCCCCCCCACCCCAATACAACTGAGCCACCCATGATGCCATGGCCTTGCCTGTGTCGCCCACAATCTGAGAACAAATATGTTTTTTAAAAATTCAAGCCTCCCTGAAAGTCTCTCTTACCAACACATAAACACTCACTCAGCAGAGTCTGCAGACCACTAAAGTCTTACTTAGGAATTGCCACAGCACGTGGAGGGTGCACAATAAAGAGAGGATGTGAAACAGGAGAGTCAGCAGCAGTTCTGACGAAAGTTCACAGATCTGAAACATTAACTCTGTTTCTTTCTCCACATTTTCTGTTTTTACTTCGGATTTCGAGCATCCACAGTATTTTGTTTTTGTTGTAGCAGGTTTCTCTCTTTCTCTCCTCTTCTTTTCTTTCTCTTCCTTTCCTTAATAATCAAGACAAATCTTTTTATTTGATTAGATTCCTGACAGATTATTTACAAAATGAATGAAGAAGAGACTGTGGAAAAGAACGAGCCCTCTTCACTGAAACAAAATACCCTTTTGCCAGAGGTTACAAAGCAACAAATGTCAGATTCAAGAAACACAAAGGTAATATGGCCCCAGACATTCGACAACAGCCTCTGAACTTTATATAAAATATGACTGGTTTATCTATGTATTTTTTCCTTAACTAGTTTATCTCTTACGGAATTACTCAAGCTGTGTCGGGGAGTGGAGGGTTGTATATGCTTCCACTGCAAGAATTTGGAAAGCGATTTGTAAGAGATCTCCTCAGAAATAGTGCAGTGTTGTTTGGTTGGTTTCTGGAAAATAATTAAATTGTATTTTCCTTATCTGCTGTAATAGATTAGTAAATAAGTTTGTTCCCTTCACCGATACATCTGTAATGTATTACAAATCTAATGACTTCCAGTTGTCATACTTTTTTGTCATACTTTTGACTTACTCCATTCTAAAAACTTGTCACGTGGTAATTACACGTGAAGAAAGAAGAGAGAAAGCACTTGCATTGATGTAGTGTCTTTTACAACCTCAGGTCATCCCAAAGGGCTTTACAGCGACATGCGGCAGAATGCCCAGCCTCTGACCTGCTCTCGATGCCACAACATTTATGTGGCTCGTCCAGTTCAGTTTCTAGTCAGTGGTGTCCCCAGGAAATTGCTGGTGGAAGACTCGGTGATGGTAATACCATTGAATGGCAAAGGGAGGTGGTTGGGCTCTCTTTTATTGGAGATGGTTATTGCTTGACACTTCTGTGGCACAAATGTTACTTGCCTCTTATTAGCCCAAGCCTGAATGTTGTCCAGGTCTTGCTGCATGCAGGCGTGGACTACTTCATTATCTGAGGAATTCTGAATGAAGCTGAACACTGTGCAATCATAAACGGACATCCCCACTTCTGACCTTGTGATGAAGGGAAGGTCATTGATGAAGCAGCTGAAGATAGTTGGGCCTAGGACACTGCCCTGAGGAACTCCTGCAATGATGGACTGAGATGACTGGCCTCAAACAACCTATCTTCCTTTGTGCCATGAATGACTCAAGCCACTGGAGAGTTTTCCCCCTGATCCCCATTGACTTCAATTTTACTAGGGCTCCTTTGGTGCCACACTCGGTTGAATGCTGCTGTCTTGATGTCAAGGGCAGTCACTCTCACCTCACCTTTGGAATTCAGCTCATTTTTCCATGTTTGGACTAAGGCTGCAATGAGCTCTGGAGCTGAATGGTCCTGGTAGAACCCAAACTGAGCATCAGTGAGCAAGTCATTGATAAGTAAGTGCCGATAGATAGCATACGTCTTGAATATTAATAATGCTACATGAATGCAGCTGTTGTTTATTTATGGATATTTAAATTTTGATTATTTGATGGCATAAGAACAGGATGCAGCCAGAGGACTCTATAACTAGGAGAGATATCTCACAGATTTAACCCTTAGTCAACAAGGAAGCAGAATACTGACCAATAGCTCAACTGGCAAAACACAGACAATTGATAAAGAATGGTGTTCTTGCTGTGAGAAGAGCTTTAAAAGCATTAACGGTGTGCTGAGACACAACGCAGTCACACTGGGGAGAGCCTGTTCACCTGCTCCGTGTGTGAGACGAGATTCCCTCTATCACACCAACTGCTGAGACACCAGCGAGATCACAAGTGACTGCAGGGGTTGGATTCTGCTGTTACTGCCGCAGTGAATCACTGGACCATCAGCAGGTCGGGGCCTTCAAAGGAGCATACCACTCAAGGTACAGCGCGTGCTGGAGAGCGACTGCTGTGAAGAGAGCGACTGGATTGGACGTCACCAAGGTCCAGGTTGCTGATTGGAGCGTGGGCTGGTATAGCAGGAGTGGCGAGGTTGAGGTGCACGAGCGGCGAGTGATCGTGGAGCGACGTGATCGGGGCCCAGGGGAGGCGTGAGTTCGCGGCCCAGAAGAGGCGAGGGCCCAGGGGCAGCACGGGCCAGCCCACACTGCGATATGTGCGTGCACT
The DNA here is from genome assembly GCF_044704955.1 of Pristiophorus japonicus. Classification (NCBI taxonomy): domain Eukaryota; kingdom Metazoa; phylum Chordata; class Chondrichthyes; family Pristiophoridae; genus Pristiophorus; species Pristiophorus japonicus. Next base: position 287,747,190 of record NC_091981.1, on the reverse strand, counting down.
AGGTCTGTGCAGCAGAGCTGGTCTCCAATCGTCTTTGCCACTAGCTCTGTCAAGCCCGTGTGGTGACTGGTGTGCAGCGGCCACCACATGTTTAAAAAATCCACACACAGGCATCTTCTACCCTTCAAGATTTAGTTTGGGACCTGGAATGTTAGGTCCTTCATTGAAACACCTCTGAACTCATCCCTTTTTGGGGTGAATGTAAATCATCCTCGCTTCGAGGGACTGCCTGTGATGATGATGATGATAAAGAAAAAAGAGAAAGAAAGAACTTCCATTTCTATAGCGTCTTTCATGACCTCAGGATGCCCCAAAGCGCTTTACAGCCAATGAATTTGAACATTTCACCATAGTGAACAATTTTGTTCATTCATTTCACAATCTACAAAATGTAGATCAGTTCACCTCTAAGTCTCTTTTCCAAGTAATTAAAAGTTTTTTCCCCACTTGTTTTTTAATTTTTATGCTGTTCCTGACAGGATGTCTGCAAACAGTATGAAAAGGATGATGAGCGGACTGCCTCTTCAGAGCCATTTATGTACAGGCACCGGCCAACGTCTGAAAGAACACAGGTAAAACACATCAAGTCATTACAGTCAACCAAGCCAATAAGGGTCTTTTTTTTTTGGAAAGTACTTAAAACTACATTGGGTCTGGTTCACCTCACGTAAGGATTAAGTGGATTAAGTACGTCGGGTAATGTATATTCAAACAGACTTTTAGCCCCAAGAACCAGACCAGCACTTGCTAATCCAAAGCAGAAAATGCTGCACTCAGCATCTGTGCAGAGAGAAACAGAGTTAATGTTTCAGGTCTCCTTCAAAGAGCCGGCACAGGCACGATGGGCCAAATAAATCCTTCTGTGCTGTATGATACTATCTAATTAAGATGTATTACACTAGCAGTGACTCATTACTACTCAGAATTGTGGACTTACCTCCCTCACTCTTTCCTTCCTACACCAATCTACAGGCTTTTGAAACCCAGTAATTCATGATATTTTTCATCTCCTCTTTGGTGATATCCTACACTATGGCCTTGACTAAATTAATTAGGTTTTTGAATATTTAATTATTTTTTAAACTCACATAAGTTTAATCATGTTTTGGCTTGGGCTGCTTATAGTGTCACCACTATTCCCTGCCAGAATGATGATGATTGTGTAATTCCCCCGTCAATCATGCTTGGTGCCTGCACTGGTGTATGTGACTGGGATTGATTTCACGAACATAATTTGTATGTAATTATCGCCGCTCACTGCAATTTGCTGGAGAAATAATCAGTTTGTATTACGCAACTATTGTCTTTTTGCTGGAGAAACAATCTTGCTTTAATCGGGAGAAGTTGCTGCAGTTTCATTCTGTTTCCTCTAGTTCGTAGATACTCTGTTTAAATAGACTCTGTAGACTGTTTGCTATAGTGTGCTATTTAAATAAACTTATTTTGATTTACTGTTTACTGAGTAAATAGGCTTGGTTTGGTGTAAAATAGACTGTTGGCTGTGAGTCCTGAACAAGTCCCGCCCCACCTCCAACTCGTTGGCTGACACAGTGGTGTCAATAGACCAAGTGATGTTACCATGGCAGACATCGCAGGAGAGCTTGATTCTGCCCTCACCCGAACAGGGGTGAACAGGATAGTGAACAGGAGCCGAGATCCTGGCGAATTTCCCTTCCGCTAACCAGGGACGCCAAGGCCAATTGTAACACCTCTACTGCCACCTTAGCTGAGTTCAATTAAGTCACTACAGATTGCTGAACAAATGTGGGATCTGACAATATATATGTTAATAAATCTATTTTTACCAATTAGGACATATCCTATTTATTGGCAAGTATTTTCAAGGACCTTTACACTGGAGAAGTCATTGGAAAGGACGTAACAAAGAACCTTGTGAGGTCACGAGGTGGAGACAATGAGTACCACGAGAAATTTGTAAAACAGCTACAAGAGGTATGACTCTTTACCTTCTTCTCTGTCCTCTTGTTGCCTGCTTTTTTTAAAAATAAATGTTCTTTTGACCAATTTCCACTTCTTTTCCCACCTCCCTTTCTTTCCTCAAGGCATTCATCATCATAGGCAGTCCCTCGAAACGAGGATGACTTGCTTCCACACTGAAAACGGATGAGTTCACAAGTGTTTCAATGATATTCCAGTCCCGAACTACATCCTGAAGTATGGAAGATGCCTGTGCATGGATTTTTTTAACGTGTGGTGGCCGTTGCACCCCAGCCACCACACGGGCTTGATAGAGCTAGGTCTTGGTCCAGTGGCAAGGCATTAACTCTTGCCTCAGTGCAGTCCAATAAGTGCCATGTGCCCCACAGTGCTTGTCCAAATGGCCATTCCTGGAGCATGGACTGAGGCTGTGACTGTCTGCAGGATATCTAAAAGTGAGAGTCTTCACAGCTGAGCCCAGTCCTGTCCTCCTTCATATCCACATACTTGTACTTTATGGGCTGGAGTCCCTGGAGCAGGAACCCTGGTTACTTTTCCACTCTTTAGCCTGAAGGTTGGTGCCATTTGTAGAGCCTGTACTCCCAGCCTAGCTGAGAACAGATAATGGGGATCAAATCTGGGGCCAGCAGGTTGGTTATACAGAGCCACTGGGAGTGGAGGAGGTGTGGGCTGGTGCTTGTGGTGGGGATCCTGTATGGGTACACTGCCGGTGCGGTTGTCCACACCCCTGGGGTCTACCGCCATATTCCTGGACCACAGGAGCACTCTCCTATTTGCCGTGCTTCCCTCCTGCTCTGCTATTCTGCCATTTCATCATCATCATAGGCAGTCCCTCGAAATCGAGGAAGACTTGCTTCCACCCTAAAAATGAGTCCTTAGGTGGCTGAACAGTCCAATACGAGAGCCACAGTCCCTGTCACAGGTGGGACAGATAGTCGTTGTGGGAAAGGGTGGGTGGGACTGGTTTGCCGCATGCTCTTTCTTCTGCCTGCGCTTGATTTCTGCATGCTCGTGGCGATGAGACTCGAGGTGCTCAGCGCCCTCCCGGATGCACTTCCTCCACTTAGGGCGGTCTTTGGCTAGGGACTACCAGATGTCAGTGGGGATGTTCCACTTTATCAGGGAGGCTTTGAGGGTGTCCTTGGAACGTTTTCTCTGCCCAGCTTTGGCTCATTTGCCGTGAAAGAGTTTTGAGTAAAGCGCTTGCTTTGGGAATCTCGTGTCTGGCATGCGAACAATGTGGCCTGTCCAGCGGAGCCATCTTTTGTTTCTATACTCGCTATTACCCCATTTTGTCTTGCACCATCATCCTTTTTGTCATTTAATCATTCCTGCCCTCAACCCTATCACAGATTTCTCCCTTTTGTTATTTTCCTGGTTCCCCCGCCCCACTCCTTTTCCCTGGCTCTGTACTTGCTTAAAAGCTGTTCATCACTAACATCTTCCAATTCTGATGAAAAGTCATCGACCTGAAACGTTAACTCGGCTTCTCTCTCTGCAGATGTTGCCTGACCTGCTGAGTGTTGCCAGCATGTTCTGTTCTTGTTTCAGATTTCCAGCATCTGCAGGATTTTGCTTTTTTTTTAGAAAGAAAGACTTGCATTTATATAGCGCTTTTCACAACCTCATGACGTCATGAAGCACGTTACAGCCAATGAAATACTTTAGAATTGTAGTCACTGTTGTAATGCAGGAAAAGCGGCAGCCAATTTGCGCACAGCAAGCTCTCACAAATAGCAATGTCATACATTTAGTTATACTTTGCCAGCTGAGTATTAGCAGTCATTACCCTCTCTATTTTGCAGTTTTTCTTTCGTTCTCATTTGGTCTCCCCAGAGCACCTGACCAAAATGCAAGGAGAGTCCCAAGAATGGCTCAAGGGAATAAATTCCAAATTGTACCTCATTCCCTAGGGAGCTGAAGCCAGAAGATCGCAAAGTGGCGAACGGTGGTGATGTAAACCCACATCCACAACCCACCACAAAGCCGCTGTACCTCAATGTGCCTGTGTTCAGTATTGGACTCTAACCAGGGGATTACACTCGTATTATAACTCGCAGGTGATCGATCTAGAACAGAAGATGTTGGCAAGGCCCGGTAGGTCAGTCAGCATCTGAAGGCGCTAGATAGGTTAACCTTTTGCGCAAGGATCCTCCATCAGAATTGAATTACAAGAGAAGTTACCCACATATTTCTTTATAAATGTTTGAATTAATTTAAATCAATTATTTTTGCCGGTCATTAAATAGATTCACGCGGAGTATGACAGACAAATTACAGAAGCTGACGCAGTTGAAAAGCACATCATCCAAGCCCGAGCACGAGCTGCAGCGGCAGAGGAGAAGGCTCTGAATAGAGCAAAGGAGGAGAATGAAATTGGTTATCATTCACTGGGATTACCATCAGGTAAAACTTTCTGGTCACGTAACGTTAGCGCTAGATGAGGCGAAATAGTACACAACACAGGAGCCCTTATATTCAGGAGGTTCAGAAACTTAGAAACATGGGCCTCAGACTTGTTGTCATCCCTCCCCACCCTCAATAGATTGGCACTTAAAGCTAATAGAACATCTGGCTTTGTTTGCTGCATCTCGAAGATATGAGGAAGGTCCAGTGGAAGCACTGGATAGATCCAGTAGCTAAAGCAAATCTAAAAAAAGTTCTCTGTTCATTATCCTGGGGGCATTACCATATTTATCAAGATATCAGGGAAAACATTGTCAAACACTTAGAGCGAGAAAGGCTCACCTACGAGAGTAGGCCAAAGTTATATCTCGCACACAAAGAGTAAAAAAATTCAAAAATGTAATGGCTATTCCACCTGAAATCTTATCCTGTCCTCACCTGATGGCCACATATCAAGGACATCATCACGGATTTGTTAAGGGAAGGTCGTGTCTGACTAACTTGATTGAATTTTTTGAGGAGGTAACAAGGAGGGGTCGATGAGTGCAGTGCAGTTTGATGTAGTGTATATGGATTTTTACAAGGTCTCACATGGCAGACTGGTCACAAATGTAAAAGCCCATGAGATCCAAGGCAACGTGGCAAGTTGGATCCAAAATTGGCTGAGAGGCAGGAATCAGAGGGTAATGATTGATGGGTGTTTTTGTGACTGGGAGGGTGTTTTCAATGAGGTTCCGTAGGGCTCAGTACTAGGTCCTTTTCTTTTTGTAGTATATATCAATGATTTAGACTTGAATGCAGGAGTATGATTAAGAAGTTTGCAGATGATACAAAATTGGCTGTGTGGTTGATAATGAAGAAGAAAGCTGTATACTGCAGGAAGATATCAATGAACTGGTCAGGTGGGCAGAACTGTGGCAAATGGAATTCAATCCAGAGAAGTGTGAGATAATGCATTTGGGGAGTGTTGTGTCCTTAGATGCTCCATCAATGACTCCACGAGGCAGTGTGTTGTACTTGAACTGTAGTGACCTTAGTCCTTTATTAATTAACTCCAAAGTGAGGATCACACCTGGTGGCCTGCCTTTTATACCAGGCCAGGCACACCTGTACAGGTAACCTACGAGTCTCCCACTGCTGTGCCCTCTGGTGGCACACCTTGAGATAGTACCAACAGTAACCATGTAGGATACATGACATCACTCCCCCCTGAACCCTCAGTGCAAATCGCCTCTGCATTGACTGTGCTCTGGGCTTAGCTCTATGTAGGTTTTGTCTGGTTGGCCTCTGGCGGGCCACCTCAACCTTGGGTGGGTAGTCGGTGCAGTAGTGTGCTGGTGGTTGCTGTTTGTGTATGTGTTCCTAACCACTCCATTCTCTCCCCCTCCCATATCGATATGGCCGGGGCTCCTGACATTCATGTACACTCAAGTTCAGGTAAGTGGGTTTTGCATTTTCTTTTTTTTTGTGTGGTTCCGTGGTGCGACAAGTACATTAGATGCCTTATCGATGCGATGACCAGTGCGTGAGGACAAGCTAGTTCCGGAGCTGCTGGGTTGTGTCCCTGCAGTCTAGTGGCGGCTCAGTGCCCGGTGCTGGCAATGGGAAGCTGGTTGGCTTGCGTAGCTTGCTCTCGGGCCTGTTGCCGTGGTCCCTAGCATCGGGACAGTTCACAGATGTCTGTGATCTCCCTGTCCTTTCTTTGCGCCCTGGGTCACAGCTGCTCCCTGAGGAGCTGTCGTCTAGCAGTGCACAGGGAACTGCTGACTCACTGGTCTGAGCGTCGTTTGGTTTGGAATCCTGGTTGATGCCTGTTTCCTCTGGGGGAACAGTGGTGGGTGACTCTATATCTTGGTGCAGTCTTCTCCTTCAGGCTCGTGGCAGTTGGTGCCATCAGTTGCCTGAGAGATGAAGCTGACCCAGGACATGGTATCAATACCGTTGCCATTGCCCTGCTGAGGTCGCTTGCTTCGCAGCTCATGTGTGTTGGCTTCTTGTAGCCACGCTTCGTGGTGCATGACTCTGGTCCTCGGGACGCAGGCTACAGCATTGGGTAGCTCACTGGACCTGTGTGCACTCGATGGGTGTCTGCTCGCTGCATTGGCTGTGTGCAGTGGAAATCCTGCATCGCACAGCTTTTCCTTATTTATGATGGACACTCTGTGGATCCGATCGCGATCGTGCGACTTTTCCTCGCTGGTTGCATATGCACAGTTCAGATCATCAATCACACATTGTACATAATCGCGCGACTTTTCCTCATTGGTTGCATGTATACAATTCCGATTATCAGTTACACATTTTACATGATCCGTTACACATTTTGTCTCGAACTTTCAATTACTATTACATTGCTTAAATGTGTGGAACTGTCCCTTTAATTGTGGTGGGTTGCAGGCCTCCTTTACCCCAATCCGCTTCTCCATTTGGTGCCACGTGTTGTTCCATCACGCCATCTTTGTCTTCAAAGCATCACCTCGTGGTTTGGGCGCCATCTTTCCTTCGTCCACGATGTCGACTACGGGTTCTGCCTCCGCTTCTGGATCCGATTTTCTTCCTCCGGAGTCCTGCCACTGGAGCCTTGAAAGTGAGTTCGGGTCGTCTCAGCTGGATCCTCCCCACGTGCCGAGCGGTCTGTGTCATGGGTACTGTGCTAGTCTGCTCTCCAGTGCTGGGTCCACTCTCAGGTGAGGGCCTGCTTAGCCTCTGAGCGCAGAGGGCTTCGATCGCTGGAGGGGTGAAGTCTTCCCACTTCCAATGGATCTTCTCCATCCACCTTCTGCCGAGCAGCGTTTGTCCATCACCTGCAACAATCCACAGAGGTAACTTGTGCACCGCGCCATCATGGAGTACCTTTACATTCGCACTACCAATGACTGGGATGATTTCATTGATGTAGGTGCGTAGCTTTGCCTGAATCAGGGCCAACTCTGGTCGTTCAGCCGGATTGTCCCATAGCCTCTCAAAGGCTCCTTGATTCATCACTGACTGGCTCGTCCCCATGTCCACTTCCATGAAGACTGGACTTCTCTCTATCTCGACTTCCATCTTCAGCGGGGAGCACTTGGTGGTGCAGGTAAACATGCTATGTACCTCCCCATGGGACTGGGCTGCCTCTCTGTCTATCAATTCATAATCCATGCTGGATTCATGTCCATCTGTGGACTCCTCATCGACACAGTGAGTCTTATTTCTCTTCCACATTCGCTGGAGGTGGCCCTTTGTACTGCAGCCTTTACATACATAGTCTTTAAAACGGCATTGGTGAGCCCTGTGATTCCCTCCGCAACGCCATCATGATGCTACTCGATTAGTCCCCCTCGGCGGACTCTGAGTTAAGGGACTCGGGGGGCCTGTTCTCGCTTCCCTGAGCGGGTTCACGCTCGACAGTCCAGCCCCTGAACGGCGCCACTCTGTGCACAGTACCTGCCGGGTTTGAGTCCTGAGGGTGTGATATCTACCTAGAGCCGCAGGTCGAGGTCATGAATGACTGGCTCATCGAGATGGCTTTCTGCAGTGTGGCTGTGGTATCCGCCGACAGTAACTTGTGAAGAAGGCCCTCATGGCCAATTCCAATGACAAAAATGTCCCGCTTCGTTGAGGTGGGTGCCGAACTTGCACGGTGCCGCCAGCCTCCTGCGATCTGCAGAGGACTTCGCGATTTCCTGGCCTTCGGGCCGTCAGTGGGTATAGAACCAATGTCTGCCTGTGAGGATGCTCTCCTTGGGCTTGAGTTGCACCTGGATCAGGGTTACGAGCTCCTTGTATGACTTGGTTGTTGTCTTCGCTGGTGCCAGCAAGTCCCTGACGAGGACATAGACGATGGGCCCACAACTGCTTAGCAGGATCGCGCGGCGCTTATCAGCCAGTGCAGCCGGGTTGTCTCCTGCCAGGTCGTTTGCTGTGAAGAAATGTTCTAGCCTCTCCACAAAGGCGTCCCAATCATCACCATCGGCGAACTGCTGCAACGTACCAAGGGTAGCCATTTCCGCGTGAAAGTTTGTAATCTCGTCGACAGTTGTTGTGTCCTTAGATGCTTTAACAATGACTCCACGAGGCAGTGTGTTGTTCTTGAACTGTAGTGACCTTAGTCCTTTATTAGCTAACTCCAAATTGAGGATCACGCCTGCCTTTTAAATTAGGCCAGGCACAGGTAACCTACGAGTCTCCCACTGCTGTGCCCTCTGGTGGCACACTGCTGTGCCCTCTGATGGCACACCCTGACGACTACATCTGCTGGAAGTGTATCCGCCTCCAGCTCCTGACGGACCGCGTTGCGGAATTGGAGCTGAGGGTGGATTCACTCTGGAGCATCCACGATGCTGAGAATGACATGAGTAGCACGTGTAGCGAGTTGGTCTTACCGCAGTAGAAGGGTCCATAGCCAGCTAGGGAATGGAAGACCAGCAGGAAGAGTAGTGCAAGGAAGGTAGTGCAGGGGTCCCCTGTGGTCATCCCCCTGCAAAACAAATACACTGCTTTGAGTACTGTTGAGGGGGATGACTCATCAGGGGAGGGCAGCAGCAGCCAAGTTCATGGCACCGTGGCTGGCTCTGTTGCACAGGAGGGCAGGAAAAAGAGTGGGAGAGCGATAGTGATAGGGGATTCAATTGTGAGGGGAATAGATAGGCGTTTCTGCGGCCGCAACCGAGACTCCAGGATAGTATGTTGCCTCCCTGGTGCAAGGGTCAAGGATGTCTCGGAGCGGGTGCAGGACATTCTAAAAAGGGAGGGAGAACAGCCAGTTGTCGTGGCGCACATTGGTACCAATGACATAGGTAAAAAAAGGGATGAGTTCCTACGAAACGAATTTAAGGAGCTAGGAGCTAAATTAAAAAGTAGGACCTCAAAAGTAGTAATCTCGGGATTGCTACCAGTGCCACGTGCTAGTCAGAGTAGGAATCGCAGGATAGCGCAGATGAATACGTGGCTTGAGCAGTGGTGCAGCAGGGAGGGATTCAAATTCCTGGGGCATTGGAACCAGTTCTGGGGGAGGTTGGACCAGTACTAACCGGGCGGTCTGCACCTGGGCAGGACCGGAACCAATGTCCTAGGGGGAGTGTTTGCAAGTGCTGTTGGGGAGGAGTTAAAGTAATATGGCAGGGGGATGGGAACCAATGCAGGGAGACAGAGGGAAACAAAAAGGAGACAAAAGCAAAAGACAGAAAGGAGATGAGGAAATGTGGAGGGCAGAGAAACACAAGGCAAAGAACAAAAAGAGCCACTGTACAGCAAAATTCTAAAAGGACAAAGGGTGTTAAAAAAACAAGCCTGAAGGCTTTGTGTCTTAATGCAAGGAGTATCTGTAATAAGGTGGATGAATTAACTCTGCAAATAGATGTTAACAAATATGATGTGATTGGGATTACAGAGGCATGGCTCCAGGATGATCAGGGCTGGGAACTCAACATCCAGGGGTATTCAACATTCAGGAAGGATAGAATAAAAGGAAAAGGAGGTGGGGTAGCATTGCTGGTTAAAGAGGAGATTAATGCAATAGTTAGGAAGGACATTAGCTTGGATGATATGGAATCTATATGGGTATAGCTGCAGAACACCAAAGGGCAAAAAACGTTAGTGGGAGTTGTGTACAGGCCTCCAAACAGTAGTAGTGATGTTTGGGAGGGCATCAAACAGGAAATTAGGGGTGCATGCAATAAAGGTGCAGCAGTTATAATGGGTGACTTTAATATGCACATAGATTGGGCTAACCAAACTGGAAGCAATACGGTGGAGGAGGATTTCCTGGAGTGCATAAGGGATGGTTTTCTATACCAATATGTCGAGGAACCAACTAAGGGGGAGGCCATCTTAGACTGGGTGTGGTGCAATGAGAGAGGATTAATTAGCAATCTCGTTGGGCGAGGCCCCTTGGGGAAGAGTGACCATAATATGGTGGAATTCTGCATTAGGATGGAGAATGAAACAGTTAATTCAGAGACCATGGTCCAGAACTTAAAGAAGGGTAACTTTGAAGGTATGAGGCGTGAATTGGCTAGGATAGATTGGCGAATGATACTTAAGGGGTTGACTGTGGATGGGCAATGGCAGACATTTAGAGACCGCATGGATGAACTACAACAATTGTACATTCCTGTCTGACGTAGAAATAAAAAAGGGAAGGTGGCTCAACCGTGGCTATCAAGGGAAATCAGGGATAGTATTAAAGCCAAGGAAGTGGCATACAAATTGGCCAGAAATAGCAGCGAACCCGGGGACTGGGAGAAATTTAGAACTCAGCAGAGGAGGACAAAGGGTTTGATTAGGGCAGGGAAAATGGAGTACGAGAAGAAGCTTGCAGGGAACATTAAGACGGATTGCAAAAGTTTCTATAGATATGTAAAGAGAAAAAGGTTAGTAAAGACAAACGTAAGTCCCCTGCAGTCAGAATCAGGGGAAGTCATAACGGGGAACAAAGAAATGGCAGACCAATTGAACAAGTACTTTGGTTCGGTATTCACTAAGGAGGACACAAACAACTTTCCGGATATAAAAGGGGTCAGAGGGTCGAGTAAGGAGGAGGAACTGAGGGAAATCCTTATTAGTCGGGAAATTGTGTTGGGGAAATTGATGGGATTGAAGGCCGATAAATCCCCAGGGCCTGATGGACTGCATCCCAGAGTACTTAAGGAGGTGGCCATGGAAATAGCGGATGCATTGACAGTCATTTTCCAACATTCCATTGACTCTGGATCAGTTCATATCGAGTGGAGGGTAGCCAATGTAACCCCACTTTTAAAAAAAGGAGGGAGAGAGAAAACAGGGAATTATAGACCGGTCAGCCTGACCTCAGTAGTGGGTAAAATGATGGAATCAATTATTAAGGATGTCATAGCAGCGCATTTGGAAAAAGGTGACATGATAGGTCCAAGTCAGCATGGATTTGTGAAAGGGAAATCATGCTTGACAAATCTTCTGGAATTTTTTGAGGATGTTTCCAGTAGAGTGGACAAGGGAGAACCAGTTGATGTGGTATATTTGGACTTTCAGAAGGCTTTCGACAAGAGATTAATGTGCAAAGTTAAAGCACATGGGATTGGGGGTAGTGTGCTGACATGGATTGAGAACTGGTTGTCAGACAGGAAGCAAAAAGTAGGAGTAAATGGGTACTTTTCAGAATGGCAGGCAGTGACTAGTGGGGTACTGCAAGGTTTTGTGCTGGGGCCCCAGCTGTTTACACTGTACATTAATGATTTAGACAAGGGGATTAAATGTAGTATCTCCAAATTTGCAGATGACACTAAGTTGGGTGGCAGTGTGAGCTGCGAGGAGGATGCTATGAGGCTGCAGAGTGACTTGGATAGGTTAGGTGAGTGGGCAAATGCATGGCAGATGAAGTATAATGTGGATAAATGTGAGGTTATCCACTTTGGTGGTAAAAACAGAGAGACAGACTATTATCTGAATGGTGACAGATTAGGAAAAGGGGAGGTGCAACGAGACCTGGGTGTCATGGTACATCAGTCATTGAAGGTTGGCATGCAAGTACAGCAGGCGGTTAAGAAAGCAAATGGCATGTTGGCCTTCATAGCAAGGGGATTTGAGTACAGGGGCAGGGAGGTGTTGCTACAGTTGTACAGGGCCTTGGTGAGGCCACACCTGGAGTATTGTGTACGGTTCTGGTCTCCTAACTTGAGGAAGGACATTCTTGCTATTGAGGGAGTGCAGCGAAGGTTCACCAGACTGATTCCCGGGATGGCGGGTCTGACATATCAAGAAAGACTGGATCAACTGGGCTTGTATTCACTGGAGTTCAGAAGAATGAGAGGGGACCTCATAGAAACGTTTAAAATTCTGATGGGTTTAGACAGGTTAGATGCAGGAAGAATGTTCCCAATGTTGGGGAAGTCCAAAACCAGGGGTCACAGTCTAAGGATAAGGGGTAAGCCATTTAGGACCGAGATGCGGAGAAACTTCTTCACCCAGAGAGTGGTGAACCTGTGGAATTCTCTACCACAGAAAGTTATTGAGGCCAAGTCACTAAATATATTCAAAAAGGAGTTAGATGAAGTCCTTACTACTAGGGGGATCAAGGGGTATGGTGAGAAAGCAGGAATGGGGTACTGAAGTTGCATGTTCAGCCATGAACTCATTGAATGGCAGTGCAGGCTAGAAGGGCCGAATGGCCTACTCCTGCACCTATTTTCTATGTTTCTATAGTACCCTGTGGTAGCCATGTAGGATACACGACAGGGAGGGCTAACAAGGCAATAGAATACACATTAAATGGTAGGAACTGAGAAGTGAAGAGGAACGAAGGGATCTTGGAGTGCAAGATAGTAGGCCAGGTAGATAAGATGGTTAAGAATGCACACGGAATACTTGCCTTTATTAGCCGAGGCATAGGTTACAAGAGCAGGGAGGTTATGCTTGAACTGTATAAAACACTAGTTAGGCCACAGCTAGAGTACTGCGTGCAGTTCTGGTCACCACTTTACAGGAAAGATGTGATTGCACTAGAGAGGGTACAGAGGATATTTACGAGGATGTTGCCTGGACTGGAGAATTTTAGCTATGAGGAAAGATTGGATCGGCTGGGTTTGTTTTCTTTGGAACAGAGGAGGCTGAGGGGAGACCTTATTGAAGTGTATAACATTTTGAGGGGCTTAGATAGAGTGGATAGGAAGGACCTATTTCCCTTAGCAGAGTGGTCAACAACTAGGGGGCACAGATTTAAAGTAATTGGTAGGAGGGTTAGAGGGGATTTGAGCGGAATTTTTTTCACCCAGAGGGTTGTGGGGGTCTGGAACTCACTGCCTGAAAGGGTGGTAGAGGCAGAAACCTTCACCACATTTAAAAAGTACTTGGATGTGCACTTTGTTATATATGAATAAAGAGTCTGACTGGATACTGTGAGCTCAAAGTAAAGTGTGACCTTAGTCTTTTATTGCAGGTCTCCAGAGTGCCTCTCCATCCTGTGAGGCCTCGTTAAGTACCTGTGCTCCCAAGGGATTGTGGGATCCCTTGGGACTCCAGAGGATGAGCCCTCTGGTCGCTGTATAAGGTATATACAAGTTTACATAAATATCACACTTGAAGTGCTGTGACCTACAGGGCTGTGGACTAATAGCTGGAAAGTGGGATTAGGCTGGATAGCTCTTGGTCAGCCGGCATGTTCATGATGGGCCAAAATGCCCTCCTTCCAAGCTGTAAATTTCTATGATTCTATATGTGCACTCGTCTGGCAAGGGTCACTGGATAGCAATCAGGTGAGTAGTCACTGTTGTAATGGAGGAAAGGTAATGTAGCAAGTTCCCGAAAACAGCAATGAGATAATGACCAGATAGTCTTTTTGCTTTTTTGGTGGTGTTGTTGGTTGAAGGATAAATATTGGCCATGATGTCAGGGAGAACTCCCCTGGTCTTCTTCAAAATAATGTCATGGAATCTTTTACATACACCTAGAGGTTTAACGTCTCGTCCAAAAGAAGGCACCTCTGACAGTGCTGCACTCCCTAAGTAC